>NC_135805.1:95483727-95791164 GCF_964213995.1 Mustelus asterias
ACAATAAATGGCAGAACCATCAGGAGTATAGACACACAGAGGGACCTGGGTGTACAAGTCCACAGATCCTTAAAGGTGGCAGCACAGGTGGAGAGGGTGGTCAAGAAGGCATTTGGCATGCTTGCCTTTATTGGATGGGGCATAGAATATAAAAGTTGGCATATGATGTTGCAGCTGTATAGAATATTGGTTAGGCCACATTTGGAATACTGCGTCCAGTTCTGGTCGCCACACTACCAGAAGGAGGTGGAGGCTTTGGAGAGAGTACAGAAAAGGTTTACCAGGATGTTGCCTAGTATGGAGGGTCTTAGCTATGAGGAGAGATTGGGTAAAATGGGGTTGTTCTCCCTGGAAAGACAGAGGATGAGGGGCGACCTAATAGAGGTGTATAAAATTATGAAGGGCATAGATAGGGTTAACATAGAACATAGAACAGTACGGCACAGAACAGGCCCTTCGGCCCACGATGTTGTGCCGAGCTTTATCTGAAACCAAGATCAAGCTATCTCACTCCCTATCATCCTGGTGTGCTCCATGTGCCTATCCAATAACCGCTTAAATGTTCCTAAAGTGTCTGACTCCACTGTCACTGCAGGCAGTCCATTCCACACCCCAACCACTCTCTGCGTAAAGAACCTACCTCTGATATCCTTCCTATATCTCCCACCATGAACCCTATAGTTATGCCCCCTTGTAATAGCTCCATCCACCCGAGGAAATAGTCTTTGAACGTTCACTCTATCTATCCCCTTCATCATTTTATAAACCTCTATTAAGTCTCCCCTCAGCCTCCTCCGCTCCAGAGAGAACAGCCCTAGCTCCCTCAACCTTTCCTCACAAGACCTACCCTCCAAACCAGGCAGCATCCTGGTAAATCTCCTCTGCACTCATTCCAGTGCTTCCACATCCTTCTTATAGTGAGGTGACCAGAACTGCACACAATATTCCAAATGTGGTCTCACCAAGGTCCTGTACAGTTGCAGCATAACCCCACGGCTCTTAAACTCCAACCCCCTGTTTATAAAAGCTAACACACTATAGGCCTTCTTCACAGCTCTATCCACTTGAGTGGCAACCTTTAGAGATCTGTGGATATGGACCCCAAGATCTCTCTGTTCCTCCACAGTCTTCAGAACCCTACCTTTGACCCTGTAATCCACCTTTAAATTAGTCCTATCAAAATGAATTACCTCACATTTATCAGGGTTAAACTCCATCTGCCATTTTTCAGCCCAGCTTTGCATCCTATCTATGTCTCTTTGCAGCCTACAACAGCCCTCCACCTCATCCACTACTCCACCAATCTTGGTGTCATCAGCAAATTTACTGATCCACCCTTCAGCCCCCTCCTCTAAGTCATTAATAAAAATCACAAAGAGCAGAGGACCAAGCACTGATCCCTGTGGCACTCCGCTAGCAACCTGCCTCCAGTCCAAAAATTTTCCATCCACCACCACCCTCTGCCTTTGATCAGATAGCCAGTTACCTATCCAATTGGCCAACTTTCCCTCTATCCCACACCTCCTCACTTTCATCATAAGCCGACCATGGGGGACCTTATCAAACGCAGTGGGAAGCTTTTTCCCAGGTCGGAGGTGACGAACACAAGGGGTCACGGGTTCAAGGTGAGGGAGGCAAGGTTGAACACAGAAGTCAGGGGGACGCATTTTACACAGAGGGTGGTGGGGGCCTGGAATGCACTGCCAAGCAAGGTGATTGAGGCGGAGACGCTGGGATCGTTTAAGACTTATCTAGATAGCCACATGAACAGACTGGGAATAGAGGGATACAAACGAATGGTCTAGTTGGGCACATGAGCGGCGCAGGCTTGGAGGGCCGAAGGGCCTGTTCCTGTGCTGTATTGTTCTTTGTTCTTTGTTCTTTGTAAATCAGAACATAAAAGATCATGGGATTTTATATTTGAGGATGAAATGATTCAATTTTTCTCTGCTATAAGAACCAAAGGTTGGTTATTCATAGGGATGAGGAGTTGCCTTAAAAGCTTAATATTAGCAAAAGACATGAATTTCTTCCACAGACTTGCTAATTATAAGTGTATTAACTTGTTCTGTTACCTGTTCCATTGTGTAAAGTTAGTTTAAACTCTGTTTTAGTTAGTGTATCTGTTATTCTGGGTGGGTTATCCAAATTACCTATTAATAATGTTGATCTTATCTTGGGGAACAACCTTACCTGGAGACTGTGTCCTGCCTCCAGGCATTTCCACAAAATCCAATGCAGTGGGTAAAGATAAGGATGCATCAGCTAGATCAGAGAACTTTGAAAAACATATGCTTATCTCTGAATCTAGTTTGACTGAAGAGGTGCCTAACAAATCAAGATTAAACTTCTAAATCTGAAAAGATACTGAAACCTCAGGTTGACTTCAAAGAGTTAAAACCAACCAACTAAGTGGAACCTGCTTGCAGACTCTTAAGCCACAAGTTTCAAAATAGAAAACAGCATCAGAATTCTAGGCTAATGAACAACCAGCAAGAAACAGATAATCTCCCCACTGACAGATTGGCGCATGGGCAGTGGCCCAAAATGACTGCTCTAACTGATACTGTTGCTCTGGGGCTATGAGGACATCGTTGAACCCCAGAGAGAACTAACTGTGGATCTTGCCACAGGGAATTAGACAAAACTTGTGCTGAGTGGGAAAATGAAAAAGTAAAAGCATGCAAAATAATATGGAAGCTGATGAAAAAAAGAGCATCAGGAATTTTCATCCAAACATTGATATAACCTCAATGAAATTCTCAAAGTAGTGAAGGAGAAACAGGAGAAAGAGGCTGGGCTGGTTGGTTAGCTGAGACCTTTTAAAAATATTCAAAATAGCTCTGAAAGAGAATGGAGATCAGGGGTAAAATCTAAATAGGGGGATCCAAAGACCAAGTTAAAAAGTCAACACCCTGATGACAATATAAGATCTGGTCTTAAAGAGGAATCAAAGGAAATATTGACTGGGATTCTCCCACTCCGCTGCACTGCTTGAGTAGTGCAGTGGGCCAGGAGACATCAGTGGGGGGTCTGTGGTGGGGGGGGGGGGGGGTGTTGGGAAACAATGGGTAGGCTAGCGACCGGGAGGCCGGCGATGGAGGGGGGAGGGGGGGCAATGTGCATGCGTCTATCTCCCCACTGACAGATTGGCACATGTGCAGTGGCCCGTTCAGCACGCAGGTGACGACCTCTTAGGTGGGATAAGGCCCCGTCCCCTACTTTCCAGCGTGAACCTCAGAGTGTGGAGATTTGTTCCACTAAGTACGCCAAAAAATGGTTGGGAAAATTTCTCTTTTCCCCACCTATTGGGCATTTAGTTTTTTTTGGGAGAATCCCTGCATTGAGTCTGGAAGGTAACTAGCATTACAATAGAGAATTTCTTCTCAGTTTACAGTTTACATGTGCTGGTATTTAAAAGCGAGAGGGACTACCGGAAGTCAGCATGTTGTTCTTGACTGACTTAACAAAACCAGACCAAGGATTGAACTATCCACCGATAACATAAAAACAATGACAACTTTAATCATCATGAGGAAGGAGAGTTGCTATGACACATCTTGGAAAGTGAAGCTGCCAATGAAATAAAAAACATTGGGAATCGCCATAATGGGAACTTTAAAACTTATTGCATACATTGAGTTGATACAGGTTAAACATTGTGATGCTGGTAAGATGGGTTGTATAGTGGGAAATGTGACAGAATGGGGGAGGGGGGAAGCTTATTAGTTGTACTGTATGTAGTAAGTTAGTTGTTAAGGTGTAAATGATCTTATTTGTTATATTTTGGATAGCATTTACGAAAACTCAACATTATGGGGCTGACTTTTCATTTTTTTTAGGGGGAGGTGTAACAATTATGATCTTAAGATAATATTCTGGCACTGCATATTGAAATTTAGAGAAAATTTTGGGAATTGTTAATGAAGTTGTTAAAAATTAAAGGAAGGCCTAAATTGTTTTACTGGGAAGAAGATGCAATGAATTCACACTTACATACCAAAGCCAAGTATAAGCCAATGCTGTAGCCCATCTCAACGACAAACATAAAACCTTCGTGAACCCTAAGCCCTATTCCAATTGCAAACCTAACTCAGAAAGATTTTATTTCATGTGCATTTCCTGTGAACTAAGCTAGCGCCAAGACTAGTGGGATTAGCAACAAGAACACTGATGGCAGAATCGAAGCCAAAGGGAGACAGAATCAAGATCAGTCAGAATAGCAAATAGGCTCACAGGAGCAGAATAAATTGCAAGGCAGAAGCAAGAAGACTGATGGAAGTGACAAAAATACGACTAGAGAGCAAAAAGGCAGTCAGGAATGATAAAAATGGTACGATTCAGTAGCATGGTTGGAGATTTATAATGCAGCATTAAATAAGGAGTGTTCACAAGCACACAGAAACCAGGTTTTGTGACAAAGGCAGAAAATATATTTTACAAAATGGAAAATTAGCTGAGAGCACCTGGCACCAGAAGGGCAATCTTGTGGTGCAGTGGGTAGCATTTTGAATTTCTACTTTACAACCAATACTTTTCTTCATTATTTTTGACTATTGGTTTTAATGATATCCCTAAAAAAAGGATGAGAATGAGTTTGGGGGTTCTAAACTTGCTGTGTCACTGCAAACGTTTTGAATAAGACCAGCAATTACAGGTGGAAATGATCTATCAAGTTGTTTTTGACCTCAAGTCACCACCCTGCCATTTGCATTTGGTCATGTGAAAGCATACTTTTCTTGCTGACTCTGGTTCACATGATAGGTCACTATTGATTTATTCGCAATGACCCGCAGATATCTGGATTGAAGAAGGCTCTTGCCAACAAAATTAATGCTTACATAGAGCTTTCATGCCACTGGATTCATCCAAGCCAGCTGAGGAGACTTTTGTCATATTGGACAGTCTGTCGTGTGCATATGCATCAAACAAGTGAGAAATGTTGGGCAGGATTTTACGGCCTCACTCGTCCCGAAATCGTAAAGTACCACCCAATGCCAATGGACCTTCCCATTGTCCGCCCCTCACTTGCTCCGTTCCTGTGACAGGTGGGACAGTAAAATTCCGGCCGTTACATTTGCAAGAGGCAAACAACTTTAATACTTTTTTGGAGTACTGTTGTTATTAATTCACTCCTGGGAAGTTGACATTCTGTTATTGGAGTTTTATATTAGCAGTCATTAGCTTATTCGAGAAGAGATGTTGCTGGAGACAATGGTCTTTTGCTGAAAACATGCCTATTTACATACTATCTACAAAGATTAAGTAAGACCAAGACATAGCTGCAGCTATTCTCTTAAGATGCTTCTCAGTCATCTGCTGTCAGTGCATGACATCACTGTGATGTATCTCCATATGAACATGGTCAGTGGCCATTATTGGAGTTTACCCTTTACCCTACATGTTCCCCCAAGTTAACTCTTCCCACAAACTGTTAACCTCATGTACTATTTTTAGTTTTTAGGCAAGTCCTACTTCACCACTCCCACTCCCCACCTCCAAAAGTGAGAAATGTTGGGCCAAAGGTGTCAATCCCCATTAGTGATCTCAGCTCTCTTGGAGGATGAGGAAGACATATGCATTCCTTTGTTGTCGCCTTGGAAGGCAAACATATTGCTGGAGTGGGACTGCAGCTTCTCAAGTCACCTGGTTCCTGGGTTGCGACAGTTATGATGATCTGAATGTAAAGGCAGTGAAGACTAATCAAGGCATATCTGATTCAAGACAAAACCCTCCAGAACTTGAACAATCACTCTCCCTTGCAAAGGCAGACAACACACTGAAATTCTCCCTCTCACCTTCTTCTGTATTGCAGATTGGGGAAAGGTGAAAGCTCCAGTTTAACAAAATGATGAACTTTGCAGCTCTAACATTCAGCACTGCTGTGACAACAAGAGGAGCATTAAATATCTGAGTAAGAAATGTATCTGGTAGATGAAAATAAGTATGAGAAATTGCTGGAGACCAAAAGAAGAAGTTCCCAATTACTCTTGGGTAAGAATTTCTGTTTTTATAGGTAGCGATATCACCTCCACCCTTGCTTCAGATTTTCTAAGGTACCCATCAGCTGTAGAAGCTCTGTTGTTTGGCATTTTGCTTCTAGAATGAAATAAAGTTTGAGTAAATCCATGGCTTGTTAATGAGATCCAAGTATGAGCTTAGTTTGTTTGAATTAATAACTCTGAACTTTCACTATTGGTCTGATCCAATTTGGAGTTAAGCATCTCATTTTCCCTGATCAACATTGACCAGAAATTTAAATGGAGTAACCATAGAAACAGTGTGGCTGCAAGAATAGGCCAGGAGCTGAGAATTTTGCAGAAAATGTCTCATCTCCTGACTCCCCAGCAACTTTCCACTATTTGTGTGGCACAAATCAGGAATGTGGTGGAATATTCTCTTATGGGGGAGGTAACAGTCTAGTAGTATTACCGCTAGACTATTAATCCAGAAACTCACCTAATGTTCTGGGGATCTGGGTTCGAATCCTGCTGTGCAGACGTTGGAATTTGAATTCAATAAAAAGTATCTGGAATTAAGAATCTACTGATGACCATGAAACCACTGTTGATTGTTGGAAAAACCCATCTGGTTCACTAATGTCCTTTAGGGAAAGAAATCTGCCGTCCTTACCTGGTCTGGCCGACATGTGACTCCAGAGCCACAGCCTCTCAACTGCCCTCCAAGGGCAACTAGGGATGGGCAAAAAGTGCTGGCCAGCCAGTGACGCCCATGCCCCATGAACGAATTAAAAAATATATACCCTGGATGAGGGCAGAAACTCAAAATTCTAGGACAAAATACCCTGCAGAATTTGCACGCAATGCACTACTTTAAACAATCACTCCCTCCAATACCAGCACATCGTGGCTCTTGCTTGTGTACAATCTATAAGCTGCACTGTAGCAACTCATCAAGGCTTCTTTGATAGCACCTTTCTTGAATTTCTTGAATATAGGATCCTTTAGCAGATTTATCCTGTTCTCACATAAACACAGAATTTCCTTGAACAGGAGACCACTTTAAAATGGCCTAACTTGCCACAGCCATGGTGCTGTGCAATTTGGGCAGAGCATTCTTTCCAACTGTGGACCTTCTTCCCACTACAGCAGGATCATTGGAAAATGCTGACTGGCACCTTTTCAAGGCACTTCCCTGGTTGTTGTCTCGTTACACTTTTGGTTTTACAGCCCATAAGTTGAACAACTACCTCAGGCTGTTCTTGGGAAACTTCCCTCACATCTCCGACAAAAGCCTTATTCTGTCTTTACTCCTCATCTTGTCTGGTCAGTTGTACAGCTTTGCTTAAATTGAAATCTTTCTGAGATTATAAGAAGTCGGAGAGATTCTCATCTAAAATGCCAAAGACTATTCTATCTCTGATTAAGTCATCTTCAGTATTTTTTGTCTTGGTGGTACAATTCATTGATGGATGAATCAATCCCTTTATCCTGTTTTTAACTGAGTCAATTAAACTTTGTCCTCTCAATGACAATGCTTTTATAAAGACTCAAGTATGAGCCAAAGGGTATGATGACATCTGTATTGCAGGCTTTTCTTTGTTCACACCATGTCTGGCCAGCAGACCCATCTGCTGTGCTTTTCTATGTGTATAATAAAATACTAACTTGTTCTTTGTCCTTTGTTCTATTTACCCCCCAAGGTAAAATGTCTTTGCACATTTTGTAATTGCCCAGCCTGTCTAGGGCCCACTATATTTTGTAATTATTCTGGTAGAGGCAAAGTATTAACCATTCCCCAGCTTAATTCAAAGTTGTCTTTTTCCATAATTGCCCTTGAACTGGTGCTGGTAAACTGCAATCATGAACCACTGCAGTCTGTGTGATATTGAGAAGGGAATTTCAGGATTTTGACCCATTGACAATCAAAGAATGGTGATATATTTCCAAATCAGTTTGGTAATGTGTTTTGGAGGGTAATCTGGAAGTATTGATATTCCCATGCACTTTCTGCCTTCGTGCTTTTAGGTGGTGGGAGGTCATGGGTTTGGAAGATGCTATTAAAGAAACCTTGATGAGTTGCTACAATGCAGCTTGTAGATTGTACACAAGCAAGAGTCATGGTGTGCTGGCATTGGAGGGAGTGGTTGTTTAAAGTAGTGCATTGGGTGCAAATCAAGCAGGGTGTTTTGTCCTGGAATGGTTTTGAGTTTCTTGAGTACTATTGGATCTGCCCTCACCCAGGAAATTGGAGAATATTCCATCACATTCCTAATTTGTGCCATGCAAATAGTGGAAAGTTTCTGGTGAGTCAGGAGATTACACATTTTCTGCAGAATTCTCACTCCTGACCCATTTTTGCAGCCACACTATTTATATCGTTGCTCCATTTGAATTTCTGGTCAATGCTGACCACCTAAGATGTTGGTGGTGGAGGATTTGATGATGGAAATAACATTAAACGTCAAGGGAAATGGTTAGAATCCCTCTGTTCAAGCTAGTTATTGCTTGACACTTGTGTGAAACAAATATTACTTTTCACTTAACAGCCTATGCAGACTTATAAATGGAACTGAACATTGCACAATCATCAGTGAACTTTTGGTTTTACAAATAATGGAAGGTTATTGATGGAGCAGCTGAAAATATTTGGGCCGAGGTCATAAAGAAATCTTGCAGCTATGTCCTGGGGCTGAGATGATTGACTTCCAATAACCGTAACCATTATCATTTGTGCTAGGTATGTTGCCAGCAGGTGGAGCGACCCTGAAACCCCCCTCATTCCTGGATTCTCATTAACTTCAGTTTTATTGGGGTTCCTTCATACCACACTCAATAAAATGATACCATGCTGCCTTGATATCAAAGGCAGCCACTTTTGCAGATTCCATTATTTTCTTTTTGCCTTTCCTTTTCCTTTCCAAACACTTTGTTTGGATCAATGTTGTAATGAGATGCAAAGCTGCATGATCCTGGTCATTTTTTTCTCTAATTTTCCTTTGCTGTGCGCAGACAATTTGTTGAACCCTTAAAGTTACCATGTGGCCATGCATGTGCATATTTTAAAGAAACATTTCCTTGTATGGGCCTGTGTAACCTGCACCTTAAGTTCTGAACTGCTCTGTGACTATGCACCAGTGGAACTTAGAGGGATGGATGCTCTTGGTGGAATTCAAACTGAGAATTGGTGAGCAGGTTATTGCTGAGTAAGTGCCATTTGAGAGTACTGTCAATGACCCCTTCCGTCATTTTGCCGATGATTAAGAGCAGATTGGTGGGATGGTAATTGGTCTGAAGGGGTTAATCCTGTTTTTTTCCTGGATGAACGAGCTCCCACTTTGTCATGTAAATGCCAGGGTTGTAACTGTGACAGGTTGCAACACCATGGCTAAGCGTGCAGCTAGTTCTGGAGCATTAATTCTCAACATTATAACCAGGATATTGCCGTTACTTTGCTGTATCCGCTTGCTCAACCGTTTCCTGATATCACTTTAAATGTATCGATTTGGCCAAAGACTGGCAATAATGATGGTGTAGATCCAAAAGTAGGTTAAGGTGGGTCATTCATGTAACATTTCGAGTTGAAGTTGATTGCAAATGCTTCAACCTTGTCCTTTTTACTCAAGTACTGGGTTCTGCCATTGGTGAAAATTATTTGCTCAAGTACAATGTGTCGCAACAACCATGTTAACAGCAGGATTCCTCACATGAATCCCCAAAACCAAATGAACAGCACAGTTTGCACAACATTAATATTTGGATGCCTTCCAACAATAGAATTGACCATAATCTCAGAAATAGCCATGGCTCTTTCATTATGTAGCAATTCATGGTATCCACATTTTTGGAAGAAGCACTCTCTCTCTCTCACTCTTTGCATCCATGGATGCTAACTCTCCGCAAAGCCGGCCAACAGGAGAAAAGTACCTTTGCACGGACATTTTAGCTTCTGTTTGCTGTTTTCAGTTGCCATTTTCGTCTTCAGAGATAGTCTGTTGTACAACTTATGTACAACTTATGCCCACTCACCTGAAGAAGGGGCTTGGAGCTCCGAAAGCTTGTGTGGCTTTTGCTACCAAATAAACCTGTTGGACTTTAACCTGGTGTTGTTAAATTTCTTACTGTGTTTACCCCAGTCCAATGCCGGCATCTCCACATCAGTACAACTTATGTACAATGTTTCAGTGTTTGTGCTGAAAACTTCAAAAGATATCTCTCACATGGTCTTTTAGTTCTCAAGCTTAGAGAAATCTGTTCAAAAACAATGATGCCCTCACTTTATTCCTGCTTCAGCCGACAACAAACTTCTTCCTTGTTTATAACCACAAATGCATGAGGCAAACTGTACTGATTACCGCAATGGTAATAGTTTAATGAAGTAAACAGTTACAGTGCCAAAATTTGATGTTGCAGTCAGGAAGAGGCCAAATGTCATTTGGGTGGGTAAGGCATTGAAGCCAGCATCAAATGAGAGTAGAATTGTTATCTTTTTGGCAGTGCCATTAATGTGTAACGATCTCATTACCCTACTTAGTCCTACCCATTTCACCCACCCCACCCACCCTCCTCCCTGCCCCCCACCACCCACAAATTTGTGTATGTAGCAGATAGCCCCTGGCTTTGCCCAGTCAGATAATATGCTTTGATAAAACTATAGCATTTTCTTGGAAGGTAGGTTTTCTTTATGCTTTCATGGGATGTGGGCATCACAGAAAAGGCCCACATTTGTTGCCTGTTCGTAGTTTTCCTTGAACTGAGTGACTTGCTAGGCCATCTCAGGGGGTATTTAAATCAACCACATTGGGTCTGGAGTCACATGTAGGCCAGACCAGGAAAGAGCAGCATATTTCCTTCCCTAAAGGGTTTCTACAACCGTCGACAATGGTTTCATGGTCATCATTAAACTTTTAATTCCAAATTTTTGTTGAATTCAAATTCCACTATCGGACATGGTGGGATTCAAATCCAACCCCAAAGCAT
The DNA here is from genome assembly GCF_964213995.1 of Mustelus asterias. NCBI lineage: Eukaryota > Metazoa > Chordata > Chondrichthyes > Carcharhiniformes > Triakidae > Mustelus > Mustelus asterias. The sequence continues at coordinate 95,494,668 of NC_135805.1, forward strand.
TATCTTCATGCCCTTAAATCAATGAGATGCAGATTTGAAAATCGTTGAATGTCAACTGGCTTAACTATCTAATTTAACTATCTATTTAACTATCACTCCATGTCAACAAGACAAAGGAGATTGTCATCGACTTCAGGAAGCATAAAGGAATGTTACTTCCAGCAAACATAATTGAGCCGCATTAGGAGCTTGATAGATTATCTTAAATTACTTGTTAGTCTACCTATTAACATACTCAGGATTGTTCAGCAAGTGCTGCCCAATGACGGAATCACATCTAACAGTAGATATTTTGGGTGGAATTTTTACAGCCACTCTTGTCCTGAAACCATAAAATCCTGCCTGAGGTCAATGGACCTTTCCATTGCCCGCTCCGATTCTGTGGCAAGTGGGGCGGTAAAATTTTGGCCGTTGTTTTGGATTTGCAAAACCTAAGAGCCAAACTATGCACACATGTTTGCAAGTCTGATAAAAAGAACTAGAGTGGTCATTCTAAACAAGCATAATAATGTTGACAAAATGCAATCCATTCTTAATGATGGCTTCAGGTTTGTATCTTTAGAACTGCCACCAATCCTTGCTCAAAGGTGTGCTATAGAAATATTTTCTAGACTTGTAATTTACTTGCAAGAGTAATGTTTAAAGTTTAAAGTTTATTTATTAGTGTCACAAGTAGGCTTACGTTAATACTGCAATGACGTTACTGTGAAAATCCCCTAGCCGCCACACTCCAGCTCCTGTATGGGTACACTGAGGGAGAATTTAGCATGGCCAATGTACCTAACCAGCACATCTTTGCCGCCTTGTGATGATTATGATAGGACTCATCCTCATGGCTCATTATGTTCTTGAATGGGCTACCGAAGATACACAAAACCAATGGCCCATTGTACCATATTTTATCAATGACGGATTCCATGAAGCATTGGCTCGCCAAATGAATTACAACAGCCAGTTCTTCATGAGTTTCCCACATACATGGACTTCACCTTCACAAAATGTGACCTACATATTTAAGCCATTTACATTTGCAAAATGACCCTATATCATAGCAGGACAGAAGCATCACTATTTTATGAATATGTATGCGCTGAACTTATAACTTAACAACTGAAACAGTAAAATTCAGTTTTAATGACACAATATATGCCCAATAACTACTGTAGCCTTAGGATCCTCTCTAGACCCAGCATTCGTTAACAATTTTGTTGAAACATGTTTTTGATGGAATGAGTCCTGAACAGCTGCCTATCAGCATATTTCTGATATGTTGATGATACATTCATGACCTTTGAATCTACTGACACATGTAGGAATTTCCTTCCACATCTTAATATGCTCCATCCCATGCTTAATTGCACTTGTGAGATGGAGCAGTCCAACGCACTTCTTTTCTTCAAATTGCTAGTTCAGAAATTCACAAATTGGTTCTCTGCTATTATGGACTAGAAACCTACCTTCAACAGTCATTATACACACTGTGATTCCTATAGATCCAAACACTATAAAATTGAGAGAGAATGGGGCTAACATTTCAAGTCTGGATGACCCTTTGTCAGAGCTGAAGACAAGAGAAACGGGGATGATATTTATACTGTTAGGGTGAGAATGGCGGAGGGGGGAGGGGAGCGATTAACAAAGATGTGAGGGACAATTCACCCAGCCCGCTGCACTACTTGAGCCGGTGGACACAACTGGGGGCCTGTAGCAGGATTCACGACTGGCATCCAGCTGTTCGCGCGCCTCCCAGGCACTTTTTTTCAATGTAATCAGCCTTGTGCTGGAAATCAGCGCATGGCTGATTACAATACTGAAATCTCAATTTCAATATCATTAACAAGCCCAGGACGTATTCTTCAGGCTCGCTCGTGTCTGCCCCTCCCGCCCCTGCCCCTGGGGATTAAAGCTGATCCCCATTACTGATCAGGTGTGATCACCCCGATGGTGGGGTCAGAGCCATTGAGGCCCCTTTCTGGAGGTCAAGGGTAGAAGATGCCCCTTGGGCAGTGCCAGCCTGGTAGTGCCAGCCTGGCACTCTGGCAGTGTCCACTGGGCATCCTGGCCACCGGGCACTGGGCTGTGTCAAGTCAGCAGAGACAGAGGGGGTGAGGCCTACTGCAGGGGCGGGGCTGATTGGTGGTGGAGAGGAGGACCTACTGTCCACTCCGCAGTGGGATTGATGGAAGAAGGGGGGAGGCGAATGGGGCTATATGTGGGAGGAGGAATGGGGCTGCACATGGGGGAGAACAGGACTGCACATGGTGGGGAGAACGGGTCTGCACATGGGGCAGATTGTGGCTGCATATGGGGAGGTAGAGATTGGGGCTGCACATAGGGGAGGGCTAGGGCTGGCTATGGGTGGCTGGGTCGGGGAGACCTGTGATCATGGAGAAGGGTTGGAAAGCCGATGATCGAGGGCTGGGAGAGGTGGTTGGGAAGAAATTGGAAGGCCGGCGATCTGAAGGCTGGCAATTTTCCATTTTTCCGTCCATTGAGCACTTAGATTTTTTTTGGGAGAATCACCCCCTTCAAGACAAAAAGACAAAGGAAATGTAAATTGTGGTGATTATGGTTAAGGAGGGTGCTGATAGCAGCCATTAAGAGATTGGAATGTGTAAGTGGCAGAACAAACGTTAGCAGAGTGTCAAAGGACAACCTGAGACATGTAACAGAAGGCCTTAGTGGAATAAGGGGAGGGGAAACAATGGTGGGGGAAAATGATGGAAAGTGAGATTTAGGTGAAGGTGGAAAAATGAACCATGGAAGAAATGAAAATTTAAAAAAATATCAAATAAAATAAAGTAAATGGAAATGGGGTGAAGTTGGAGGAGAGAGTTCAGGCTCTGAGGTTTTTGAACTCAATGCTAAGTCTGGAAGATTGTAAAGTGCCTAATCAGAAGATGAGGTGCTGTTCCTCCAGTTTGTATTTAAATCTCACTTTCCATCTTTTTCATCCCACCATTGTTTCCCCACGCCACTCCATTAGAAATGTTACATCTGTAACGTGTCTCAGGTTGTTCAATACCCCCATGTTGTGGTGGTATTGGTGTGGGGGTTGGGCATTAGGGTAGTTGTGGGAGGTGTGGAGGAAAGAGGGGGCAAGAAGGAATTTGGGGCATAAAGATTAAATGGATCTAGCCACCTAATGATGTCTATGTTGGGATAGGGATGAATTTCTCGAGTGTTTGGGAATGGTGAAAATAGTTCCAAATATTCCTCGACCTTTCTAAACATTGTATTGCTGGCATTTCAGGAAGGTACTATAGAATGGGTTTAAAGGTGCAAGGCAAATTGAACACTGATGCACAAATTGCGAAATAAAATAGTCCCTAATCCTCTATTGTTGGTAATGAAGCAACTTTCTGGTACATTCGGTGAGTGATTCACCTGATTGGCATCCCAAGGCAACCTGCCTGGAGAATGACAATGTATCACGACTGACTTGAATTGACAACTGTACCAAGTGTTGTATACAATACGTACACACCCGAAAACATATATTGAGAGATACTGCATTTTAAAGAATCTGGTCAATAGTATAGAACAGAATTCCTACAGTGCAGAAGGAGGCCATTCAGGCCATCGAGTCTGCACTAACAACAATCCCACCTTGGCTCTGTCCTTGTTATCCCACATATTTACCCTGCTAATCCCTCTGACCTACGCATCCTGAGACACTAAGGAGCAATTTAGCATGGCCAATGACCTAACCCGCACATCTTTGGACCATTGGAGGAAACTGGAGCACCTGGAGGAAACCCATGCAGATACTGGGAGAATGTGCAAACTCAGACAGTGACCCAAACTGGGAATCGAACACAGGTCCCTGGAGCTGTGAGGCAGCAGTGCTAACCACTTTGCCACTGTGCTACTCTATACACCAGGCGGATGGGATGTACCTAATAATTGCCAGAATTATATGCTCCCCACCGTCCCCAGCACCCCAGCAGGATTCGCTCCCGGATCCCATCTGCCCCAACTAGTAGTGATTTTATTCTGAGGCGGGCAGGACCTCGGACACAAAGCCTGCCCTTCCCCAATTAATGTCCTTAAGTGGCCACTTAATGGACTTTTTCTGCCCAGCCTCAATTTTTAGGCTGGCAGGTGGATGATAGATTGGGGAGGGAAACCTGAAATTGAACAAAGTTCAATCTTGGGTGGAAACAAGTAGGCAGGGGCATCTTTGTAAGACTGAGGGCACTCTCCCTTTAGGGCCCAATAACCTCCGGACAACTCTCACTCTCCCCAACCTATTCCCTGAGACCCCGATCTCCCCTTGACAACCCTCAGGCCTTCCCTATCTCCTCCCCCACTTGACCCCTGCCATTTACCTTTCCTCCAGTTCACAGTACTTAGTTCCACGCAGCTAGCTGCAGTGCCTCTTCTGGCCACTGTAGTGCTGTTCCTGAAATGACTGGACTGCTGCCGGCCAATCTGATCTCCAAAGCGGACCTCCTCCCAGTGACGGATGGAAGTCCCACCTTCTGCCAATCAACACATGGAGGAGTGCGAAATGACATTGAGCTTGCTGGAGTCAATGAGAATATGTTCCCTGATATCCCTCCGGATATCTGGAAATTCTGTTTCTTGTTTACTGCTTGGCCATCATAAGGCTTCATATGAATTTAAACTCCTTTATTGCATCTCATACTTCAGCACAGCATACAGTCAAGATGCAACTTACAATAAAAACATTCATATTTGTAGGTTCAACATGTTGTATATGCAGGAGCGCCCATTGACACCATCTACTTTTGGAAATGAACCAACATACTGACATTGAATAAGAATGGCATATTGTTCAGTGGGAAATTATATAAAAATACTGGCATTGCTGACCAGTAGATATTTCATGGTTTAATGCATATGTAGGCATCACGTTGTGTGATATTACATAGCCAGTCAGAAACAAACCATAAGCATAACAATTAAGGATGGTACCTCATCACTGTGGTAATTTTGCTGCCAGTTTCCTTGCTACAGATATTTTGAGTTGTAATTCAAACGCAAACTGAGAAGTTGCCTAGGGGTTAATGACAAGTCATTGTGCTAAGGATGCAAAGTATTCTGGATTTTCTTACCTTGAAAAATGAAAATACCCAATCAGAAATGAATTTGGAGCAAATTTGGAGAAGCTTTTAAAAACTTTTAAATATATATAAAAAGTTTTAAAAGGATGAGGGCATGGAAATGTGACTAAAACGAAAGCTCTTAAAGAGAACCAACTCAGGCGTGATTGACCAAATAGCCTTTTGTACTGCAAACATCTATTGTGAGAGAGTCAATTATATAATTAGTTAAAAACTTCGTCTTCAGAAGCAGTCTGAACTCTTCAGCTCCATCCTTGAGGGGATGGATGCATCAAATCTCATTAGATAAACTGCTCACCAATATTATGCTGGGGGCTTTTGAAGCTAAATAAATTGGGACTCCCAACATAGGCAGTCACCATCCTTAGCTCCACCTCCTCAGTGTCAATGGTCTGCTGTGGTAGGGTTAAGGCACCATCTCAAAACAATGTTGCTGGAGCCTCTAGCACTAGCCTAGGACTTGGTATAACCAGAATCAGAATTATGATGAGAGTCTGCTTAAATAGCTCGAAAAATATCTCAATACCTTTATGTACAATGCCTAAATCACTGACTTACTAAAGTAACTTGAGCTTGGGGTACATTATTGAAGGCATGTGAAATTATTTGGAAAACATTAGTTTTATAGATAGTTGTCAATAAGAGGGATATGACTAAATTGGAATCATAGCACCTCTTCAGAAATTTTTATTGTTCTTATCTAACTCGCTGTAAAATTAATCTTAATCAGAGTACATTGGTCTGAACAATCAGACAGTGCTATGTATGTGTAATACACAGGTCACAAACTGTAGGACTTTGTACATGAATGATCCAGGTTGGCTTAAACTTTGAACAAGATAATAAAACCCATATGCGTGGCAAGAATGTCACCTGGAGATAGATACAGCTACAAATACAGTTTAAAAGATTTGTAACCTTAGTTTAAATGTGATTTTTTTCACTTAACAACTATTTATACATATTTTCTGTTGGTTGGGTCTGGTGGACGTCATTCTACAAAACTGTGTTTACTTCTTCCTCTCTCAATGAAATGCTATAGAACCCAGAGCTTGGAATAATGCAAATACAGTGGCGGCACAGTGGCAAAGTGGTTAGCGCCAGGGACCTGGATTCAATTCTGGCCTCGGGTCACTGTCTGTGTGGAGCTTGCACATTTTCCCCATGTCAACGTGGGTTTCCTCCAGGTGTTCTGGTTTCCTCCCACAGTCCAAAGATGTGTGGGTGAGGTTGATTTGCCAAAATTGCCCCTTAGTGTCAGGGGATTAGCAGAGTATATATGTGGGATTACGGGAATAGGACCTGGAAGGGATTGTGGTTGGTGCAGACTTGATGGGCTGAATGGCCTCCTTCTGCACTGCAGGGATTCTATGAAAAATTATACAATAGTCCTTTTAGTGGTCCTTTAAAACAACCGTTTTGATCTTTAAGACATCACAAGCAAAATCCAATTCTATTCAAAACCTGAAACACAATAGGATTAGACAACTGGTTTGAATTACAACCTTTCCAAGTTACACCCATTGCTTGTAATAATGCTTCTGTCAGTTTGTCATGACACTCAAAGTTTTTGATTCACAGAACGTGGAGCTTTTTAAAATTAATTATGTAATAGGGTTTGGCAAGTCCATCCCAAATTGCTTTTGAACTGAGTGGCTTGTTAAGTGATTTCACAGGGCATTTAAGAGTCAACCACATTGCCGTGGGTCTGGAGACACATGGAGGTCAGAACAGTTAAGGACAGCAGATGGCTTATTACAACAATTGACAATGGTTTCATGGTCATTATTACTGCAGCTAACTTTTAGAGTCATAGAGGTTTACAGCATGGAAACAGGCCCTTCGGCCCAACTTGCCGCTTTTTGTTTAAAGCCCCAAAGCTAATCCCAATTGTCCGCATTTGGCTCATATCCCTCTATACCCATCGTACCCATGTAACTATCTAAATGCTTTTTAAAAGACAAAATTGTACCTGCCTCTACTATGACCTCTGGTAGCTTGTTCCAGACACTCACCACCCACTGTGTGAAAAAATTGCCCCTCTGGACACTTTTGTATCTCTCCCCTCTCACCTTAAACTTATGCCCTCTAGTTTTAGACTCTCCTACTTTTGGGAAAAGATATTGACTATCTACCTTGTCTATGCCCCTCATTATTTTATAGACCTCTATAAGATCACCCCTCAACCTCCTACGCTCCAGAGAAATAAGTCTCAGTCTATCCAGCCTCTCCTTATAACTCAAAGCATCAAGTCCCGGTAGCATCCTAGTAAATCTTTTCTGCACTCTTTCTAGTTTGATAATGTCCTTTCTATAATAGGGTGACCAGAACTGCACACAGTATTCCAAGTGTGGCCTTACCAATGTCTTGTTCAACTTCAACAAGACGTCCCAACTCCTATATTCAATGTTCTGACTGATGAAACCAAGCATGCCGAATGCCTTCTTCACACTCTATCCACCTGTGACTCCACTTTCAAGGAGCAATGAACATGTACCCCTAGATCTCTTTGTTCTGTAACTCTCCCCAACGCCCTACCATTAACTGAGTAAGTCCTGCCCTGGTTCAATCTACCAAAATGCATCACCTCGCATTTGTCTAAATTAAACTCCATCTGCCATTCGTCAGCCCACTGGCCCAATTGATCAAGATCCCGTTGCAATTGGAGATACCTTTCTTCACTGTCCACTATGCCACCAATCTTGGTGTCATCTGCAAACTTACTAACCATGCCTCCTATATTCTCATCCAAATCATTAACAAATAACAGTGGACCCAGCACTGATCCCTGAGGCACACTGCTGGTCACAGGCCTCTAGCTAGAAAAACAACCTTCTACAACCACTTTCTGGCTTCTGTCAAGAAGCCAATTTTGTATCCATTTAGATACCTCACCCTGGATCCCGTGAGATTTAACCTTGTGCAACAACCTACCATGCGGTACCTTGTCAAAGGTCTTGGACAGCATCAAATGCACTGTCCTCATCTGCCTTCTTGGTTCCCCTTCAGAAAACTCAATCAAATTTGTGAGACATGATTTTCCACTCACAAAGCCATGCTGACTGTCCCTAATCAGTCCTTGCATCTCTAAATGGCTGTAGATCCTGTCTCTCAAAATACCTTCCAACAACTTACCCACCACAGATGTGAGGCTCACTGGCCTGCAGTTCCCAGGCTTTTCCTGCAGCCCTTTTTAAACAAAGGCACAACATTTGAAACTTTCCAATCTTCAGGCACTTCACCCGTGACAATCGACGATTCAAATATCTCGGATAGGGGACCCACAATTTCCTCCCTAGCTTCCCACAATGTCCTGGGATACATTTAATCAGGCCCTGGGGATTTATCTACCTTGATGTGCTTTAAGACTTACAGCACCTCCTTCTCTGTAATATGTACACTCCTCAAGGCATCACTATTTATTTCCCCAAGTTCCCTAACATCCGTGCTTTTCTCAATGGTAAATACTGATGAGAAATATTCATTTAGGATCTCACCCATCTCTTGTGGATCTGCACATAGATGACCTTGTTGATCCTTAAGAGGCCCTACTCTCTTCCTTGTTACTCTTTTGCCCTTTATGTATTTGTAGAAGCTCTTTGGATTCTCCTTTGCCTTATCTGCCAAAACAATCTCGTGTCCTCTTTTTGCCCTCCTGATTTCTCTCTTAACTCTACTCCTCCACCCACTATACTCTTCAAGGGTAATTTTAATTCCTGATTCAAATTTTACCAGCTGCTATGGTGGGCTATGAACCCATGTCCCCAGAGTATTAGTCCAGGCCTCTGGTTTGTTATAGTCCAGTTCATTACCACTATGCTATCATCGCCCTTGGGTAGGTCACTGGGATGTCTTCTTATTGTCTCTGTTTGTTTGCACTGTATAAATGATGGCACACTAAGTGAGACCTCTTGGATCCCTTTAATTGCAATCACGATAGGAAGAGTTGTATGAAGGGTTGAATGGGATCCTCCATGATGAGGACAAAGCTTCTGGGCAGATGAGCTTCGGTGAGAAGTGATTAAATGTTCTAGGCTGCCTCTTCAATGCGTATGTTAGCGCAGATATCTCAGACTCACTTCCATGTCATGCTCCTCAACCTAAGTCAGTGAAACCTGCTGGATCAGGAAATTCCTGACATTCACGGTATCCTCAGGAGTCCTTCATGTGCCAGTCTAAGTCTGACCACCTTGGAGCATGGGCATCTCTCTGCAAAGTGTCATCTCCCCCTGCCTCCAGTTTCTTCACTTCTATCACATCCTACTCTTCTCCTGATAAGCTGTCTCGCTCTAGGGCTACATTTGCAAGGTCCTCACCTTTCTGAAGGGCCATGTTATGGAGACCAAGGCAGCCAACCATTATGAAGGAAAACCCTGCAGGAGAGTTTTGAAAGCGAACAGGCTCTGGAGAGTCAGGACATGAGCTAAGTTGCTGCAGAATTCTGAATTTCTGACCTGCTCCATTAGCCACAGTATCTTTATGACTGATTCGGTTAAGTTTCTGGTCAATGGTCCTGCTTCATCTTCCTCATCCTTAGGTTCACTTTGAGAGCTTGGTGGCAAGAGTTGCACCCTCATGTTAGTAGGCTGAAGAGGATGTGGTCGACCATGGAAACGTTGGACATATTCTTTGATGAGTAACAGAGGGCAGCCGAACAGTTTCATCATGATACAAATGGCTTGCTCCACAGTGTTCCTGGTTGCTGTATGGTTCTTATCATAAGCCAGTTGTCCTCATGTGGTCAGGTACCAGAGGGGTGGTCATTAGCCAAATATATAGTAGGTATTCCTTGGCACCAGGCAGCCAGACTCTGCATCTTCATGGTTGCATAACGATAATATCAAAGCTGATTGTCACAGTATGAAGGATCATGGTTGGTGCTAGCATTGCAGGCATTCACCAAGAAAATCTAGTCATCGTAGGACACCAACTGTATAATATGTGCAACTCTTGCCACCAGGCGGGTAAGTGGAACTGATTCGCTTCAGATCAGCCATGATCTTGTTGAATGGCGGGACGGGCTCGAGGGGCTAGATGGCCTACTCCTTCTCCTATTTCTTATGTTCTTATGTTCTTATATATTTGGAGCTCTTGTTATTAAGGAATATCTCCCATTACCAGTGCCAGATGCATGTAATGAATCGCAACCTCCGTCATTGTGAATTATTTCAGCAGGCAAATCCACCTGCTGTCTCCTCCTACCTCTCCAGACAGGGAGAAGTTGGTCAAGTCCTCTCTCCTGCAATATACCTTCTCTGTCACTTCCATGATGCAGTACTACATGGAAGACTGTGGGATGTTGCTAATGTCACCTATCTGAAGGATCTGATCACATAGAATTTGAGAATGACAGTGACCTTTACAACCACCAGCATTGTCCTTATCCTGTTGTGTGGCTGCAGGCTGGGTCATAGTTTGGTGACCACCACCTTGTTGAAAAGCAGGCACTGCTCTTGGCAGGGTTTGAATGAGGAGAATTGCTCACAAAAGACCCAAAATGGGTAGTGCCTTCTACTGAGAATTCTGCTTCCCATCCCTCTGAGCACTGCTTCCTGTCACTGCTACATCTTTAAGTAATGTTGTAGCTCATTACAGTGCAGCAGACATTCTCTTAACACAACAAATGCTCTGAACAAGTACTCTTACCTCCTTGTCAGGATCCCACATTCCTCTTCTGAAAGTCCAAGAAGTTAGCAAAACCTCTCTAGTTGCAACGGTATTTCCTCTAACTCTGCACTAACAACAGTCAAAAGCACTTCACCTGAAAGTGGGATAGTTAGTCCTTTAAATAATGCTCATGGGGGAGAGTTGGTGTTGTGTGTTTCAGCTGCTGAATGCATGATCAGCTAGGACTGGGAGATGGTATCAACTGGAACTTCCCTGTCCCAAATGGCATGAATGTGCATCAAATCAGCTTTAGAGGCTGCTTGACATTACAATCTACCAACGCTGCTTGCTTCCAGCACATGCAGGACACATGCACACTCGTGCTCTGTCAGTCAAAGCTGTGTGCACTGCACCAGAAGTGGCTGGACACATCCCAGCTGTTTTTTTCTTAGTTTGGGGCTTCCATAACATTGGCAACAGCAGTGCTAAGGATTCCAATTCCGCAGCCAATAACTTGTATGGATATAACAACTTGCATTTTCACTCGCAAATCTTTTTTTATCCTCAAAGCAAAACTTTAACATGTACAAGCTAGTTTAGATTCTTCATTAACATGTTGACTCAGTCAACAGACATGGAACAAAACAGTACTGATTTAGAACTAATCCAGCAAACATGCAGGGTCTATTTGATTACAGTATTTGCTTTAGATAAAACAGTAATGTTCTCTGCCATGGCAGTTATTTAGCAGTAAAAACATTGGGAAAATGTTAGATCAGCAGCTCTGTGGAGATACAAAAATGAGATTACATGGCTCTTACTGCAAGATGGAAACTCTGCTTCTAAAGCCAATTGAACAGAAAATTATGCAGAATCCTAGAAAAGGGCAGAACAAGATTAAACAGCTCAACATTGGAATTAAACAATGAAGCATTGGAAATTAATGGAAAATGAAAAACCTTTGCATAACAGAGTTCAACAACTGTACCAAGGTGAGATTGGCCTTGGCGGTGTCGCAGCACACAGAAAAGTTTTACTTTGATACCAATGAGTAGGTTATTGATTTCCCATAACCTAATACAAACCGGCTCCTATTTCTCAATTTTGCTTTTAAACCTCTACATAGCAGGGTCAGATTCCCAAGTACAAATATTGTCAGGGAGAGAGAACAGAGAAGCTTAACACTGGGTAACCTGTGCAGATTCTTATCCATTATTGAGTTAGATATTGTAATGGTGTAGCAAGTACCGAGTTTGACAGATTATTATCCAATCTTAACTGTAGCTGTGTGGATTGGAATGGTTGCTGTGGTGTTTCAAATGATGATCATCAGCAGGCGGTGGTGTTATCATCAAAGAGAATTAATTAAATTACCTTTGATGTTTTCCACATTATTGTAGGTTTCCAAACAACACTTCTCTGAGGAATATACATCACACGTTTATTTATCACAAAGTTTTAAATATAACAAAGAGCATTTCTAAGACACCCCAGGTGACATACTGAGGAACATCCTAAATGGCAAGGTACTATTCATCCTGGGTGATTCAATATAAGTGCTGGGGCAGATAGTGATTAATGGCCAACATGCCTCAGTCAAAGAAAATGGACAATGCCTTCTGCAGCTTTGCGCCCTGAATGAACTCTGTGTCACCATAACCTTCTTTCAGAGCGGACATCTCTCTAAAGTATTGTGGCGTCACCCAAGGTCTTGACATTGGCACCAACCAAACCTGGTCATCAAGAGAATTATAGAATTATAGAATCCCTACAGTCCAGAATCAGGCCATTTAACCCATCAAGTCTGCATCGACTCTCCGACAGAGCATCCCACCCAGGCCCCATCCTGTAACCCCACACATTTACCCCATTGATCCCCCTACATCCCCACACATGTGTTTAACCCACACATCCTGAGACACTAAGGGGCAATTTAGCATGGCCAATCAACCTTTGGAGAAGGTGCCATCTTCCCAGAGTTGTCCTCACCCGCACCTACCACAGTGTTGATTACGGTATCGGGCCACTCTCTTGTCAGCAGCAGAGAGAAGCTGCACTGTGTAAGTTCCACAGAGCTAAATGTGACAGCCTGCCACATGTTAACATCCCAAGCACAAGTAACAATACAATACTGCATTTCACACTGTCACTGGAACAATTGCTACCTACCAAAGGTTTAGTTTGTGCCAATATTGGTATGGAGGTTTGAGGAAGCTTAATCATCTATGAAATGGCAGAAACATAATTTGATAAAGGTGGAACCTGAAACAAGAACTGGTTTGAAACTTACACAGCTAAGATGTATCTGGCATTAATACAAAAAACATACAAAAGTCTACCTGATGCACAACAGAAACTTAAGTGCTAAACATTGTACCACATGAAAGTAGCCAAAAGGCAGGGAGAAACTGTGCAAACAAGACACTTGGTCACCTTTTAGCAAGAAATCTAACAGCTTGTGACAGTGGAAATCTACAAGCTATGTACAAAGGAATCAACAAGGCATTTGGTCTTTCTGTCACTAAAGTTGTTGCCTTGACGTTGGTAGATGGTAAAGCAGTCACTGACAGAAGTTAACAAATGTCACGCTGAGCCGAGCACCACTGTGAGTGTACTGTGAGTCGGACATCTCTCAGTCCAGATTTGATGCTCTTCCTTAACTTCCTGTCATGTATGAGTTAGATGAAGAAGCCTCATCACCTGAACTCAAGAAGACTTCCGCCTAATGAACAGAAGGGCCTCCGGCAAGCATGGAATTTCAGCTGAGCTGCTCAAGCACAGACAGTTCCATCTATTGCCACACCTTTGTGACTTTCTTCTTCTCTGCTCCATTCCACAGGAAATGTGTGATGTAAAAATCATCACACTGTGCAAAATCAACGGCATTGGAGGAGACTGCAACAAATAGAGGGGCATCTCACTCCTTAGCATCACAAGGAAGGTCTTTGCCAGGGTCATCCTTAAAAGATTTCGCTTACTTGCAGATTCAGTGTGCCAGGAAACTCAGTGCAGTTTCCATGCTGGCTAATCTATTGTGAACATGAGCTTCTTCATATGGTGGCTACAGGAGAAGTGCAGGGAAAGGGTATATCTCTTCACCTTACTTTCGTAAATCTCAAGCATTTGACACTATCAGTAAAGCAGGGATATAGAAAATGTTGGGAAAAATTGGCTGTCCACTAAAACTCCTTCGTCTCCACTGTTCTTTCAATTATAATGTGCATTTCACTACACAATTTAAAGGCTCCACTTCCAACAGTTTCAGAGTAAAGAATGGAGTGAAACAGGGCCATGGCCTCACCCCATTCTGCTTGGCATCTTCTTCCCCCATGCTTCTGACCTTCATCTTCCTGGCAGATATGGAAAGAGTTCACTTTCATACTATGGCAAGCTCTTTAATCTATAAGATCGAAAGCGAAGCACATTATTGTGTCCTGACCAGGGAACTTCTCTATGCTGATGATGCTGCACAGATCACCCACATGAAAACTCAACTACAAAGACCAATGGACTCTCTCTCGTGTCTGTAGCTTTTTCTTCCTGACCATACACATCAAGAAAACCATGGACATAGGACAGGGTGTTGCATCTCTGTCCCTGATCACATGAAGCAATACCCTGTGGAAGCGGTTAACAAATTGATACCTTGGGTTCATGGTGATAGACAATCTGTCCCTTGATGTAGAGCTGGATGCACAAACAGGGAAAGTAGCTAACACCTTTGGCCAACTCATAAAATGTGTATGGGAGAACCCCTTACTGACCCTTAGGACCAAGGTGATGGATTCTAAGGGATGCGTTCTCAGTACCTTGCTGCATATCTGTGAAATGTGGGTGACTAACTGCTACCAAGAAAAGAAACTGAACAATTTCCATCTTCACTCTTTGGGGCGGATTATGGGTAATCCTGGCAAGACAAAAATCACAACTTTGACAGTCCTCTCATGCACAGAGTTCTCAGGTGTGTGAGCACTAATCAAACATGGATGACTTTGGTGGATCAGATACGTCTGCAGATGGAAGACCCAAAGATCTTCTGTTAGTGAGGTAGCAGGAGCCAAATCACCAGTGGAGCACCCAAGGCTTCACTTCAAGAATCTCTGGAAGCATGACATAAGGGCCCTAAACATTGTCTATTGCACATGGGAGTCATTAATTAGTGAAAAAGGGAATTGGCAACACCTCCTTTGGGCTGACGTGCACTACCACAGTGATTAGTGACTGCAGCAGGTTGGCACCAAGTACCCAATTCTGAAACAACAACCACAATTTCACCTGGCAACTTCTTGTGCGATGCTTGTGGTAGAACCTACCTCTCAAGGATTGGCCTTCACAGTCATTAAGAAAAATTCACCAAATGAAGATACCCAGCTAAATGGATTGTTTGTTTTATATCCATCATCTTTCATAGATAAAAGGATGCCAATACAATATAAATATAACATCAGCAGTAATAATCTAACAAGAATGATCAAGGCTGATTAAATCCATACTTAAATTCTAAACTTTTTAAAAACTTGAGTGATATTCGAACTATGAAAGAAGTAGGTCCATGAAAGAAGATGATCTTGATGTCCATTCACTGGTGCCCAAGGCCTATAGCGCCCAGGTATGCTATAGGCTCCGGCATCAAAGTAGATGTATTTACTTTTGGCTGCAGCTATTTGAGGTGTTGGGATTACTGACAGGGGCTGAAGAGCAGAAGTAGACTGGCATTACTTCTCAATCCCAGTACTCAACGTTACTTTTCAGACTGCAGAAGAAGGAGCGGCAATTGGAGGTATGTTTAGGTGTCTCAGCCCCCCTCTCACCTAGCTATTGCTGCATAGAACTCACAGCCAGAGCAATGATATCTGGTTCTGATTGCATATCCCACAGCCACTGAGTGGTTTGGTCTCGTGACAGTTGCCAACTTTTCCATGAAGGAAGCTATATACTTGCACATCTGAGACATGGCAGAACTCAATGGCATGGAAAGACCCCTCTGTGTCACCACATAGCTCCATATAGCCTCTGAAAGTTTTACCAGATATTCCCCAGTGCCTATGCATCTCCAGATGGTTTTGTACGGCTGTGACAAGAGGGCCATCATCAGCCCGGAGCTCAGCATGGACCTTGCCTCCAAAAGTCCTCTGACTGGCAGTTCCCTCAGCTTTGACAGCTTCCATCAGCTACTCCGGAGTGTCTGTGATGTGCTCCCTAGATTCTGACCTTGATTCTAGACATGGTTCCATATTCACCAAGGTGACTGTATCTGTGCTGGTGGGGGGTTTGTGGAAAAGACACTCTCTTCTTCAGAGGTGGATTGCAGAGTCACAGGGAATGGATCAAGCCTCCTCAATGAATGCAAAGATCTATATGGAAGAAACAAAAATTAGCTTCACCTTTTTCAGAATCCCACTTTTGATCCCTTTCTGGCACAAGTCTCCTTTCTGCCCAGTAGGGCACAGGAAGCTGAATGCCTCATTATTTTCTTCATTCTACTGTCCTACTTTACTATCCATGATTACCCAGCTTAGTCACCTATGGATGACTAAGTTCCATTTTTGAGTCAATAATAGCAAGACCATTTCATGAAGTTCTGTGTAGCTATTGCATAGCAGTTATCAGAATGTAGTTTCTAATTTCCTAAAATGCTCATTTCCCAAACTTTATTATCATGTTCAATTTTACTGTCTTGGAAGTGGTGGCTATTTTTGTCTCCAGGGTACTGAATCACACAAATAGCTGAAAACAACTGCCACTGTTTATGATCATTCTTGCTTTGTGACTTCCTCTTCGGCATTTCAATTCATAAAGTTATCTTTTTACTGATACTGTCAAATATCCTTTCTCATGTTATCAGATCTTCCAACTGGAGGAAAATTTTACAATAGGGACTGACTGAGACAAGTGTTGAAACTGCAAGGTGCAACCAAATTCTTGGCTTTGGGCTTCAGTCATCACAAACCATTTAATTTCTCAAAAGTATATCAATAAACGTAGTAAATGACATGAATGTAGGCAAATTAAAAATTGTTTAGAAAAACATTTTTGCGATCATTTTGTCAGAAATCCATCCAATTCAGAGTTGTGAGCACACTGTTCAATACAAAATACTCGTATCAGTAACTAACAAAACCAGCAACCGTCCATGATTTCATCTTTACTGGTGCTGCGAATTGAGTGAGAGAATTGGAATAGTACAACTGTTCTGTATTTGAAGTAAAGTTCCTCGCAATAACTTTCTTACAACAGAGACTGCTAGAGTATCAGTTTTTAGTCCACTAGAAATAACGTGGTGTTGTTGGGTTCAGCCACCGACTCCAGTACTTCGCTAAATACTGAAGATCTTGCAGCTGAATAATGGAATTGCTCGTGAATTGAAAGATGGCTCTTGCAAAGCCACATTTATTGCCCATCCCAAGTTGGTGAAGTACCAACTCCTTCATGTTCAGGATGATTACATCTTTTTTTCTGCACTATAAATGTTATTGATAGAGTTCTTTACAATCTATAAATAAAAATGTTGGTTCGATTTCTCAGAGAGTTTTTCTATTGATTTACATCTCAGCAAATCAGCATGTTTTAAATTATTTATTTCAACCAAATAGAAAAATAATAAATTAATCAGTAAAAAGAAATCTGGTGTCACATTGAAGATTAATGTGCCAGCGTTCATGGCTATGATGTATTTTCAGAATATCTGTACCTCAAAGGTTACCCTCGAACATATATCCCTTTGGTTTGGAGATGATGAAAGCTTTATTACCATGAAGTCACAGACTGTTCCGAGCCAGTTTGTTTAAGAATCACTTTAAATGGAAATTGTATTTGGCAAGCCATTTTAAATTTGTTTGTGAGCACATGATACTTGCATTGATATTGATTTAACCTGGAGCGGGCTTTTCACGAAAAAGGAGTGCTAAGTGCAAAACACACTTACTGATCAAGAATACAGTTCTGAGCTAATGTTTGAATTTGGCGAATGGCCCTGTTAGGAATGGGAATCCTGCCCCATTTTAGTACACCATTTCCATTAGACCCCTAGAAGCCTACTTAAGATGAAAATGCACCTCCTTGGGGAGGTTGCAATCTCTTCCGGACAGTTGTTGCTCTGTGAGATCGCTGTAAAAATTTCTGCAGCAATGAATCTTCTTGCAGCAATATGTCGGAAGCAAACCTTCAGATTTTCTGGGATCCCTCGAGGTAATGGTCAAACAAGTGATGGCAAGGAAGAACCTTTTCTTTTCCAGTAATGTGAAGAAAATTCCAAAAATGACAGACATTGACGAAGATTCCAATGATTATTGGCCCCAGGAGCCACACTACCAGAGCTTCAGTTCAGTGCAAGAAATGTTTAATGGTCCTGCAGCAGCAGCAAGAGTGAGCTCAGCTCTTAATTTCTCTCAATAATATGGCAAGAGCCCTTCTTTCACTGAACAGTTTTCTCTCCAGAATTACATCCTTCACCACCCACCACATAAACAAACAATATCACCTCTCAGTCTTGGTCCTTACTCTTTCTGTTGCTTTCACTGCGGCCGCCACCATGATTCTGTTCTCATATGGTACCAACTTCATAAGAATGTAAGAATTAGAAGCAGGAGTTGGCCATCTGGCCCCTTGAGCCTGCTCTGCCATTCAATAAGATCATGGCTGATCATTTTGTGGACTCAGCTCCACTTACCCACCCCCTCACCATAAACCTTAATTCCTTTACTGTTCAAAAATGTATCTATCCTTGCCTTAAAAACATTCAATGAGGTAGCCTCAACTGCTTCAATGGGCAAGGAATTCCACAGATTCACAATCCTTTGGGTGAAGAAGTTCCTCCTCAACTCAGTCCTAAATCTGCTCCCCCTTATTTTGAGGCTATGCCCCCTCGTTCTAGTTTCACCCGCCAGTGGAAACAATTACCCTGCTTCTATCTTATCTATTCCCTTCATAATCTCTTATGTTTCTGTAAGATCTCCCCTCATTCTTCTGAATTCCAATGAGTATAGTCCCAGTCTACTCAGTCTCTCCTCATAAGTCAAACTTCAAAAAGGATCTCTTCAGATGATTCTTTCCTCACTTTACACGTGAGCCATTTGTTTTCCATTAATTCCTCTCCACTTTGGTTAGATTTTGCTTCTGATCCTTCTCAGCATATGCACAAATATAAGCCCCATACTTGGAGAAAATTCTGAAAGAGATAATTAATATCCACTTGGAAGGCATGGATTGATTAGGGATGGTCAACATGGTTTTGTCAGTGGGAGGTCATGCCTAATAAATTTGTTAGAATTTTTTTTGAAAATGTGATCAAATGTGTGGATGAGGGAAGCTCAGTTGATACAGTTTATATGGATTTTAGCAAAGCTTCTGACAAGGTCCCACATGGGAGACTGACAAGGTTAAAGCAAATGGAATTCAGAGAAACTTAGGGAGATGGATCAGAAACTGGCTTATTAATAGGACACAAAGGCTGTTTTGTGTAGAAGGCTGTTCGAGTGACTGGAGGCTGACATCCAGCGGTGTGCCACAAGAATCAATACTGCGACACTTGTTTGTTTTATACATAAATGATATGGATGAAAATGTGGGGGAATGTTAAGTAAGTTTGCAGATGGCACTAAGATTGGTAGGGTTGTTAATATTGAAGAAGATGGTTGTGGGTTACAGGAAGATATAGATGGGTTGGTCTGATGGACAAAACAGTGGCAAATGGTATTTAACCCTGATAAGTGAAGGGTAAGTCTTGCCTCACAAATTTGATTGAATTTTTTGAGGAGGTAACTAAGTGTGTTCATGAAGGTAGAGCAGTAGATGTCATATACATGGATTTTAGTAAGGCGTTTGATAAGGTCCCCCATGGTCGGCTCATGAAGAAAGTAAGGAGGTGTGGGATAGAGGGAAATTTGGCTGATTGGATAAGTAACTGGCTATTTCATAGAAGACAGAAGGTGGTGGTGGATGGAAAATTTTCAGACTGGAGACCAGTTACCAGTGGTGTACCACAAGGATCAGTGCTGGGTCTTCTGCTATTTGTGATTTTTATCAGTGACTTGGAGGAGGGGGCTGAAGGGTGGATCAGTAAATTTGCTGATGACACCAAGATTGGTGGAGTAGTGGATGAGGTGGAGGGCTGTTGTAGGCTGCAAAGAGACATTGATAGGATGCAGAGCTGGGCCGAAAAATGGCAGATGGAGTTTAACCCTGATAAGTGCAAGGTGATTCATTTTGGTAGGACAAATTTGAATGCGGATTATAGGGTCAAAGGTACGGTTGTGAGGAATGTGGAGGAACAGAGAGATCTTGGGGTTCATATCCACAGATCTCTGAAGGTTGCCACTCAAGTGGGTAGAGCCGTGAAGAAGGCCTATAGGTGTTAGTGTTTATTAACAGGGGGTTTGAGTTTAAGAGCCGTGGGGTTATGCTGCAGGACCTTGGTGAGACCACATTTGGAATATTGTGTGCAGTTCTGGTCACCTCACTATAAGAAGGATGTGGAAGCACTGGAAAGAGTGCAAAGGAGATTTATAGAAATCATAGGAATCATAGAAATCATAGAAACCCTACAGTGCAGAAGGAGGCCATTCGGCCCATCGAGTCTGCACCGACCACAATCCCACCCAGGCCCTACCCCCACATATTTACCCGCTAATCCCACTAACCTACGCATCTCAGGACTCTAAGGGGCAATTTTTAACCTGGCCAATCAACCTAACCCGCACATCTTTGGACTGTGGGAGGAAACCAGAGCACCCGGAGGAAACCCACGCAGACACGAGGAGAATGTGCAAACTCCACACAGACAGTGACCCGAGCCGGGAATCGAAACCAGGACCCTGGAGCTGTGAAGCAGCAGTGCTAACCACTGTGCTACCGTGCCGCCCCTGGATTTACCAGGATGCTGCCTGGTTTGGAGGGTAGGTCTTATGAGGAAAGGTTGAGGGAGCTAGGGCTTTTCTCTTTAGAGCGGAGGAGGTTGAGAGGCGACTTAATAGAGGTTTATAAGATGATGAGGGGTATAGATAGAGTGGACGTTCAGAGACTATTTCCTCGGGTGGATGTAGCTGTTACTAGGGGGCATAACTATAAGGTTCATGGTGGGAGATATAGGAGGGATGTCCGAGGTAGGTTCTTTACTCAGAGAGTGGTTGGGGTGTGGAATGGACTGCCTGCTGTGATAGCGGAGTCGGACACTTTAGGAACCTTCAAGCGATTATTGGATAGGCACATGGAACACACTAGAATGATAGGGAGTGGGATAGCTTGATCTTGGTTTCGGACAAAGCTCGGCACAACATTGTGGGCTGAAGGGCCTGTGCTGTGCTGTACTGTTCTATATTCTATCTGTATTCTATAAGTGCAAGGTGATGCTCTTTGGAAGAAGAAACAATATTGGTTGCAGGGTTGAGAAAATTGTCCTGTAATGAAAGGCTGAGTAAAATGGGCCTTTATCCAATGGAGTTCAGAAGAATGAGAGGTGATCTCATCAAAATATTCAATTGATAAAGGGGCTTCATGGGGTAAATATTGAGATGTGGTTTCTCTTAGATAGGGAATCCAGTTGTACAACAAGAGGCTGAACATTTGGAATGGAGATGAGGAGAATTTCTTTTTCTCTCAGGAGGTTCTGAATCTTTGGAATTCATTACCCCGAAGGGTTGTGGATGTGCCAACATTGAATATATTTAAGGCTGAGCTCGACAGATTTTTGGTTTCTCAAGGAATCAAGGGCTATGAGCAATGGGCAGAAATGTGAAATTGAAGCTTGAGTTCAGCCATGAGCATAATGAATGGTGGAGCAAAGTTGATGGGCTGTATGGTCATATGCTCCGATTCATTATGTTATTTGCCACTTATTAGCTCAAGTTTGAATGTTGTCTAGATCTTGCTGCTTGCAGGCATGGACTGTGTCAATATCTGAGGAGTTGCGAATGATACTGAACACTGCGATGATCAGTGAACATCCCCAGTTTTAACCTTGTGATGCAGAGGTAGATGAAGTAGCAGAAAATGGTACAAGCATCAGAACACTGTCCTGAGGAACTCCTGCAGCAATGTTGTGGAATGAAATGACTGGCCTCCAACTACCACAACAATTTTCTGTGCGAGATATGATTGCAGCCAATGGAGTTTTCCCCTTAAATGTCATTGACTGCAATTTTGCTACTATCTTTTATACTACACGGTTAAATGTCTAATGCCTTAATGTCTAAGGTAGTCAAAGGCATTCAGCTCACCTCTGGAATTCAGTTCTTTAGTTCATGCTTAGATCAAAGCTGTAATTTTGGATAAATTTTGCTTTCGTTCAAAATTTATTTCATAGATTCACCTTCTCTATATCTCCCCTACCGCAAGGGTGCACACTAACTCTCTACACTCAAAGTACTTCCCGCTATCTAGACGAACCTTCACTCCTCTTTGCCCTGGTAATAGAACCTCTGTCTGTTGCTTTAAAGGCGTCAACACTGCTAAAGGATGTCCACTGAGCTGGTGTGGAGCACCATATGTCCTTATGTGTTGATGACCTCCTATTATATATTATTAATGCTTTATTGACAAAATAATGAATATTTTCAGCATCTTTGGCTTATTGTCTGGCTATAAATTGAATATCAACAAAAATGAGTGTTTTCCAATCAACTCTATTGCCAAACAGATTCCCTCAATAGCTTTCCCGTTTCCTATATCTATTGTTGGGTTTTGTTACTTGGGTGTGAACATAACAAACTTTCTTGTGGCTCTTCACAAAACAAACTTTATAAAACTGGTCACCAAAATTAAAGTGGATTTACAGCATTGGGATAAGTTGCCTTTTCCCTTAGCTGACAGTATTCCACTATAAACATGGATATTCTGCCCAGATTCGTGCTTTTTCAATGGTTCCCTATCTTTTTACCAAAATAATTTTTCCTCATGGCAAACAAGCAGATAATAACATTTGTCTGGGCTGGCAGGACTCCTAGAACCCATCGATCGATACTTCAGAGAGGGAAACAGGATGGTGGATCAGCACAACCTAACCTACTGTACTATTATTGGGCAGCCAATATTCAAAAGGTTTTAAAATAGTGTCATGACCCAAGTATAAACTGGTGTCATATGGAAGCAAATTCCTGCTGCTCATCCTTTCTGCCTTAATTTGTACTCCGCTATTCTTATCTCCTTCTAAATGCACATCAAACCCCATTGTGATTTCTACTTTAAAAATATGGAAGCAATTCATTAACATTTTAAACTTACCTCTCCTTCACTATTAGGCCCCATTTGTAATAACCACTTATTCTTGTCTTCCAAGCTTGACTTGGTGTTTGCTTTGTAGGGGGAGAGGAGACTCACAATGTTTACTGATCTGTTTGTTCATGGGACATTTGCCAGTTTCAGCTTGCAATCAAATTTAACTTGCCTCAGTCTTGTCTTTACCATTATTTTTAAGCCCATAGTTTTGTAGTTTTGTGTGCTTTCATTGCTCATCCTTTCCTCAAACTCACAGAGGTTTTATTTCAAGATTGTATGATCTCATGCTATCCTCTGGACCCTCTCCTCTCCACAAGATAAAAAATGACTGGGAAGCCGAACTTGAGCTTGATCTCATAGACAACTGGTGGGAGGAGGCCCTCCTTAGGGTCAACTCGACATCCTACTGCATTTGGTTCAGCTTAATTCAATTTAAAGTTCTGCACAGAACTCACTTCACCAAGAACAGAATTGACAAGTTTTTTTCCAACGCAAGCAATAAATGTGATGGGTGTTCACTTGCCCCTGCGGATCATACTCATATGTTCTGGTCGTGTATGAAACTAGTTGGTTTTTGGTTATCTTTCTTTGACACTCTCTCCTAAATTCTAAATTTTTACTTGCAGCATGGTCCTTTGATAGTCGTATTTGGAGTCCCATATGAACCGGCCAGTGTCACTAAGGTTAAGGCAGACATCAGTGCATTCACTTCATGTGGTGATTGTCCCTTTAAGGATCAATCAGTAAACTAATGGTCACATGACCCAGGGAAACAATCCGGGACCAGGGTGGGGGCTCACAATGGTAAGCCCAGGCTTCTGTACTCAGAGCCATCCCATGAGGTTGCAAGCCTCTGTATAGTTTTAACACGTTTATAAATGAGTTGTGTTTTCCCATAACTGGTAAATAAGCATCTTTACATTTGATGATGAGGATTTAAAAAAATGACCCTCAGACACTGAGATCTGAGCTAAGCACTGTGAACAGTACCAATTTCAACAAAGGTTGCCTGCTGCAACCCCACTGCACCCTTGGGAATGTCCTGGCCAGCCATGGGTGCGAGTCCATGTTGATTATGTTGGCCTATTCATGGGCACAATGTTACTGCTAATTATTGATGCACACTCTAAGTCAATGGACGTTTTTGAGGTGAGGTCCCCTACATCACACGCTACCATTGAAAGATTACATCAATGTTTTTCCACCCATGAAATACCTGAAGTCATGATGTCTGAAAATGGAACAGTACTCACAAGTGCTGAGTTTCAAAGCTTCACCACACTAAATGGTATAAAGCACATTAGAACTGCATCCAATGGACTAGCTGAACAAGCTATTCAAACTTTTAATTCTGGCCTAAGGAGGAAGGAGGAACCCTGGAGACCAGAATCTTACGCTTCCTCCTTGGCTACTGGACCACTCCACATGCAACAACAGGAGTCCCACCAGCAGAGTTGCTAATGAACAATCATCTCACAACGAGACTGTGCTTTGTGTTTCCACTAGCTAAAGCAGTTAGAAGACAAGTCATGATTCATGTCAATCAACATGGTCATTTATGGTGGATGATGCCATGTATGTGAAGAATTTTGGTGGTGGGTCGAGTTGGCTCCCTGGAATTGTTGTCTCTAAAACTAAACCCCTGTTTTATTAAGTGGACATAGAAAGAAGGATCATCCAAAAACACATGGAACGTTTGAGAAAAAGAGATGCCCCAGCAGCCAATTTTGCCATCAGGAAGTATATTACCATCAGGAAATGTTGCCGAATGTTTCGGCACCGAAATATTTGGTCATCTTGTGGCAGGCACAACCCACGTCTCCATGGAAACAGATAGAACTGAACTGCCTGTGCCTGAAGTGGCACCTGCCATTGTGGTTTCGGCTGACAGCAATCCTCACAGAGGAGTTACGCCACTCCACAAGCATTCGGAAACCCCCTTAAAGACTTGATTTATAATTGACTAAGTTCATGTACTAAAAGTTTAATTATCTGTGACTGTGTAAATTGAGTATTAGCATTCGTATAAAGGGGCTTAGAGGGGGAGGGATGTAGTGATTGTCCCTTTAAGGATCAATCTGCATAGTGAGGGTTACATGACCCGGGGAACCGATTGGTGGCAGGGTGGAGGATCACCCTGGTAAGTGTGGGCTTCTGTACTCAGAGTTATCTGAGGAGCTGGTTGCAAGCTTCTGTATAGTTTTAACCTGTGAATAAACGAGTTGTGTTTTCCCTAAACTGGTGAACATGCATCTTTACACTTGATTAACAGCCAGCAGGCAGATTTTATCATTAGAGATCCTCCAAACCACCCATTGCTTCATCCTGATTAGAAGACTTAAAGTCTTTTCTTTATTTGGAGAAGATTAAATATACCAGAAGAGGATCCACTGAGAAATGTTATCACAGGCGGCAGCCTGATTTACCGGCCAGTTCCTTGTCAGGTGGGCAGTACTCTGGAGAAAAACATAGGCCAGTAGGCAGTTTGAAGCTGGACTATTATAATGTAACGTGCTGGGGGTGGGGATTGGGGTATTAGTGGTGGAGAAGGGAGTGGTTTGTGGTCTAACAGCAGATAAGGAAGCAGATAAGCTTGGTTAGTTGTTGCGTTATGGGAAAACACTCCTACTCGTCCTGTCCCACACATTATGCCGTAAAGACACTGACCTCTTCCACAAAACAAACCTCGTCTCCCTTCAACTGAAAGTTTCCAGAGGCCTAGAAAACCAGGACGGCAGCATCTGTGATACACAGTCTCAGTATAATATTTTAATGTCCAACCCACTTCCTATGAGCAGTTTGGTCGGCCGCCCAGTATCCTGTTTCCATTAAACATGGCAAGTTGGGATCAGATTTGAGGTTTTTAAAATTTTTGCATCTCACTCAACCCAAAACCATTTGCTTTTGGGGGTTAAAATCTCCCTTGATGCATCAGGTGATTGCAGCATCTGTTGTTTACAATGCTCATTATTTATCAATGTCAGATGACCAGATACTGAAACAAAGTTGATAAAGTTCTAGGTCACTTGCTGTTTACAAACGCACTGTTCTCTTCCAATGTTTAATTAAAACATTTTCAAAGAAAATATTAACAGATTATCTTTTGGAACAAACATTGAAAGAGGCATCGGATGTTTATGAGCTGAAATGGTCTAATTTTCAAATAACTGATGCGTGACTCTCACATAATTGGAACTAAAATTGTATACCTTTGGAAAGATAATGGGCAAAATTTTTGACTCCCATCCTATTTGGGGGTGAAGTTAGCAGAACCCATTCAGGGTTTAGTATTGCCATTGCTAAACTCTTATCACTCCCGGGATCCATATGAATGTAGTCAACCAGCTATGGACACTAGGTGGGCAACATGCAACATGCTGGCTAAGGAAAGACAGGAATCCTGTGCTGGGTCAGCAAGCAGCTGGACCTTGGAAAGGGTCAGTTCTGATCCTTGAACAGGGCACTGGCCAGCATTGAATTGCAGATGCTTTGGGGAGCCTGGAAAATTTATGCTTGCTTCTCCTGGCCCTATAACATTTTCTGGGCTTTATGATTTGATTTGATTTGATTTGATTTATTATTGTCACATGTATTAGTATACAGTGAAAAGTATTGTTTCTTGCGTGCTATACAGACAGAGCATACCGTACATAAAGAATGAAAGGAGACAGTGCAGAATGTAGTGTTACAGTCATAGCTAGGGTGCAGAGAAAGATCAACTTAGTGCGAGGTAGGTCCATTCAAAAGCCTGATGGCCAGCAGGGGAGAAGCTATTCTTGAGTCAGTTGGCGCTTGACCTCAGACTTTTGTATCTCTTTCCCGACGGAAGAAGGTGGAAGAAAATAAGTCTGGGTGGGTGGGGTCCTTAATTATGCCGGCCGCTTTTCCAAGGCAGCGGGAAGTGTAGACAGAGTAAATGGATGGGAGGCTGGTTTGTGTGATGGATCGGGCTACATTCATGACCTTTTGTAGTTTCATGCGGTCTTGGGCAGAGCAGGAGCTCTGCGATACAACCAGAAAGAATGCTTTTTATGGTGTATCTGTTAAAGTTGGTGAGAGTCATAGCTGACCTGCCAAATTTCCTTAAGTCTTCTGAGAAATTAGAAGTGTCACCATGGGAGGACCAGGACAGGTTGTTGGTGATCTGGACATCTAAAAACTTGAAACTCTTGACCATTTCTACTTCATCCCCTTTAATGTAGACTGGGGCATGTTCTCCACTATGCTTCTTGACGTCGATGACAATCTCCTTCATTTAGTGACTTTGAGGGAGAGATTATTGTTGTCGCACCAGTTCACCAGATTCTCTATCTCATTCCTGTACTCTGTCTCATCATTGTTTGAGATCTGACCCAACTACGGTGGCGTCGTCAGCCAACTTGAAGATCGAATTAGACGGGAATTTAGCCATACAGTCATAGGTGTATAAGGAGTATAGTAAGGGGCTGAGGACACATCCTTGTGGGTCACCGGTGTTGAGGATGATTGTGGAGGAGGTGTTGTTGCCTATCCTTCCTGATTGTGGTCTGTGGGTTAGGAAGTTCAGGATCCAGTCGCAGAGGGAGGAGCCGAGGCCCAGGCCATGGAGTTTGGAGATGAGTTTCGTAGGTATAATGGTGTTGAAGGCTGAGCTGTAGTCAATAAATAGGAGTCTGACATAGGTGTCTTTGTTATCTAGGTATTCCAGAGTTGAGTGCAGGGCCAGGGAGATGGCATCAGCTGTGAACCTGGTGGTAGGCGAGCTGTAGTGGATCCAGGCAGTCGGGAGGCTGGAATTGATTCGTGCCATGACTAACTTTTTGAAGGATTTCATAATGATGGATGTCAGAGCCACCGGACGATAGTCATTAAGGTACGCTGCTCGGCTTTTGTTTGGTACCGTGGATGATGGTTGTCGTCTTGAAGCAGATAGGGACTCAGACTGTTGTAAAGAGAGGTTGAAGATGTCTGTGAATACCCCCACCAGCTGGTCCGTGCAGGATCTGAATGTTCGTCAACCCTATCCAGACCAATTGCCTTCCGTGGGTTGACCTTCGAGAAGGCTGCTCTGACCTCTGCAATGCTGACCTCAGATACAGGTTCATCCGAGGCTTCTGGGGTGGAAGATGTGCTCTTGCTGATCTCTTGCTCAAAACGGGCATAGAACGCATTGAGCTCATCAGGGAGGGGTGCGTTGGAGCTGGCAATTTTACATGATTTTACATGTGGTCAGGCTTGGCAGAAGTGAATAACTTGCTTATTTACAAGCCTGCTTGAAAATTGCACCAAAGGAGCCTTGAGTATCCATGAAACAGTCAAAATTTCCCTTCCTCTATCTACAACCATCAGCCACTAGTTTTGTACAAGAAACTAGTAAATCACCGACAATTTATTTTTAATTTATATGTTCTTGGGACATTGCAGTCACTGGCTAGGCCAGATTTATTGCCCAATCCTAATTGCCCTCGAGAAGGTGGTGGTGAGCCACCCTCTTGAACCGCTGCAGTAATCACAGCTGTAGTGTCGGTCTACCCAAAGTTAGGAAGGAACTTCCAGGAATTTGATCCAGTGACAGTGAAGGAACAGCAACATATAGGCCGGAACTCTACCACCTCTCCCGCCACGGAATTGGAGCGGGTGAGGGTCCGACAACAGAAATCTCCGTTGACCTCCGGTGGGAATTTCCGGTCTTGCTCGAGTGAGGCTGTAAAATCCCACCGATAATGTGGCTTGGGCGGAAACCTGAAGGTGGTGGTTCCCCCATGTACCTGTTGCCCTTGTCTTTCTGGGTGATAGAGAAGCCACAGGTTTTGAAAATACTCTCGAAGGAGCCTTGGCAAGTTGCTGCATCTTATCTTGTTGATGGTCTGCACTGGTGTCACTGTATGGCAGTGGTGAAGAATGAATGTTAACATTGTGGATAGAGTGCAGATGATTAAGTTGCAATCTTTATCTTTATATGCTTTAATCCAAGATAACAGTTTTTCAGGTTTCTTGGGATGAAGATTCCTACAATAGGCAAATTACCAACCGAGCTGGAATACCACTTGGCAACATGGTCTCGGAGAGCAGGTTAATGTGATGTATTCCATGTCCTGGATCACATGGTCACAACTGCATTTCAGGTTGTCCCTCACTTTCTACTAATGGAGTAGGTGGTTGTGTCATCCATGCCTTGTACAAATTTGTTTGTACAATATCCTCAAGGGAGATCAAAGTCAACGACCTCTGCTATTGGGTCAGTGGTGAGCTGCTGGTTCTTAATATTGCATGTCATTCATGATTCCGTCCTTTTAATAATGGGTTGGTACAAGCTGCATGAGTATTGGTTGTTGTTTTCCAGAATAGTTGGTGTAATTTGAAGTGCTTTTTTGGTAGATTTTTCAAGTCTTCGTGAATGGGACAGTTGGTGTTATTCAGGATATATTCAATCTCACAGAACAGGATGGCATTGTGAGGAAGGGCAGATGGGACAATGTGGAAGAGCACTGGGAGCCACTTAGTTGGAATGAACTTGGACATCCCTGGCACCATCCTCATTAAGAAGTCTCACAACACCAGGTTAAAGTCCAACAGGTTTATTTGGTAGCAAATACCATAAGCTTTCGGAGTAATGCTCCTTCGTCAGATGGAGTGGTCTCTGTTCTCAAACAGGGCACAGACACAGAAATCAAATTACAGAATACTGATTAGAATGCAAATCTCTACAGCCAGCCAGGTCTTAAATGCACAGACAATGTGGGTGGAGGGAGCACTTCAGCAGTCACGGGCATTCAGCCTTGGATCTTCAGGTAAGCGTTCTCCAAGGCGGCCTTCACGACACACGACAGCGCAGAGTCACTGAGCAGAAACTGATAGCCAAGTTCCGCACACATGAGGACGGTCTAAACCGGGATGTTGGATTTATGTCACATTATCAGTAACCCCCACAGCTTGACTCCTGGACTTGCACAATTTCACAAGCTGTACTGTCTGGAGACAATACACATCTCTTTAACCTGTGTTGAATGCTCCCTCCACCCACATTGTCTGTGCATTTAAGACCTGGCTGGCTGTAGAGATTTGCATTCTAATCAGTATTCTGTAATTTGATTTCTGTGTCTGTGCCCTGTTTGAGAACAGAGACCACTCCATCTGACGAAGGAGCATTGCTCCGAAAGCTTATGGTATTTGCTACCAAATAAACCTGTTGGACTTTAACCTGGTGTTGTGAGACTTCTTACTGTGCTTACCCCAGTCCAACGCCGGCATCTCCACATCATGACTACCATCCTCATGACAGCATTTAGCTGTGTGTCCACAATCTTTGTAAGACAGTTGTGGGGCCATGAGGCAGAGCAGTGTTCTACAGCACAGTGGACTCGGGCTATTATTGTGGTGTGAAGTGATTTGGCTGTGCTTCTCCATGATTTTCCAGTGAGTATCCAGACCATGTTCATCCTGATTTTTACCTTTTGGCTGATATTGATAAGAAGGTGATTGATAATAGATATTGGGCGGAATTTTCCCTTCTCGCCTGCCACGGGAATCGCAGCAGGCGGGACATGGGCCATGCAAAGGTCCATTGACCTCGGGCGGAATTTTCCGGCCTTGGGGCGAGTTAGGCCGGAAAACCCCGCCCATTGTGAGGGGATTTCACATTAGAGACTCCTTTCCTGTCAATGTTATTAGTCAGGGTGAACACTGACACAACTGTCTTCTCTGGATTGGTGTGGAGGCTTCAGTCGGAAGCAGCAATCAAATAAGTAAGGGAGGTTGTGAGCTTGCAACCCTGAAGTAAAGTGCCCCATCTGAACACCCAAAAGAATTGATGTCAACAACTGAACAATGTCTTGAACACTCCTACCTCATGCCGTCCAATGAGATTGAAGACGACAAGGAGGACTGCTTCTCAATTATCTTCCCACACAGCAGAAAGACATCCCATGGTGACCTGCACACAGTCACTGGGAGACAAACAAGCTGTTGCAAGAGACATCCATCACTTGAAGATAACCCAGAACTCACTAGATTCTCATATTCCTGTAATGTTGTCTATTTGATGTTATATTAATAATGAAACAAAAATACATGCGACAGCTGTACCTCCTGCATTTAAATGCCAGAGTGTCTTAGCACTGAGCAGCAAGCAGATCTCAAGCAGGCCAGCTCAGAGGTTTATGGATGCTGACTTCCAGGCACTGATTGAAATGGGACAGGGAGAGAAAGGATATCATCTTTCATGTAGGCAATGGACTAACCTCAGTCGTAACCAAGAACATTTGGAGAATGGCCACAACTGGTGGAGGGACGTTCCTGCTGCATAATACTAGCCATAAAGAAAAAGCAGCTATGGATATTACCCCAAATTGAGCAAGTTGATGCTGACAAGATTGCCATTGCAAGTGCATTTGGCTGCTAAAGAGGCCTATGCATTTGTGGCATGTTGTAGGAGGTGGGGGCATGGGCAGTAAGTAGTGGGAGGTGGTCTTGCACAATACTTCAATTAAAAGCGTATCAAGCGCCAGGTGGTGTGGAAGGGTTCATACTGTATCATCTTCAAGGTTTCCACAACTAACTTTTTAAGTTCCTCTTGTGTCTCACACAGGTCCCAATGGTACAAGTAGTACAATTGGAAATCATGGGTGGAATTTTCCGATTTTTTGGCAGAGTGTCATATTGGGCAGGAAAAGCGGAGGGTAGGCCACAGGCAGCGTTGGTGGGGTTGCCCGCCATATTTTTAGCAACTTAAAAAAACATTTTTTTTCCTCAGGTATGATGCCACTTCCTTGCCTCTGTTTCACCTACTCCATCATCAGCTGAGCATCTCGAGCAGTCCTGTAAGGACGCAACAGCATCAACAATTGATGGAACTGGGTGCCTTGCTGGCTCTTGTATCCTTTGCCCATTGTTGGGGAGGGTGTATGTGCCCGCCATGTCAGCAAATGTTGAAGGAAAAACATGGCACTCATAGAATGGGGAAATCAGGATGCAAAGGATTAACTCCTGAACAGTAATCAGTGGCACTCATAGTCATCAGTGTTGATTAATTGGGCACCATTGCCTCAACTGCCAAAGTAAACAAATGTTATTAGACGAGTGGGTCAATAATCTGACAGGGCACCTGGTGCAGAGAGGGGCAGGGAAGGAGGAGGAGCTCCTTCTGAATTTGCTCTTGGGCCTGACCAACTTCACCAAAACAGGTCCAGGGAGCAGACAATCAAGGGGGTCATCCAACCCAAGTGTCTGCCCCTATACCATGGCTACATTTGCAGCTGGTTGTCCTGAGAGTTTAAGATTAAAGTTTATTTATTAGTGTCACAAGTAGTCTTACATTAACACTGCAATGAAGTTACTGTGAAAATCCCCTAATCGCCACACTCCGGCGCCTGTCTGGATACGCTGAGGAAGAATTTAGAATGGCCAATGCACCTAACCAGCACGTCTTTTGGACTGTGGGAGGAAACTGGAGCACCCAGAGGAAACCCATGCAGAGACGGGGAGAACGTGCAGACTCCACACAGACAGTGACCCAAGCCAGGGATCGAACCCGGGTCCCTAGTGCTGTGAGGCAGTTGTACTAACCACTGTGCCACCGTGCCACCTAAAAGAGAGGGGGAGCACACTTAGTCTACTGGCACCATTGAGGCCTTCCATGCTTGGTGGGCACTGTGAATACTGGAGTGCCTTATCAACCATCTTAATCTTGTTTTGGTTGAATGTTTTAAGTTTCATTTGTGATTTGCCTTTTGTTTTAGGCAGTATCACTTGAAGGAGGTACCCCTTTAAGTTGTCCCTCAGTTTATTTTTAGTTTAATTGGTTACTTGATTAATCCAAAATAGAAATAATCTGACAGGGAAAGGTTTGCTCATTGATGTCACACCTCACCATTAGAGTTAACATGCAGGCATCAACCCCCCTGCTCCCATCTTGCTCACCGCTGTGGTGGAGGATCCTACAAGCCTTGTCCACTGGACACCCACTGAATCCCAGTCCAAGCTTCCCATCCCAGTCCCAGGCCCTCCAAGAAAGTAGAGATCCATCAGCTGAAGATTTTAGCCTCAGAATGAGTGAACTTCAAGAGTGACTTTCTTCCCCTTTCCATGTTGAGTCCTTCCCCCTTCCAGGGGCCAGAGCATTCCCCTTTCTCCTTTGACCTCCCAACCTCCATGCATGTGCACCCCTCATCCTTGCAGACATTCCCCTTGTACAGCCCTGGTGTATCCCTGTCGTAAATCCCCACCACCCCGGAGCACACTCCCAAAGCCCCATAGTGAGATACCCCCAACCCCCACCAACAACCCACCTCCCCGCAATAGCACTCTGAGCAGAGGTTGTCTTAGAAGGCTTCCTGATCACTAGGATGGTGAGTGAGCTGTGAGGAGGATGCAGAGATGTTTCAGTGTGATTTGGACAAGTTGAGTGAGTGGGCATATGCATAGCAGATGCAGTATGATGTGGATACATGTGAGGTTATCCACTTTAGCAGCAAAAACTGGAAGGCAGATTATTATCTTAATGTCTATAGATTCAGAGAGGGGAATGTGCAACGAACCTGGATGTCATTGTACATCAGTCAATGAAAGCAAGCATGCAGGTGCAGCAGGTGGTGAAGAAGACAAATAGCATGTTGGCTTTCATCGTGAGAGGATTCAAGTACAGGAGAGGCATGTCTTGCTGCAGTTATACAGGACCTTGGTGAGACCACACCCAGAATATTATGTGCAGTTTTGGTTTCCTTTTCTGAGGAAGGATGTTCTTGCTATGGAGGGAGTACAACGGAGTTTACCAGACTGATTCCGGGGATGGTGGGATTGATGTCTGAGGAGAGATTGAGTCAGTTAGGGATTGTGTTTGCTGGAGTTTAGAAGAATGATGGGGATCTCATTGACCCTATAAAATTCTAACAGGAGATGAGGAGAAATGTCTTCCCCCAGAAAGTGGTGAGCCTATGGAATTATCTACGAGCTGAGGCCAAAACATTGTATTTTTTCAAGGAGTTAGATACAGCTCTTAGGGTTAAAGGGATCAAAGGATATGGGGGGAAAGTGGGAACAGATTACTGGGTTGGATGATCAACCGTCATCATAATGAATGGCGGAGCGGGCTCGAGGGTGAATGGCCTACTTCTACTCATATTTTCTATGTTTCCATGTTTCAATGGCAGCACACTGCTGTTCTGAATCTGTCAGTGCCCTGAAGGCATTATACACCAGTATGAAAGAGCCCTCTCGCTGAATTTGGAATATGGTTCCTAGGTCAATAGGCAATGCATCAGCTGCGACTATGGGGTAGCAGGTCTGGGTCATAATGGGACAGCATTTCCTTGAAAATGAATATGTGTTTGATTGTATCAAGTGCCCTCTGCTGGTGCACATCCCAGTACCAGACCTGGTCCTGCTTCAGGGATTGTTGCAGTGGTCCTTTGATACGTACAAGATTGGGTAACAGCCTTATCTAGCTGTTTAATCATGTCTATAAAACCTTGAATCTCTGTAGAGATGGTGGGAAATCCTTGACGCCTGCAGCTTTTTATGGATCTGCTTGGATGTCAGATGTGTGAATAATATGGCCTAAAGATAATGGGTTTAAAGAACTCACATTTGTGATTAGGTGCAAGGCTAATTGCCTTCAAGCATTGTAATATTCATATCATGCTCCAAAGTGGTTGATCCATGAATGACAATAACATCCATATGGCAGATGACTCCTGTCAGCCCTTCCAAGCCAGCCATGGGACATTGAAAGATTACCCTCATTGACTCTGTGTCACCTCTTCAAAAGAAGTTGGGCCCACAACTTTAAGAATTTCTCGGGTTCCAAGACATAGACTGTCGATGCATGTCAGGACCCCGCTTGAAGTCCCGACGCATGCACCTGCAGCCTAAAAGCATGCTGCATTCGAATCTCCAAGTAGGTTATTTTTAGCTGTCAAGGTGGAAACCCTGTGCTGAAATGCTTCAATGAAAAGATGGGACAGCACTAACTTCGTTTACATGCTCCGATGATAGGTCATTATTTATGCCTACTTTACACACTTTCAATTCTGTTCTAGCTGAAGTGAGGAGAGGCAGCAGACATTTCGGAGAGATTCTTTAGGTAGGCTAATTTTTTCAACATCAGTTTAAAATATGTTTGAAGTATATATGTAATGCGCAGAAAGTGAAAGCATTTTTTACAACTTAGTCATGAAGTTTTGTTAAAGATTTTCATATGTAACAAAATGGATTTGAATCATGGTAGTGTCTGTAATAAGCCTCAGCTAAAGTTCATTTGTAAAATTTGTTTTTGCTATGTATTTTCCAGTTTTAAGAGTCTTCCTAATGCAATATTGATCCTGAGAAGCCTCTTAAAGTGATATATAGTGAAAAGGAGTTCTGCCTTTACTGAGAGATATGCAACCTGACTATTTCAAAAGCTTTAGGAAAGTGTAATGTTTAAGATGATCTAGGTAAGTCTCCTGTAAACTGATGTTAGCTAAGTACAGATGGAAAAGTTGATTTGCAGTCATGTTCCACTACTGATGCATCATAATGGCAGTTTTGCTTATTAAAACCACTCTACTTCTGTGCAGGGTGCAATGTACGTGCAGGGTGCAGTGTAGGTGCAGGGATCATGAGAGGAGAGTCAAGCAACATGTCTGTTTGCTGAGGAACCAAATCAGTTACCCACCCTTGAGAGTGTACAGGCAAAGGGCATCATATGAAATTATGTCAGAGGTGCTGTGTGTCAGGAAACTCCACTTGAGCAAGGAAGCAATGGAATGCCTGCGTGAAATGTTGGAGGAAGACCTGAAGCCAAACTCAAACTGCTGCATTTCTTAACAGTGGCGATGAAACACATGATAGTGTGAATATCTTTGAGTCTGGGTCCTTTCGATATGGCGTTAGTGACATGTGCAACATTTCACAGAATGCTGCAAGGACCTGCATTCACATTACTAAGGCAATTAATTGCTGGGCTTCAGAACGCATTGTTTTTTACCAATCCCCTGTTCAGATGACGGAAAGGTCCATTGCATTCCACAGGATTGCTGGTTTTCTAAAAGTCATTGGGCTTGTCGATGGAACGCTTATTCCATTTAAGGCGCCAATAGATGAGACTCTTATTCATCATCAGGAAAGGGTTCCATTCTTCAAATGTGACGATTGTGTGTGATGCACAAATGAAGACCCTCAACATAAATGTTAATGACCAGTGAAGTGCCCATGACTCATTCATCCTTGTGGGCCATGACAACATTACCAGGATGGCTACTGGGTGATAAATATCCACTGAGAACATGGCTTATGACACCATTCCAGAGGCCAACAATGAAGCACAGGAACGATACAAACGTGCACATGTAGCAACACGTCAGGTGGTGGAGAGGACAACTGGACTTTTAAATAATGTTTTCAATGCCAGGACAGATCAGGGGGCATGTTACAGAATACACCTGGGATAGTCTCAAAGGTTGTTGTGATATGATGTGCATTGCACAACTTTGCCCTCGAGAAGGACTGAACCTTCACCCAGATGACTTGGCACCAGAAATGGAGTAGCTCGGAGTAAGGCAATGCATAACCTGATGCGGACATGTCTCCTGGAGCACGTGAGGAGGTCCAAGCTCCCAGTGCCACAAGGGCAGCTCAGGATCAGCTGGTCTGGTCGCTGTTGGTTTTGACCATTAATAAAGAGAAAAATGGAGGCTTCTGGCAGATATCGAGGGCTCAAAAGAGCAGAAGCCCTAGAGGATTATAGAATGTGTAAGAGGGAATTTAAAAAGGAAATTAGGAGAGCAAAAAGGGGACATGAAAGGATGCTGGCAGGTAAAATAAAGGAAAATCTTAAGTTGTTTAGCAAGTACATTAAGGGTAAAAGGATAACTCGAGAAAGAGTAGGGACTATTAAGGACCACAGTGGTAATTTGTGTGTGGAGCCGGAGGACATAGATATGGTTTGAAATGAATACTTTGTGTCGGTGTTCACTAGTGAGAGAGAAGATGCGGGTATTGAGATCAGGGAGAAGGGCTGTGATACAATTAAAGAAATTAACATAGGCAGAGTGGGAGGTTCTGAGTGGTCTGGCAGCCTTAAAAGTAGATAAACCTCCAGGGTCGGATGAAACACATCCCAGGCTGTTGAGGTAAGGGGGGAATTAGCAGAGGCGCTGGCAATAATTTTCAATTTCGCTCTGGCCACAGGAAAGGTACTGGATGACAGCCAATGTGGTGCCATTATTCAAGAAGGGAGGAAAGGATAAACCAGGAAACTATTGGAAGCAATTCTGAGAAGCAGAATTAACCTCCGTTTGGAGAGGCAGGGATTAATCAAGAACATTCAGTATGGTTTTGTTAAACGGAGGTCATGTCTGACTAACTTGATTGTATTTTTTGGAGGTGGCCAGGTGTGTAGGTGAATGCAATACCTTTGACATAATCTACTTGGACTTCAGCAAGGCTTTTGATAATGTCTCACATTGATCAATAAGTTCGCGGATAATACAAAATTGGTAGGGTGGTAAATACTGAGGAGGATAGCCTTAAATTACAGGAGGATATAGACGGGCTGGAGAAGATTAGGGCACACGGAGTTGGGGGTAGTGTGTTAAAGTGGATTGGGGACTGGCTATCCGACAGGAAGCAAAGAGTCGGAATAAATGGGTGTTTTTCCGGTTGGAGGAAGGTAACTAGTGGCGTGCCGCAGGGATCGGTACTCGGGCCGCAACTGTTTACCATTTATATAGATGATCTGG
The DNA here is from genome assembly GCF_964213995.1 of Mustelus asterias. Taxonomy (NCBI): domain Eukaryota; kingdom Metazoa; phylum Chordata; class Chondrichthyes; order Carcharhiniformes; family Triakidae; genus Mustelus; species Mustelus asterias. The sequence continues at coordinate 95,532,271 of NC_135805.1, forward strand.
AGGAGGGGACGGAGTGTAGGGTAACGAAGTTTGCAGACGACACAAAGATAAGTGGAAAAGTGAATCGTGTGGAGGACGGAGAAGATCTGCAGAGAGATTTGGACAGGCTGAGTGAGTGGGCGAGGATATGGCAAATGGAGTATAACGTTGATAAATGCGAGGTTATACACTTTGGAGGAAATAATAACAAATGGGATTACTATCTCAATGGAAACAAATTAAAACATGCTACCGTGCAAAGGGACCTGGGGGTCCTTGTGCATGAGACGCAAAAGCCCAGTCTGCAGGTACAACAGGTGATCAAGAAGGCAAATGGGATGTTGGCCTATATTGCGAGGGGGATAGAATATAAAAGCAGGGATGTCTTGATGCACCTGTACAGGGCATTGGTGAGGCCGCAGCTGGAATACTGTGTGCAGTATTGGTCCCCTTATATGAGGAAGGATATATTGGCATTGGAGGGAGTGCAGAGAAGGTTCACCAGGTTGATACCGGAGATGAGGGGTTTGGATTATGAGGAGAGGCTGAGGAGATTGGGTTTGTACTCGTTGGAGTTTAGAAGGATGAGGGGGAATCTTGTGGAGACTTATAAGATAATGCGGGGGCTGGATAGGGTGGAGGCGGAGAGATTCTTTCCACTTAGTAAGGAAGTTAAAACTAGAGGACACAGCCTCAAAATAAAGGGGGGTCGGTTTAAGACAGAGTTGAGGAGGAACTTCTTCTCCCAGAGGGTGGTGGATCTCTGGAATTCTCTGCCCACTGAGGTGGTGGAGGCTACCTCGCTGAATATGTTTAAAGCGCGGATGGATGGATTCCTGATCGGTAAGGGAATTAAGGGTTATGGGGATCAGGCGGGTAAGTGGTACTGATCCACGTCAGATCAGCCATGATCTTATTGAATGGCGGGGCAGGCTCGAGGGGCTAGATGGCCTACTCCTGCTCCTATTTCTTATGTTCTTATGTTCTTATGGTCATAGAACATAGAAGCGCAGTACAGGCCCTTCAGCCCTCTATGTTGCGCCGACCAGTGGAACCAATCTAAAGCCCATCTAACCTACACTAGATAGGCTGAGCAGTGAAAATGGAATTCAATCCGGATCAGTGTGAGGTGATGCACTTGGGCAGGACAAACAAGGCAAGGGAAAACATGATGAATGGCTGGACCCTGGAAAGCACAGAGGATCAGAGGGACCTTAGTGTGCATGTATACCAGTCCCTTAAGGGAGCAGGACAGGTGATAAAATATTTTAGAAGATATATGGTATACTTGCCTTTATCAGCTGAGGCATAGAGTTTAAGAGCAGGGAGGTAATGCTGGAACTGTACAAAATGTTGGATGGGCCACAGGTAGAGTATTGTGTGCAGTTTTGGGGCCAGATTCTCCGACCTCACCAGCAGCCGGGATTCTCCCATCCCACTGCGATGAACAGAGATCTGGCTGAGCGCCAAATTCTTCATTCTTGCTGGTGGTGGGGCAGGAACAGCCGGAGAATTCCAGCCATGGAATTCACATTATAGGAGGGATGTGATAGCACTGGAAAGGGTATAGAGGAAATTTACCAGGATGTTGTTGGGCTGGAGAGTTTTAGTTATGAAGCGAGATTGGATTAACTAGGGTTGCTGATTGAAATGTATAAAATTATGAGGTAAAGTAGACAGGAAGAAACTTTTCCCCTTGGTGGAGGGATCAATGACGAGGGGGCATAGATTTAAGATAAGGGGCAGGAGTTTTAGCAGGAATGTGAAGAAAAACTTTTTCACCCAGAGGGTGGCAGGAGTCTGGAACTCACTGCCTGAAAGGGTGATGGAGGCAAAGACCCTCATATCATCTAAGAAGTATTTAGATGTTATATAAGGCATTGGTGAGGCCGAATTTGGAGTATTGTGTACAGTTTTGGTCACCTAGTTACAGGAAGGATGTAAATAAGATTGAAAGAGTGCAGAGAAGGTTCACAAGGATGTTGCCGGGACTTGAGAAGCTGAGTTACAGAGAGAGATTGAATAGGTTGGGACTTTATTCCCTGGAGCGTAGAAGATTGAGGGGAGATTTGATAGAGGTGTATAAGATTTTGATGGGTATAGATAGAGTGAATGCAAGCAGGCTTTTTCCGCTGAGGCTAGGGGAGAAAAAAACCAGAGGGCATGGGTTAAGGGTGAAAGGAGAAAAGTTTAAAGGGAATATTAGGGGGGGCTTCTTCACGCAGAGAGTGGTGGGAGTGTGGAATGAGCTGCCAGATAAGAAAAACTTGGACGGGTTCATGGATGAGAAGGGTGTGGAGGGATATGGTCCAAGTGCAGGTCAGTGGGACTAGGCATAAAATGGTTCGGCACAGACAAGAAGGGCCAAAAGGCCTGTTTCTGAGCTGTAATTTTCTATGGTTCTATGTGCACTTTCAATGCCAAGGCATATAAGGCTATATGGGCCAAGTGCTGGAAAATGGGATTAGAATGGTAAGGTGGTTTGACATTGACCAGTGCAGATGCTGTATATCTTTATGACACCATCTTATAGTATTAATGATTCCTTCCCTCCCTTTCTCCCTTCATTCCCTTCTCTTCCTCCTCTTTCTCTCTCATTCCTTTTCCTCCCTCCTTCATTCCCTTCCCTCCCTCCTTCCCTATTTACAAAATTAACGCAACAGAACTGTTGTGGTAAAGTTAAAAATATATTTTATTTCTAAGAATTTGTAAAAGTCGAGGTAGTCACTATTCCAAATGTCATACTGCAGCTGCTTAAGTTAAATGTTAATGTCATCCAAATTTAGTATGTCTAACATTTTTGTTATTAGATATTTTTCATTTAACATTACAGACAGCTACAAGTGTTTTCTTGCAACATCAAAATACAGCACTTCAATATAAGATAACTACTACTGAATAACATAACTTAAGTAAACAACAAATCTGAATAGGAATATTTTTAAATGAAGGCATAAATATACTAATAAAGACAAAAACCAAATAAAAGTCAGATCTAACAAAACACATTTTACAGTTAAGTTGGTGGCCACCAGCATAATAAACAAACATAGAGCAATTTAAAAAAGCAAGCATGAGCAGGTGGATGAGGTAGAATAGGCAGTATTGGAAGGAGAGGAGAGGGATCCTAATTCCTTCTGTGTCATCCTGGGCCCTTCCCTTTTCACATTATGTCACCTGCTGCATCCCTAATGGCGTTGCAGCTAGTCCAGCAACAACACCTCTGAACTGGGCAGCTCCAGGCCAGAGGGCGCAGCAGCAGACATTTCATTGAAAATCTCATGAAGGGACTCATTTTGCATCTCACCAGTTCATTTTTCTGTATCAAAATCTTATTGTCATGCCTAAGAAGCTCATTATGCTCCTGAGAAATCTGCATGTGCTGAGCATTGACCTTTGTTAATATTTGGGCCTGCTGGGAGACATCAGTTAAGGCTCACAATTGAATCCTTGAACTGGCCTCAAATATCTTCAGCTCTCTGCGATATATTCTAACAAAGGTACGGAATGATCAATCCATCATTGACATCATCGCCTATATGTTCTGCAAGTTGTGGTTCTGGAGGTGTAGGTACTTCCACTGTCAATGCCACACTTCACCTCCTGAAGGCTCTGGGTGTCCTCCCTCCAACACAGCAGACATATCATCACAGGCCTCCTCTCCTCAACCACCATTACATTCAGTATTAACATTGGATCTTCCCCAATATCGCCTTCAAGTTCTGAAATATCACACTCCTTGGATAGTTTACACTCCTCTGCTGAAGCTACAGTACTGCAATGCTGCTGCATGAAAGTCATCTATATTGTGCTCCATTGTGACTGTGGCATCTATGAGAGCTAAGAAAGCACAATTATTTTTCCAACAAATTAACTGTCACCTTGATATAATCAATTAGCTTTTCTTTTTACCTTGACTTAGCCCACATCTGAATCACTGCTGCTTATAGTGGTGGCTATCGGGTCTCTCAAACCCCATATGTGCTCCTCCTGTTTTGTAAGTTCCTTGATGTACCCCAAATTCCCTCCAATCAGTGAGCACTCTTGGGCATTATGGGCCTGTTTCGCCTGCAGAAAGAAATGGAAATATGTTTTAAAAATCTTACTATCATGTCCGACACACATTTAACTTCTGGAGACTACCCTAGGGGACATTTTCCATTATAACAATTACAACAAAGTCAGAACCATCTCCAAGGTAACAGCATTTTACACTTAGAAAATTTTGCAAAGAGATTGGATGATGGAAGTGCTTCAAATTATCTCCAAGGGAACTGCATTTTATGACATTTCAGAACATTAACAAAGACTGCATTGTGTCTTATCAAGATTGCATTCGACACTTCAGGAGCTGAGTAGCCAGAACTACCATTTCCGCTCCTTCTTAAATTTTACAGTCAGGAACTGGGATTTTAAGTTTTAGCGACTATATTATTTATTAAGATATATACATACCCTGGTTGAATGCATTGAATCATTAAGTTTCTTCCAGCATTGGTCCGCTGGCCTAGGCACGATGCTGAAGGCTGTGAGCACTGCAGCAACTTGCTTCCATTCCTTGCCATATATTGAAGCTTTCTTCAGGGTTTAGATTTTCCATACCCTGCAATATTAACTTAGCTCTGTTCAACCTCATTCAATAAGGTATCCAACTCATCTTCCGTGACGTATGACTTCTTGAGTTGCCATATTCTAAATAAAAATGTATGAATACTTTAAGCATGCCACATGTAAAGTTAAATAATAACTTTGCATAGTTAGTAATATTACGATTTAAAATAAAGATAAAATATAAATATTGAATAATCAGTCATAAAAATAACTTAAAATTAATTCTGAGTAAATAATAAAAGCATTAATTACTTAAAAGGAATAACAAAAAAAAAAAAGATTTCAAAATACCTTTATAATAGCAGGGAATCAGTGTGTTTTCTGTGTTCACTTTCAAACTGCTCTGCCAAAAGATGCCCTCAATGGACATTCCCAAACTAGGTCCATCATAAGTGGCATGGCTACACTTCTCATGCTGGGGCTTGTTGGCTGTCTTGCTGCAGGTTCCAAGTTGCTTCACAGATCGGGATTTGGATTACGATTTTTCAGCGAACATAAGTATGTGTTGAAGTCTTCTATTTTCAGGGGGCCATGGCTTTCTGTCATTAGGTGGATGTTAAGCCCCTGATTTTAGAAGTCCATGCTGGCTTTTCCTAATCAACCCACATTTTTCAATATGACTACTAATTCTACTCGGAATAAATATTCCTCAAAGCTTCCCTGCCACTGAAGTTAAACTGGATCTGTAATTGTTGGGCTTATTGTTACAACATTTTCTGAACAAGAGCATATTGATTTAATTTGAGTTATTATTGTCAAGTATTAATATACAGTGCGCTATACAGACAAAGTATACCATATATAGGGAAGGAAAGGAGAAAATGCAGAATGTAGTGTTACAGTCATAGCTAGAGTGCAGATAAAGATCAGCTTAATATGAGGTAGGTCCATTCGAAAGTCTGATGGCAGCAGGGAAGAAGTTGTTTTTGAGTTGGTTGGTTTGTGATCTCAGACTTTTGTATCTTTTTCCCGATGGAAGAAGGTGGAAGAGAGTATGTGCGTGGGGTCCTTGATTATGCTGGCTGCTTTTCCGAGGCAGCGGGAAGTGGAGATCGTGTCAATGGATAGAAGGCTGGTTTGTGTGATGGACTGGGCTTCATTCATGATCTTTTGTAGTTTCTTGCGGTCTTGGAGAGAGCTGGAGCCATACCAAACTGTGATACAACCAGAAAGAATGCTTTCTATGGTGCATTTGTAGAAGTTGGTGAGAGTTGTAGTGGACTTGCCAAATTTACTTAGTGTCCTGAGAAAGTTGAGATATTGGTGGGCTTTCAGAACTACAGTGTCCGCTTGGAGGGACCAGGACAAGTTGTTGGTGATTTGGACACTTGAAAATTTGAAGCTCTCGACCATTTCTACTTCGTCCCCATTGATGTAGACAGGGGCATGTCCTGCACTATGCTTCCTGAAGTCGATGATAATCTCATTTGGTTTGTTGACATCGAGGGAGAGATTATTATCGTCGCTCCAGTTCACTAGATTGTGTGCAAGTCTCTGGTCCTCTGGCACCTCCCGAGTCTAGGGAAGGCTGAAAGATTATGGACAGTGCCCCTGCACTTTGCACTCTTAGTTCCTTCAATAACCTTGGATGCATTTCATCCAGTCCTGGTGCCTTGTCAACTTTAAGTACCACCAGTCAATGCAACACTTCTTCCTTATCAATTTTGAACCCTTCTAGTGACAAGAGTTTCCTCTGTCACCATGGCCTGTACATCTTGGTAAACCAGATGCAAAGTATACATTTAATACTTCAGCCATCCTCCCTGCCTTGATGTGCAAATTCCCTTTTAGTCCCCTATTCCTCCTTTTACCACTCTTTTACTATTTATATGCCAATAGAAGACTTTGGGATTGCCATTATATTGGCTGTCAGTCTTTTCTCATTGTTCACTTCTCTAATGTGCTTTTTCATCTTCTTTATTATCGCCAGCATGATAATGGTGCCTGGTCTGGTGGATTCTGTCATCGTGGCATTATCTGGTTCTTTGCTGTGGCCCTTGTTTCTCTTCTGTGGTCTGATGATGTTGGGACTCCTTGTTTGTGCATGCTGCCACTTCAGGGCTTCAGTGGCCTCTATTTGTGATGGTGCATCCTTCCTCTTGTTCAGATGATGTCCAAGCAGCCCAACTGTATGATGCCAGGAGGATAACTAGCCCAAGAGCCTCACTCTTGTTTTGCCACTCTCCAGAGATGAGCTTCTGCAATTTTTAAGTCCATGCAGCAAACTCTTTTAGCCAGTTGAAAGCTTTCAGCTGAACTTCAAAATGTTTCTCTGCTTTCTAACTCACTCCATTTTCATTCACACATTCCCTCACTGGGTGTAACTTCTGAATCCTGGCTCCCTCATACAAAGCTTCATTCACTCGCCAATAAGAAGCCCTTAACTAGGTACAGATCTATTCCAAGGCTGATATGCTTTCCAGCACCACTGAAAATGCCTGGTTCTGGGAATGGCTGTTCATTGGCCATTTTTCTCTCTCACTGCTCTTTAATTCCATTTTGGGACAGGAAAATCCAGCCTGGCTCTCCCTGTGCTAATTCATTGAGGACTCATCAGCTAATGTCATCAAGATGACCAAACAAGTGAAAATGTCTGCTCAGACTGAAAAGCATGGAAGTACTTTACATATATGATGTTAACTTTCTGATGTTGCATTTCTAGTAGGAAACCACAATTGCTGGGTGTATATCTCAAACATTTTGGGATGAGGTGTGTGTTTTAATATTTAAGTTAATCATTGGAAAATAATTTGCATTTCCTGCCTGAATTTATGATATACTCTACTAAAAAGTGAGAATACCTGAATACTGCCATTATATTTCCTTAAAGGATCTAATTCCATCAGTTTCGTTACCTGTAGTGTTACATTTTTGGTACAGACTGGTAACTTTTAAAAATAAATCAAAATCCCCAGTTATTAACTGGAAAGATCACACAGCAATATTTTACATTTTAAAGGAAAAAGCTTTTCCTGACAAAAAAAAGCTGTTTTCTAAGTTTGCTGCATACCCACAATGGTGAGAGTTTCATTAACTCAACAATGTAATCCACTATGGTATTACTTGACAACAATTTCCTTTTAGAAATACAACCCTCAGTGTAATTTCATTCTTAGTTGCGCCATAATATATTTGTTTTGGGCAACATTGGTTGGACACTTCATCAAAAGCTCTGGCCTCATCATGGTGAGAAAGACATTAACTTTATCGTCATTACCTATTTTATTTGCTTTCATCTACATTTCAAGCCTTCATTTATAATTACTCTAGTCCTCTTTGTTAGGGTTAATACCCCCCCCTTTACCCTAAATATGCTTTATTGTGCCTTCTTTATGGTGCTTACTCAACTACATACAGCACTCAGACCAAATTCACAACTGTTCACAACTCATACACCTGTAGTAGTATTGTTTTGACACTATGGGTAGAATTTTACATTGACACGGTGGGCGTGTGTGCCTGACCCAGAAGACCATTAAATCGTGCGTGAGGATGTTGGACATGCACCTGCACAAAATCATGGCCGGTGGGTGCGGATCAGCAGTGTGCCTGCCGACAATAATGGAGGTAGTTAAGGGAATTAAAATCCTAATTGACCGCAATTTAACACTGCAATTTAATATAGCGTCAGCGTGGAAGGACCAGGACAAGTTGTTGGTGATCTGGACACTTAGAAACTTGAAGCTCTCAAACAATTCCATTTCATCATAATTGATGTAGACACGGGCATGTCCTCCATTACGCTTCCTGAAGTTGATGATTATCTCCTTCATCTTGCTAACATTGAGGGAAAGATTACTGTCATTGCACCATTTCATCAGATTCTTTAACTCTTTCCAATACTCTGTCTCATCAGATCCAATCCACTACAGTGATGTCATCGGCAAACTTGAAAATGGAGTTGGAGCGGAATTTGGCCACACAGTCATAAGTGTATAAGGAGTATAGTAAGGACCTGAGGACTCAGCCTTGCAGGGCACCAGTGTTGAGGGTAATCATGGAGGAGGTGTCGTTGCCTATCCTTACTGATTGAGGTCTGTGGGTTAGGAAATCTAGGTCCAGTCGCAGAGGGAGGAGCCGAACCCTAGGTTATGGAGTTTGGAGATGGGTTTTGTTGGGATAATAGTGTTGAAGGTTGAGCTGTAGTCAACAAATAGGTGTCTGACCTAAGTGTCCTTTTTATCCAGGTGTTCCAGGGTTGAGTGGAGGGCCGGGGAGATGGCATCTGCTGTGGACCTGTTGTGGAGATAGATGAACTATCCAGGCAATCTGGGAGACCGGAGTTGATGCATGCCATGAATAACCTTTCAAAGAACTTCATAATGATGGATGTCAGAAATAGGGTGGTAGTCATTAAGGCACGCTCTTGGCTTTTCTTTGGTACAGAGATGATGGTCATCTTCTTGAAGTTGGTAGACGCCTCAGATCGGTGTAACTAGAGGTCAAAGATGTCTGCGAAAAACCCCGCTAGCTGCTCCGCGTAGGATCTAAGTGCTCGTCTGGGTACCCCTTCCGGTACTCCACATCATCCACGGCATCTCCACATCATGACCCCTTCCGGGCCAGTCCCTTCTTGTGGGTTGACTTTCAAGAAGCTAATCTGACATCTGCAATACTGGTTTGGCCAAGGCTTCCTGGACGGATGATATCCTCTTGCTGAACTCTTTCTTAAAATGTGTGCATAGAATGCGTTGAGCTCATTGGGGAGGGGTGCGTTGTTGCTGGTGATTCTACACGCCTTCACCTTGTAGCCTGTTATGTTGTGTAGACCTTGCCATAATCGGTAGGTATTCGTGTGGCTAGCCTGGGATTTTAGCTTGGTCTGGTACTGTCTCTTGGCATCTTTGATGATTCTCCGTAGATCATATCTGGATTTCTTGTATAGGTCAGGATCACTCCACTTGGACGCCTCAGGCCTGGACTTCAGTAAGCGATACATGTCCCTGTCCCGGTTGGGAAACACGTGGATTTGCTTCTTTGGCACACAGTCTTCTACGCTCTTACTAATGAAGTCTGTTACTGTAATGGCGTACTCATTCAGGTTGGTCATTGAGTTCATAAATATTGATCAGTCCACTGACTCGAAGCAGTCCTGTAGGAAATCACCGATTCCTCAGATCAACATTGCATGACTTTATCGGATTTTCCCACTTCAGTTTTTACTTGTAAACTGGGAGCAGGACCATAGCCTTGTGGTCTGATTTGCCAAAGTGTGGACAGGCAATAGGCATGTTTGATATTTGTGTAACAGTGGCCGAGGATGTTTGAGCCTCTGGTGGGACTGGAGACGTGTTGGTAGTATTTTGTAAGGATAACATATCATTCAGAATCTATCCCAGTAAGTACACAGACCATGTAAACCAATAAGTGTAGTCAGGAACGCTACACTCTGAAATCAAGTGACAAATGACACCCAAAACAACAGCTGTGGATTTTTCATCAAATCCCCCCAGACACTTCTCACACTGTGAGCCAATTGGTCTTACTGGGACTCTGACTTTCACATGAGGATGTCATTTCCCCACTTTCAAAGAACATGCCTTGGAATCTTTTCCCAAAAAATGCTCCCTCTCAGATGTCTTCATCAAAGATCCATCTCCAGGGTTCTAAGCTCTCCTTAGAACTGATCCACTTCAGATCAGCCATGATCTTATTGAATGGCGGGGCAGGCTCGAGGGGCTAGATGGCCTACTCCTGCTCCTATTTCTTATGTTCTTATGTTCCAGTATTCAGCTGCCATGGATCGCCAGATGCATTCAAGCTGCTATGCAATCTCTCAATACCCAGGCACACCAATAGAACATCATTGCTTTACAGGATTTATCAAGGTCATCAAACTATGGGTTACCTTGGTCCTCATTTTTCTCTCAAGATGACTTTAAATCTGCTTCCTGTAGCAGTCCCTTTAATTCAGAGCTCTTTCTCTGCTCTTTACTGTCACTGAACAGATTCTTGTTTTTAAAGGTTTCTGTTCTTCATTCCTTTGACTTCAGTGTTCTGGGTACTGTTCTGTCCCATTACCTGGTTTCTAAAGAACTTCCTGTTCTTTAGCATGCAACCTGCACTTTGCACTGTCTCTTCATGTCTCCCCTGTTCTAGCAGTTTCTAATATGCTTTCTTCGGGGTTAACTGGCTCCAACTGACTCAAGGACTCTTGATGTCTCAGTGTGGCCCCGTTGTTATGCAAGAACGTATTTTTCTTTAAACATTGTTTATTATATTTTCGTACAGCCTTCATTACAAAGCAGGCATCTAAACCAACACACAGACTTGCAGGCAGGCATTTTTTAAACGTCAAATTAAAACTGAAGTTTAAACCCTTTCTTTGCACACTTATACAGAAAAACTACGCATACCTAGCTAACATTATTTCTAATACCTACAAATCAAGCATACATTACTTAAAACTCTATTTCATCACAACTGTATAATTTACAAAAATATTGCAATTCAGGGCATCTTCGCACTGGGTGAAGCAGGCTACTATTTCCACATTTCTTGCTTGTTTTCTGCATCCTAACTACAGTGGCAATACTTGCAGATGCACCGAATCTTGCAGAAATGGTTATCCAGCTACAACAGCTTCTTATTTTCTGACATTTTTGAGCACTGGACAGGTAAATCTGGGATTAATTTACTTGAAAATGTAAAACAGATTGTTCAAACAGATTTATTTAGATACGAACTTACAAAATAGAAGTAGCCCATTTGGCTGCTTGGGGATGTCCTGCCATTCAATAGCATCATGGCTGATCTGTTTTTATTGAGTTCCACATTCCCCATCTATCCGCAATAAGCTTTGAGTTCCTTACCTAACAAAAATAATATGTACCTCCGCCTTAAAAATACTCAGTGACACTGCATTCACTGCCTTCTGCAGTAGAGAGCTTCAAAGTCCCACAACCTTCAGAGAAAAAAACTTCCCCTAATTTCTGTCCTATAAGGGCATCCCCTATTTTTGAAATGGAGCCTCCCTAGTTCTCAATTCACCCACAAAAGGAAATATGCCATCCTTTCAATGTCTACCTTGTCAATACTATTGAGGATCATATATATCTCAATCAACTCACTCTTCAATCTTCTAAACACTAATGGAAACAAGCCCAGTCTTTCCAACCTATCCTCAGAAAATGTATTCCAGATATGAATCGAGTAAAACTCCCTCTCTGACCTTCTTCCAAAACGCTGACAGTTTTCCTTAAAATATGGAGACCAATATTGCAGGAAGTATTTGAGATGTGCTCTCATTAATTCCTAATATTCATCACACTGAAATTGAGCGTCTTTTCTTTGTCAGTGTCTATACTGCCCACTTGTAGGACGAGCATTTTTTTTCTGGTTGGATGTCCTTTAAGATCCTGACTGCAAAGATATCCACACTCTCTCATGTCGGCTTTGACTGTGAGCGTCTGGTGCTTTCCATTGGGCATATGATGTTGATGTTTGTCTTCATCCTCACGTTGTATCACATTCACAATATGGAAAGCCTGATGAGTTTTCAGTTGAAGATCTTTCCACTTTACAACTTCACTTTGTCTGTCTTTCTGCTCGTCTTATGTAGATGCTTGCACTTATTTGGATCTCTGTTGCACTCTTATTGCTGCCGGTATGCAGCACATAATTCTCTTTGGTTACATCTTCCCTCTGGTGCCACCTCCAGAACCAGATTTCCTGCATAGGTGAGCTCGATGTCCTTTGATACTGTCTAGCTTAGAAAAATCTCGCAATGCAGACAGTGCTGGGTGCAGCAGGCCACACTGCCCACATGACTTGCTTGGTTTTGACATTCTGGTTCAGCACCAATACTGATAGTTGCATCTAATGAGAACGTAGGTATTGTTTTCCAGCTACAAATGCTTTGCGTTTTCTGCTATCTTTTTACAAGAGTTTACATCAGGATTTTTATTTTCCACCAAAAGATCTTTTTGCAAAGAGTCATATGGCATTGATTCTATAATCAGATCCATTATTTTTCAGATTGCTCCGCTTTCGAGATATCACTGTTCTTATCTTGTTGCAGCATTTTCTGACAAACTGATTAATTCTCGGGGCTGTTGTTTTTAAGCCAACAACTATAAAAGGTGTATTCTGATGTTCACCTTTACCTAAATCTGATCCTCCAGCATCTTCCACAACTGGACAGGATCCTTTTGCTCTTCCTCAGACAATTCTTAAGTGTTGACTCTCCCTTAGGCAAGTCTTATTGTTGATTGTTCAAATCCTTGTTTCTAATGGATCTCTTTATTTACACCACTTCTTAATCTGTTTAATTATGGATAAATTTAATAAGCACAGCTCCATTCTCCACTGCACACAATAATTAATACGCATTCTCATAAAGTTCCTGTTTCACTGCATCAAAACATCCATACCATTATGTTCATTCCTCTCATAATGAAGGATAGCATTCCAACAACCTTCCTGATTACATGCTGCACCTACATACTAACATTTTGTGACTCATGCACAACATCTACATCTCTCTGCACTTCGGTATTCTGTAGTTGTTCTCAATTTAAATAATACTCTGCTTTTTAATCTTTTGCCACAGTGAACAACTTCACACTTTGCCACATTATCCTCCATCTGCAAAATTTTTGCCCACTCATTCAACCCCATCTGGGGCAGCATGATGGCACAGTGATTAGCACTGCTGCCTCACAGCGCCAGGGACCTGGGTTCGATTCCTGGCTTGGGTCACTGTCTGTGTGAAGTCTGCACATTCTCCTCGTGTCAGCGTGGGTTTCCTCTGGGTGCTCTGATTTCCTCCCACAGTCCGAAAGACGTGCGGGTTAGGTGGATTCTCCATCAGTGTACCCGAACAGGCGCCAGAGTGTGGCAACTAGGGGATTTTCACAATAACTTAATTGCAATGTTAATGTAAGACTAGTTGTGACAATAATAATAAAAAAATAATAAACTCTGCATGTCATCTTCACAACATACTTGACTTGATTTATTACTGTCACATGTATTAGTATACAGTGAAAAGGATTGTTTCTTGCTTCCTATACAAAGCATACAGTACTTAGGGAAGGAAAGGAGAGAGTGCAGGATGTAATGTTACAGTCATAGCAAGGGTGTAGAGAAAGATCGAATTAATGCAAAGTAGGCGTGTTTAAAAGTCTGATGGCAGCAGGAAGGAAGCTGTTTTTGAATCGGTTGGTACGTGATCTCAGACTTTTGTATCTTTTTCCCAATGGAAGAAGGTGGAAGAGAGAATGTCTGGGATGCATGGGGTCCTTGATTATGCTGGCTGCTTTTCCAGGGCAGCGGGAAGTGTAGAAAGTGTCAATGGATGGGGGGCTGGTTTGAGTGATGGACTGGGCTTAATTCACGACCCTTTGTAGTTTCTTGCAGTCCTTGGACAGAAGTAGGAGCCATACCAAGCTGTGATACAAGAAAGAATGCTTTCTATGGTGCATTTGTAGAAGTTGGTGAGAGTTGTAGTGGACATGCCAAATTTCCTTAGTTTCCTGAGAAAGTAGAAGCATCGGTGGGCTTTCTTAACTATAGTGTCCGCATGGGGGGACCAGGACAATTCGTTGGTGATCTGGACACCTAAAAACTTGAAGCTCTCGACCATTTCTACTTCATCCCCATTGATGTAGACAAGGGCATGCCCTCCACTAGGCTTCCTGAAGTCGATGACTATCTCCTTCGTTTTGTCGACATTGAGAAAGAGATTATTGTCGTTGCACCAGTACACCAGATTCTCTATCTGTATTCCGTCTCATCATTATTTGAGATCCATCCCACAATGGTGGTATCATCAGCAAACTTGAAAATCGAGTTGGAGGGGAATTTGGCCGTACAGTCATAGGTGTATAAGGAGTATAGTAGGGGGCTGAGGACACAGCCTTGTGCAGCACCGGTGTTGAGGATAATCGTGGAGGAGCTGTTGTTGCCTATTCTTACTGACTGCAGTCTGTGGGTTCGGAAGTCTAGGATCCAGTTGCAGAGGGAGGAACTGAGCCCCAAGCCACAAAGTTTGGAGATGAGTCTCATCAGAATAATGATGTTAAAGGTTGAGCTGTAGTCTATGAATAGGAGTCTGACATATGTGTCTTTGTTATCTAGGTGTTCCAGGGTTGAGTGTAAGGCCAGACCTGGCGTCTGCTGTGGACCTATTGAGTCGATAAGCGAACTGTATGGATCCAGACAGTCTGGTAGGTAGGAATTGATTTGTGCCATGAAAGCCTTTCAGTGCCAGAGCCACCGGACCATAGTCATTCAGGCACACTGCCAGGCTTTCCTTTGGTACCGGGATGATAGTCATTTTCTTGAAGCAGGTAAGGACCTCAGATTGGTGTAAAGAGAGGTTGAAGATATCTGCGAATACTCCTGCCAGGTGGCCCGCGCAGGACCTGAGTGTTCATCCGGGTGCCCCATCTGGGCCAGTTGCTTTCCATGGGTTGACTTTTGAGAAGGCTGCTCCGGCATCGACAATGGTGACCTCGGATACAGGTTCGTCAGAGTCATCCGGGATGGAGGGCATGCTCTTGCTGACTTCTTGCTCAAAACGGACATAGAATGTCTTGAGCTCAACGGGGAGGGTGCATTGGAGCTGGCGATTTTACCTGCCTTCATCTTGTAGCCTGTTATATCTTGCTGACCTTGCCAAAATCGGCAAGAGTCCATGTGGTTAGCTTGGGATTCTAGCTTGGTCCGGTACTGTTGTTTGGCATCTATGATGGATCTCCTTAGATCATATCCAGCTTTCTTGAATAGGTTAGGGTTGCCTGACTTGAACGCCTCAGATCTCAACTTCAGCAAGTAGTGGATATCCCTGTTCATCCATGGTTTCCGGTTGGGAAATACGTGGATTTGCTTTGTTGGCACACAGTCTTCTAAACATTTACAAATGAAGTCAGTTACTGTAGTGGCACACCTGTTCAGGCTGGTTGCAGAGTTTTTAAATGCTGACCAGTCTACTGACTCTATGCAGTCTCATAGGAGATCATCCGATTCCTCAGACCAACATTGCATGGCTTTCTTTGACGGTTTCTCCCGTTTCAGTTTTTGCTTGTAACCCGGGAGCAGGAGCACAGCCTTGTGGTCTGGTTTACCAAAGTGTGGGCGGGCAATAGAGCGGTAGGCATGTTTGATATTTGTATACCTGTGGTCTAGGATGTTTGGGCCTCTGGTGGAACAGGAGATGTGTTGGTGGTATCTTGGTGGAAAGCTCTTGAGCTTGGCTTGATTGAAGCATGATAAACAAAGCCTTGGGATGTTTCGTCTCAAGGCTATTTGTGGTGGTGTATATTTCGTCCAGCGTGGTCTTCACGTCTGGGATGTGAACTGCTGTCACAATAACAGAGGTGAACTCCCGTGGAAGGTAGTGGGAGCAGCATTTTAGCATCAGGTATTCTAGGTCTGGGAAGCAGAAAATCGCCAGTGTATGCATGTCCAGGCAACACAAGATGTTGATTAGGAGGCAGACCCCCACCTACCCTAGTCTTCCCTGAGGCCGCTGTGCGGTCCATTTGGTGGATTGAGAAGCCCTTTTCTGCAAATTTTGCTACCTCATCTAAGTCATTGATGTAATTTGAAAAAGGTTGAGGCATCAGGAGAGTCCACTGTAAGACTCAATTCATCTGGTCCTATCAATCAAAGACTCATTTATGCATACTCTGTTTCATATCAACTAATCAATCTTCAATGCAGGCTAATATGTTTTACCTTACACCAAGAGCTCTTATATTTTGCAATACTATCTGATGTGGCATCTTATAAATGCTTTCTGGAAATCCAAATACAGTACATCTACATGCTTAACTCATTCTAAGGCATTTGTTCCTCCAAGAAATTGGTTAAAAATTATTTTCCTTTCATAAAAACATGCTGACTCTTCAGAATTACCTTGAGCTTGTCCATGCGCCAAGCTATAAGATTGATTCTGGCACCTCCCCATGACAGATATCAAGCTAACTGGCCTACAATTCTATATTCTCTGCCTACCTCTCTTCTTGAATAGAGGGGTTTTTGCTTCTTTCCAGTCTGATTGACCCTTTCCACAGTCTGAACATATTTTGGAAAATTTATATCAATGCATCTAAAATCTCATTTGCCATCTCTTTTAAGCCCTCGGATGAAATCCATCTGGACACGGAGACCTGTCAGCCCACAACTCCATCAGCATTGCTTAGCCCCCCATACCTTGTGATTTTATTTTATTCAACTTCCTCTCTCCCCTCTACTTCCCAATTTACAGCTATCACTGGAATGTTTCTCGTATCCTCTACAGCAGGATTTCTTGAATTTTTCAGTTGTGGAAGACCTGCGCCTTCCCATGAGCATTGGGCATCCCCAAATATCTCATAATGGCGACACCCCTTTTTTGTCATGGGTTAGGTGCAAACACAGAAATCAAATGTAAACAAATCTTTTCTAGCTATCTTTATGCATATTTCACCAATAAAACATTATTGTTAAGAATTGAAGGCTGACCTTCCTGTTGTCTTCGGGGTGAGGATGCAGCTGCCTCCGGCGTGCACAATACCACTTGATGTCAGGGTTGATTTTGGAGAAATGGATTCTCATTTTAAGTATGGCATTCAGTTGGCTCCTGTTTTTTGCATCCTCTATAGTGAATATTAAAGTAAATATCTGTGGCATTCATCTACCATTCCATTATTATCTACCATTAACTCTCCATTTTCACTCTCTGAAGGACCAATACCCACTTTACTTCCCTTTTTGCTGTTTAAGTTCATGGAGAAACTCTAACAATCTGCTTTAACATTCCTTGCTAGCTTCCTTTCATACTCTAATTTCTTCTGATTAACCTTTTAGGCATTATCTGTTGTTCTGTATATCTGACTTGACAGTCATCTTTGCATCATAATCTGTTTATTTTTCTTAAGTCTGATGATTCAGCAGTAATTTTTATAGGAAAGTGCAGCTGCAACTCCTTAACATCACATGTTGTTGCTACTTAAACCAAAAGCAACTCTGAAGAATGTTTGCTAATCACATGTTAACATCCTCGCTACTTACTTATTATCATATTATCTCTTAAAAGGATATCACAACAATCATTACGTGATCACCACATTCCCCAATAAGTCATAGTTCCACACAAATGCATAAAAAGAGTATCAAGAGAACTTTCATGAAAAGAAACAAAGGAAGACATCAACAATTCCTTATTGTCAATCAGGGCTACACCTCTCAAGGCTAACATGAAATCGCTTGCAGAGTTCCACAGTGGGAGAAAGTACATAAAGTTTATTTTTTTAAAGTGTATTTATTAGTCACAAGTAGGCTTACATTCACACTGCAATGAAGTTACTGTGAAAATCCCCTAGTTGCCACACTAACGGGTGAAACTAGAACTAGGGGGCATAGCCTCAAAATAAGGGGAAGCAGATTTAGCACTGAGTTGAGGAGGAACTTCTTCACACAAAGGGTTGTGAATCTGTGGAATTCCCTACCCAGTGAAGCAGTTGAGGCTACCTCATTGAATGTTTTTAAGGCAAGGATAGATAAATTTTTGAACAGTAAAGGAATTAAGGGTTATGGTGAGCGGGCGGGTAAGTGGAGCTGAGTCCACAAAAAGATCAGCCATGATCTTACTGAATGGCGGAGCAGGCTCGAGGGGGCAGATGGCCTATACCTGCTCCAATTCTTATGTTCTTATGTACTCTGGTGCCTATGTGGGTACACTGAGGGAGAATTTAGCATGGCCAACTCACCGAACCTACACATCCTTGGATTGTGGGAGGAAACCGGAGCACCCAGAGGAAACCCACACAGATATAGGGAGAACGTGCAAACTCCACACAGACTGTGACCCAAGCCGGGAATCGAACCGGGGCAACAGTGCTAACCACTGTACCACCGTGCTGTCCCTACATGTCAATGTCTCCAAGAAAAGTGCACGCTCCAAATGGAGGAAGTAAGATAACTTAAGCATACTTCAACAAGTATGCCATATCCTGGCCTGGGTTGTTGAGAGGCCAAACATTACATGTAGAGTGTCCAATCATGAATACCTGGAATCCATCTTGGTGAAGCTGAAACGTCAAGGTCATATACTTCATCGAAATTGAAACCAGTAAGTAAATGACAAAGAAATTAGTCTGTATTCAGCCTGCAGCAGAGCTGCAAAAACAGCGTACGTCATTAACACCAACAACATCACTGTCATGTGTTGCAACATCAACAAGTAACATATTGGCAAAGCCAGACACAACACTGCCAGTATATTATGCCAATTCTTCGCTGACAGCAATTAATATCAAATTTGTGAGATGGAGGTAGAGCATCCATATAAATAATACCAAGAATGTTATATTTGAGAAAAGGAAATAAGGTATAAATAACTCCTACGTTCATTAGTTTAACTATAGAAGTTGATTGTTGATTTTCTTGAGACTTAAAAAAGATTATAATTGCAAATGTACATTGAGGCAAAGAGACACTATTTTTAAGACAAAGGAATTCTATATTGTCCCACTGTTCCAGCATGTTTCGGTGCTTATGTTCAGTGTATAAGTACATGTGTGTCATAGATGCCATATCTGTGGCTGCTCGAACCAGGTGTCAATCAAGAATGTATCAGTCCATGGCACAGGGCGGAATCTGTGAAGTATAGTGGATGATAAGGTCATGTATCCATCGCACAAGTGATTATTTTTAACTTCAAGGAACCACCAAAAAATCTAGTCCTAAATGCTAAACTACAGGGAAACAAAAACCTATCAACCCCCATAGAAATAGAATGTTTGTGGTATCAAACATGGCACCATTTGAATTACAACAGCAACAACTTGAATTTATACAACACCTTTACATTTGTATTGCAAACAAAATTTACCTCTGATCTGCATTAAGATTAATCTATTAAGATTCATTCATCGGCACCCGCATGTAGAAAAAGAAGAGGACTCAAGATGAATGTCATTTCTGGATTAAACATCATCTGTCTTGGGAGATGGAGGCTGATTCGTGAGTAGCAATCCATTACACAGCTGGCACAGATGAACTACAATATGGAGGTCCACAGTTGGCCCTTGAAACTAGAACTGTGCTGTCACTGGTTCTACATAGCTTGAGCAAATAATTAATCGGGTACCCTATGATCAGCCCAAAGTTTTGACCGTGAGCTCCTCTCACATGCCTTGAGACCACTCCATATCATTATTTTCAAGTTTGTTTTTCAAACTGCACCATCACTCAGTGAAGGGCAAAGATGTTACTGCTAACCTTTCCGAGTATAACCAATAGCTTCAAACACCCAATTTCATCACATCTGTACGGTCACTGTCTCCTAATTCACATCCTTTCTGTTTCTATCAGTCTCCACCCATTACCCTTGGCACCATTATTATTCATATTGACATTCCTGTTCGTTGCTCCCCGGTTCCCGATAATGTTAATGCCCCATGGCCTTTGTTGACCTGAGCTTCTTTTATCGAAGCCAGCTTTAATTTCCAACATACCTTCCCCCACCCCCTGCACTGCGAACCACCCAATGACACCATACAATACACTGTAATATGTAAAGATGTAAAGTTGCCATAGTCCCAGATGAACATAGGCTACTTTGCCTTTGAGGGGGAGAACTGACTGGTGGTAATTTAACCTGATGGTCACCACACCGCAAGCGAGGGGCAAAGTTGAGAAGGCAGTCCTTATAAATAACCTCAGTCAGAATGGGAATTGAACTCGTGCTGTTGAATCACCTGTCCAGCCAACAGAACTAGACCAACCCTACTTCTCCCCATGAATACTCAATTGCTGAATTACCAAATGCTAATGCCTTGCCATTCTGGGCAATGCTGCCCAAATGGGACACCAGGGTCCAAGATATGTAACCCATAGACAGCCCTCTAAATACACCCATCGTGGCTACAATCACTGGACAGTCTATTAAACAGGCAATCTGCAGCATGGCTGCAGACAATCTCTTCAATATGCCCCTGGACGGTTTTTCACTATTCTTGGACAATGTTAAAGTTTTTGCATGCACAGTCTATCACCATTCCCCTCTGGCCATTGCCCCAACGCGCTGACGTTATCCTGCCTCAGATTAATTTATCCATTGTCGACCGTTCCACCACCCCAGTTCCGGGTCTGTGTCATCTAATCCCCTATAGATCTTGGAAACCCCTGTCCTGACTCCATCTCAATCTTCTCCTCTGGCCCTGTTGCTCTCACCCTGTCACACCCAGTCCAGTCAACGTCACATGTTTGCAACTTGGGTCCTTGACCCAATCCCCAGTCCTGACTCAGTCTACCACCTCCACCCTAGTACATGTGCTCCTCCACCCACTTCTGCATCTGTGTCACTCTTCTCCTCTGGGCATGTGATGGAACTTAATGAATATATAAAAGTTATTTGTGTTTATGTGGCTGGTGTTTGTTTTGCCATTCAATGATCATGAATGATCATATATGAGAACCCTTAACACCATTCCCCTTCTGTCCCTTGCCCCAAACCGTTGAAGTTGTCCTGCCTCAGATTAATTCCTCCCTTGTCATCTTATCCACCATCCCCAGCCCTGGATCTGTGTCAGTCTAGACCCCAATAGATCTTCCAACCCTGGTCCTGACTCCATTTCAATTTTCCCCTCTGGCCCTGATGCCCCCAACTCGCCACAGCCAGTCTACCCAACATCACACATTTTTGAAATGCTTCGCACATCCTCACTGTCTTCCTGATATAATTGTTGACCCTGACTAATGCACAGCATACCTTACGCACCTTTTTCACTCTATAGCCATATGTTCCTCATGTAACTGAGAAACGAGGTCCTGGTGAAAAGTTACAGGTACAAGCACCTGTTTTGCCTTGAAAATCACACCTCTTGAAATACTTAGTTCATAAACAACACCATCTGAGGGTGTCTTGCTCCTCTGTTATCATATCAGACGAAGCTTCTCGGGTGAATCTCATAATGCCTTGTGTGATGTATGATTTTCTGCATCATACCGAAATTGGTTCCACTTCTGTTGACCAAAATTCATTATTTTGTCATCGATCGCATCTTCTATGTTAATGATTATGTAATTTTCTTATAGGTACAGCGAGACATCAGCAGTATTTTTCAGATTGGGTATCCTGGTTATTGTTTCTTAAGTAACCATTTGTTACCACATTTGTAATGGACTTCAAAGTTGCATCCCTGTATTTTTCTGTGGGTACTGGCATTTGGGTGGCAACTTGTCAGAAGCTTGCACAAAATCATTTCCAATGGTTTGTGGTCAGTTGCCACAAGAATCATTCATCAAATAGGTACATGTGGAACATAATGATAATGAATACCAGACTGCATGTCTCATGCTCAATGTTCAATAATTCGATTGAGCTTGTGATAGTTAGTTTTCCTTCCTACATAATGTACACTCCTAATCTATTTTGACATGCATCAACCCCTAAGATCAGCTCCATCAGACCATAAGATGCAGGAGAAATAGGCCTTTCGACCCATCTAGCTTAATCATTAACTCTAATTTCCCACCATATCCCCATTATCCTTGATTCCCTTACTGATTAAAATTCTGTCCATCTCCATCTTGAACATGCTTTACGATCCAGCCTCCACAGCACTCTAAACAAAAGAATTACACAGGTTCACTACACTCTCAGGGAAGAAATTCTCCTCCTCATCTCTGTCTTAAATGGGCAACCTTGACTCAAAGATCGTGCCCTCTGGTCCTAGTCTCTCCAAAGAGGGTAAACAACCTTTCAGCATCTACCATGTCAAGCCTCCTGAGAATCTTACAAGTCTCTTAAGTGGCACCTTTCATTCTTCTAAACTCCAATGAGTATATGTCCTGTCTACTCAACCTCTTCAAATAAGAAAAGCCCTTCATACCCAGGAACAACCTAGTGAATCTTCTCTGAACTTCCTCCAATACCAGTATACTATTCCTTAAATAAGGCGAACAAAACTAATCACAGTATTCTTGGGTCACTGTATTGTGGAAAAACTAATTTCTGACAATGCCTGCTTAAAGTGACGGAAACACATGTTGATGATCCTCCTACCATTAATATGGTACATCCTTCCCCAGCAGATTCCTAAGCGATTGTGCTCCTTTACATTGGGTTGGTATGGTGCTAATGTGAAACATCTGAAACATCTTTGCAAGTGGCAGAGCAAGTGGGGCGGCACGGTAGCACAGTGGTTAGCACTGCTGCTTCACAGCTCCAGGGACTTGGGTTCGATTCCCGGCTTGGGTCACTGTCTGTGTGGAGTTTGCACATTCTCCTCGTGTCTGCGTGGGTTTCCTCCGGGTGCTCCGGTTTCCTCCCACAGTCCAAAGATGTGCGGGTTAGGTTGATTGGCCATGCTAAAATTGCCCCTTAGTGTCCTGAGATGCGTAGTTTAGAGGGATTAGTGGGTAAAATATGTAGTGATATGGGGGTAGGGCCTGTGTGGGATTGTGGTCGGTGCAGACTCGATGGGCCGAATGGCCTCTTTCTGTACTGTAGGGTTTCTATGTATTCTATGTAAGTCCTTTTATTCCTGGGGACTAGACCTGCCTGGTATATCTTCAGGTTTGTTTGGGTTAGGACAGATCCAAGGACTTGAATATGTAGAATAATAAAGTTAATCTATTGAAGACAAGTCTTTCACGATGGGCTGTTGCCATCTTGGATCCAAACACATGCTCGATGATGCCATTATTCATCATGTCATCCAACTCAATCTTTAGCTTCTCCTATTTGTGAACATGGTATTTCCTAGGAGAGTCAATCAATCCACTTCATATCTTGAAAACGTAGAGTGGTACCAGGTCTGGCGTCAAATCTGTCACCATGCAATTATTTTTGACCTCTTCTGTTGCAATTGGTATCTTGGTGATTTTGTCTTTGGTCACAATGTTGAGTTCCAAGCATGCCTAGACCCTTCCTACTGCTGAGCCACATGTGTAAAAATACTTGTGATTCCCATGCAGACTTGTGTATCTACATTTCAATGCCAACGTACACATGGAATGAATGGATGACCCATTGTACGCACTTTAGTTTCTTTGCTGTAACCTGTATCATTTACTTCAGATGATTCAGATGCATGTCCTTTGGGATCCTGACTGGAACGTATTCAGGCTTGCTTCAGTGTCGACTCTGCTCTGAGTGTGTGCAGCTTTTCTTTGGGCATATAGAGTTGATAATAACAAGAGCTTCTGACCATTAGACTTCATCCACACATTGTATCACATTCAGAATCTGGAAAACCCTTTTCACTCTCTAGAAGGTCTTCCTGGTCTGCAACTTCTCATCTGTGTTACTGTCAATCTTGTATATGTGCTTGTACTTATGTGGATCTCTGGTCCCCTGTTGCTGTTGCCAATGTGCGACAAATACTTTTTATTTGCTTGCATCGTTCCTCTGGTGGCACTGTCAGAAGCAAATTCTCTGCATTGGTGAGCACAATGTCTTTATATCGCGTGATACCATCCCAGCTGATATTACTGCTGGGCAAATCAGATTGCAGGATGGATGCTGGCTTCATACATCCTAACTTTTACTTTTTCTTTAGATATTTGGAAGGCAGCTATTGAACAGAATTTAAGGATTGCTAATGAAACTTTAACAAAAAAAATTTTAAAACCAGAAAAAGATGAACTATAATACATGATTCCCTCACCTGAGCAATACGTTTACAGATAGAGACAAATTTGAGGACAACACAACGTACAAAATCTATCTCAGTAATTGCACAGTACATGGAAACCAATAGGCAGACTATGATCAGACTCTCCACAGCCTGAAACCAAGACACCGTCTATGGATTTCTCATCCATTCTCCCTAGAACCTTGTCACATTGAGCCAACTGGTCTGACTGGACCTCTGACTTTCACATCAGCGTTTCCAATCTTCGCATGCCTTGGAATCGACTCCCTATGTGTTCTCTCTGATGTCTACCAAAGAACCAACTCTAGGCTTCAAACTGTCCCTTCGGGTATTCGCCTACCATAGATCATCATGTCCAGTCAAGCTCCCACGCAATGTCTCAGATACCCAGCCACACCAACAGAACACCATTGCTTCACAGGCTTTATCATGGTGACACCAAATACTTCTGACTTTCCTCAAGCTGAGTTTAAATCTGCTTCCAGGTTATCTTCTTCTGGTTTATCTTTTGGGATACCTAGTTCCACCTGGCACAAGGACTCTTGATGTTAGTGTGGCCTCTGGTTGCTATGAAACATTGCTCTATGCTCTTGAAACATTAAAGCAAACAAAGTTGTAAAACCCTCATTACATTGCAAGCATCTGAACTAACCTACAGATTTGCAGGCGGGTTTTGCTTTAACATCAAACTAAAACTGAGGTTTTGACACAAAATTACACTTTCTTAAAGCTGTTCATGACTTCTATTACCCACAAAAACAAGCATAGATTACTTAAAACTATCTCTACTTCCTCACCAATGTATATCTTACAGGAATCTTGCAATTCAGGACAGCTTCGCAGTGGGTGCAGCAAGCCACGTGTCCCACATGACTTCCTTGCTTTTTGCGTCCTGGCTGCTACGCCAATACTGGTAGTTGCACCAAATGTGTGGTGTTGTGCATCTATAACTGCTCCAAATTTTCTGCAATCTTTCAGCTGTGTGTCTCTATGGTGATCTTTATTGCCCTCCAAAAGATCTTTTAGCAAAGCTTCAATTGACCTTGAAATTATAACCAGATCTAGTAATTGTTCAGGCATCTCACCTTGCGAGGTATCACCATCTTTGTCCTCATCACAGCATCTTCTCACAAACTGAATGATTCTTGAGGTCTGTGAGCCATCAGCTCTAAACAGTGAATTCTGAAGTTCACCTTTATGCAAAGCTGATCCTTCAGCATGCTCCACAACTTGGCAGGATGCTTCTGATCGACCTTGGACAGGACAAACATGCTGAATCTTCTCAACCTCTCCCTTTCAATGGGTATCTTCATATTCACCACTTCATCATTCAGTTGAATTAGGCAAAAAATAATAACCGTAGTTCTTTTCATTGTTTAAAAGCCTCAATTCCATGTAGGATATCTGTGGCCTACCAGTTAATGCTGGGGAATTTGGTGGTCATCTTCCTGATGATTTACTGATTCAACACCAATCTGGCTACCCGAAATCAGGTATTCACTGCTCTGTGAAACAGTTTTGCAGGGATTCTGTCTCCCAGGTTCTTCAATGTATACACAAAATCTTATGTGTGGTATTTCCCGTGATCTTCAAATCCTTATCATTTGTTTAAGAGGATTCACTGCTGCTTTCCATGTTGCATTTTCATGTTTACTTCATGCATTTTATCAATCTCACACTATCCAACTAAAGTAAATCTTGGTTCAATTGATTTGAAGATGTAGTCCAAGGTTGCTCAGGAGACAGATTTATAAGAGGCGAATGTACGAATAAGAGGAGTCGCCCATTTGGCCACCTGGGCATGTCCTGCCATTCAATAAAATCATGGCTGATTTGTTTGTGTTGAGTTCCACATTCCCCATCTATCCCCAATAAGCTTTGAGTTCCTTACCTGACAAGAATCATACCTACCTCCACCTTAAAAATATTCAGTGACCCTGCTTCCACCAGTTGCACAGCCTTCAGAAAAAAATGTTCTCATCTTTGTCCTATAAAAATCTCATCTTTGTCCCCAAAATTTTAAAACAGACTCTCCTAGTTCTGGATTCACCCACAAGAGGATACGTTTTCTCAACGTACACATTGTCAATGCCGTTGAGGATCTTATATACTTCAATCAAAATATCCCTCACTCTTCTAAGCACTAATGGAAATAAACCTAACCTTTCCAACCTATTCTTGTCAGAAAATTTATTGCAGGTATCAATCTAGTAAACCTCCCCTTCTGATCTGCCTCCAAAGCACTTGCATCTTTCCTTACATAGGGACCAATACTGCAGCAAGTTCTTGAGACATATTCAAAGCTGTTATGCTCTATTGACAAGGTTGAGTTGTATGATGCTAAGAAGTTGAAAAATCTAAGGCAGCAGATGAAATAGACTCAAATATCTTCACGTTTGCCTGGCTCAGCACTGATCCAAGAACTTGAATAGTGGAACCGATAAAATTAATCACAACCACAATCATTGGTATTTCTTGCTGTTGAAAACGAGTCCTTCACGATGAGCCATTGGAAAATGGAATCTCGAGTGGGCACAAAGCAAGATTTGGGTATCTTGGGATCAAGCATACTTTGATTGTACCTTTATTTCTCAGGACTCACATGGCGCCAAGTACAGTACTACCTCCAGTATCAAATCTGGCTGGGTACATCTGATGTCGGTCATGTTTTTGGGGTCAGACAGAGAGAGGACATGTTCCCTTTTCCACTTGCTCTGCCACTTTTTGTTCAGTTCACGTCCAACCTTTGTTGCTATTTGTGATGCTTTGCCTTTATATTGGGGCTTGTTGTCTTCTTGTCCCCTGGAGTTTTTCCATTTTTATTCATGTTAGTCTTTTTTTGTGCGGAATGGTGGACGTGATTTAATGTAATTATACTTAATGTCTTATGTTGCGATTGATATTTTGATGATTTTGAGTATGATCACAATGTTGAGTTCGTGCACATCTATAATTGTGCTAATGCTCGTCCACTTGTGTTCACCAGATTGAATGCTTCTGGTTTCCATGCAAGCTTGCAAATATCTGTATTTTGGTGTCAGTATACCTATGGAATGAATAGGTGACCCATTGTATGCAATTAATTTGTCTGCCATAGGTTGAATCACTGACTTCGAATTATCTGGATCCATATCCTTTGGGATGACTGGTAAGATATTCATTCATACTTGCTTGTGTCGGCTTTGGCTGTGAGAGTCTGCTGTTTTTCTTTGGGTATATGCTGTTGGTAGTAACAAAAGCTTTTAACTGTTTGACTTCGTCCCCATGTTGTATCACATTCACAATATGGACATCCTGATCAGTTCGCAGTTGAAGATCTTTCCGCCTTGCATCTTCACCTGGTCTGTTTTGCTGATAGTATCAAGAAGATGATTGCAACCATGTGGATCTCTATTGCACTCTGTTATCATTGCAGGTATGAGATGAGATAAATATCTTCTTTTTGGTTCCATTTTCCCTCTGGTTGCACCTCCTGATCCAGATTCCTGCATAGGTGAGCTGATGTTCTTTTGTAATGTCTACCTTACAAAAATCTTCCAATGCAGACAGCTTCGCACTGGGTGCAGCAGGCCACAATGCCCACATGCCTTGTTTGGTTTCTGCAGTCTGGCAACAAGTTGCACAAAATGCATGGTGTTGTGGTCCAGCTACAAATGCTTCACATTTTCCACCATCTTCATACATGTGTCTATATCGTGACCTTTATTTTCATCCAAAAGATCCTTTTTTGGAAAGCGACTGTTGGCATTGATGCTATAACCAGATCCATTATTTTTTGGACCACTCTGCTTTCGAGATATCCATTCCTTGTCCTTATCACAGCATGTTCTGACAAACTGATTGATTCTTAGGTCTGTTGTATTTAAGCCATCAGCTGTAAAATATGTATTCTGATGTCCACCTTTAAGTAAAGCTGATCTTCCAGCATCTTCCACAAATTGGCAGGATCCTTCTGATCTTCCTTAGACAAGCTGTTAAAGTTCAGATTAGAAACTCCAAAATGTATTGTGAAGCCTGCCTGAATCATAAGCTTTGCATTTTGAATTTGGCTAGGATAAGAGATGTTTCACTTCAGGTATGATTCCAGTGACCCACTAGGGAGCTTTTATCAAACAAAGTTTATTTCAGAATATAGTTAACATGTATAGTAAGAAAATTAGCAAGAACCTCTTTCAATTACAAGCAAGAAACAAATAATCATGATAATGTATAACCCTTAATGAATATATATATATAAGCTGTCCCAATCAAAACCAAAACCTCCCACAGACAAAAGACCCTTTTCACAGGTTTAACACAGCAGACTAATGCTCAGGTGATCCTGGGATTGAGGCCGTTAGTTGAATTCTGCAGTCAAATGCTCTTGAGACTCAGAAGTTTGAAGACAAGACAGTTTCCCAAAACACCAGAGAGACTCTGATCCAGCCCCCAACAATGTCAGGTTTTCACCCTTCAGGAAAACAAGTTCTTGTTCTTAGCTAACCAATAGAATTTTCAAAACAAGAGAGGGAAAACAATTATTTTTAGCTTGCTGTCCCTTCTTAAACTAAAAACTCAAACCTGCAGCTCCAAACTGAAACTGAATAGAAAAAACCTGTCCAAAAACACATGACCGTCCTCTTAACAAAGCAAGATCATAAAACAAATCCCAGAGTAAACACAAGCAACCCCATTTAAACCATTTAAGTAGCAATATAAGGACTCATCGTAGTCAAGTCCAGCAACATAATGACATCAGTTAAAGCTGAGCTGAGAAACACTGACTGCAGAAATCATGTTTTTAAAAAAAATCTCTTAAAGGTACACTAACATCGCACCTCCCCCAAGAAAAAAATGAACCATCAACATTCAAAGATGTTTTATTTTCAATAAGATTTTTTTTAAATTTTAAAACATTTTTCAAATCCTTTCAGTTTCACATTACTAGTATTCTACAATAAATATATATTTACAAAATAAAATCATGCAAACATAACAGTAATATAGTCTATTTTAGTCCTCATCTTCCACCATTGAACTGATTTGATTTATTATTGTCATATGTATTAGTATAGTGAAAATTATGGTTTCTTGCGCGCAATACAGACAAAGCATATTGTACATAGGGAAGGAGAGTGCAGAATGTAGTGTCACAGCCATATTGTTTATCAAATTTGTGACAAAGCATCGGCAATCACATTTTCTCTTCCTGCCACATGTATAATTTTTAAATTAAATGGCTGCAACAATAGACTCCATCAAAACAGTCTGGCATTTTTCCTCTCAAATTTCACCAAAAACGTCAATGGATTATGATCAGTATACACAATTGTCTCAAATGAATTACTGGCAACATAAATGTTAAAAAGCCAGCACCAAACTCAAGCTCTCTATTTCAATTGTTGAATATTTCTTCCGGTGATCATTCAATTTTTTGGAAAAATACCCAATAGGCCACTCTATTCCTTCGTCGTCTTCTTGTAACAGCACAGCACCTATACCCACATCACTTGCATCGATAGCCACCTTGAATGGTTTTGTGTAATTTGGTGTGGCCAACACAGGAACAGTAGTTATCACAGCATTCAGGCCGTCAAATGCCTGTAGACACTCCGCCGTCCACTGAAATTTGTTACACTTCTTCAGCATGTCTGTCAGTGGAGCAACCACGCTGCTAAAATTCTGCACAAATTTATAATAAAAACCACTCGGGTCCAGAAATCTCATTATTTCTCTTATTGTTGATGGTATTGCGAACTCCCCAATAACTTTTGTTTTCACATCCTATGGGGCCACCTGTCCATGTCCAATTATATGGCCAAGGAACGTGACTTGGGCTTTTTTCAAGCTCACTCTTAGCCAGATTTACCACCAAACCTGCCTCCTGAAGTCGATCGAATACTTCCGCCAGATGATTCAAATGTTCTTTCCAAAAATCACCAGATTGTCGATGTATGCCGCACAATTGGGTAATCCTGAAATAACTGATGGGTATAGATAGAGTGAATGCAAGCAGGCTTTTTCCGCTGAGGCTAGGGGAGAAAAAAACCAGAGGGCATGGGTTAAGGGTGAAAGGAGAAAAGTTTAAAGGGAATATTAAGGGGGGCTTCTTCATGCAGAGAGTGGTGGGAGTGTGGAATGAGCTGCCGGATAAAGTGGTAAATGCGGGGTCACTTTTAACATTTAAGAAAAACTTGGACGGGTTCATGGATGAGAGGGGTGTGGAGGGATATGGTCCAAGTGCAGGTCAGTGGGACTAGGCATAAAATGGTTCGGCACAGACAAGAAGGGCCAAAAGGCCTGTTTCTGAGCTGTAATTTTCTATGGTTCTATGGTTCTAACTCTGTTGGTTAAACAGAAAAAGCTGCCGAAATCATGCTTTTAAAAAAAAAATCTCTTAAAGATACACTAACATCACAAAGCCTTAATGTTGATTGTGCAAATCCTTGTTTCTAATAGATCTCTTTAGTTATACCACTTCTTAATCGGTTTAATTATGGATAAATTTACTAAGCACAGCTCCATTCTACACTGCACACAGTATTCACTATACATTCTCACAAATACCCAGTTTCGTTGAATTGCAATATCCGTGCCACTATGTTCATTGCTCTCGTAATGAAAAATAGCATTCCAAAGCCTTCCTAATTACATGCTGCACCTGCATACCAACATTTTATGACTCATGCACAACATTTAAATCTCTATGCACATTGGCATTATGTTGTCATTCCCTATTTAAATAATACTCTATTTAGTTTATTATTTAAATAATAAATAATAAAATGCTTTTTTATTCTTCCTTCACCCTTTTCCATTGTACTGCATTTGCAAAATTTTGTCACTCACTCAATCTGCGTATATCCATCTGCAAACTCTGCATACCGTCTTCACAATGTACTTTTCTATCTATCTTTGTGTCATCTGCAAATTTCACTACCTCATCTCAGCATTGATGTAAGTTGAAAAAGGTTGCGGCCTCAGGTCAGACCACTGCAGGATTTTACTTGTCACGTCCTACCAATCCGACAAAGAGCCATTTATGCATACACTGCTTTATGCTAGCTAGTCTTCAATTCAGGCAAATATGTTTTCCATTACACCCTTGAGCTTTTATATTTTTAGTTTTGATAAATCCATGCTGAACTGATCTGGTTCTACCACTGTATTCCAAGTGCTCTGTGATAAAATCTTTGATAATGAAATCTAGAATTTTCTCCACTACTGACGTCAGGCTGACTGGTCCATAATTTCCTGTTTTCTCTCCACCTCCCTTTTTATACAGTAGGTTTACATTAGCTACCCTCTAATCTGTAGGAACTGTTCCAAAGTCTGTCGACATTTGGGATGATGACCACCAATGCACCCACTATTTCTAGGGCCATTTCATTTAGTATTCTGGGGTGCAGATTATCAGGCCACGGTGACACCATTCCTCTATTAATACTGATTTCCTCCAGTTTCTCTGTCTCACTAACCCTCTGATCCCCAACAATTCTGATAGTTATTTGTGAAGACAGAACAAAAGTATGCCTTCAGTTGGTCAGCCATTCCTTACTATGTCATTATAAATTCCCCTGTTTCTGAATGTAACATACTTGCACAAACTTTAAAAGGCACCTTTTAAGTTCAACATTATTAGTGAGTTTCTATGCTTGTTTAATACAAACTTGTCAATCTCACATTGGACTGGTAAACTAAATGTAGATTCAGTTCCCTTGTCTGGCTTCTGTTGGTGCTTAACATCGTTCCATTAGGTGTTACGACTTCATACAATCTGGACTCATTGCACACTTTGGACACTTCTGTGAAAGAATGCATGATTCCAAGCAGTTGTCTTACTTGTAGACAATGTTCGTCGCCTTGCATATTGGTCATACACCATCTGCATTCTCCCATGTGTTCCGGAAGTTCTTTTCTATGTCAGAGAAATGGGACAGTGATGGCTTGGCAACACTGTCCTAATGTGGCTTCTGAATATGATTTCTGCTGGTGTGTCAAAGACCAAGTGTAGAATTGTGTCCCTTCAGGATAACATCTCCTTGGTGGCAACACACTTCTTCATCGATTTAGCATTTCTTCGGGAGAATCTGGGACTTCCTAGTGCCCTGCTCAGGCCTGCTGTTCAGGTGAATGTTCCTCCTGGATCCTTGACAATCGGTGACAGGCCCTTCTTCTCATTCGAAATACAGATGGGAAAAAGGCAGTGTTCCTTGCATCCTGCATTCACACACCTCCTTCTGTCCGTGAACAAATAGATTAGAGATATCACTGAAATTTCCTCAGGACTGTTCTGCTCTCCAAGCCAGTGTCAAGCCAATGGTCTGCCCAGTGTAGTCACAGCATCCCGAGGCAACCCTTTGCAGGTGAGCAACAATCTGGAGGTCCATGGTCAGTTCTGACAATGAGAATTTGGTCCTTGAAACTTGAACTCAGCTAACACAAGTTTTCCATGTCTTGAGA
Organism: Mustelus asterias; assembly: GCF_964213995.1. Taxonomy (NCBI): domain Eukaryota; kingdom Metazoa; phylum Chordata; class Chondrichthyes; order Carcharhiniformes; family Triakidae; genus Mustelus; species Mustelus asterias. Next base: position 95,564,895 of record NC_135805.1, read on the forward strand.
GCAAATAATTAATCGGATATCCCCAAGATCACCCCAAAATGGTGACCCTGAAATCCACTTACATGCCTTGAGACCACTCTCATATCATTTTCAAGCTTGTTTTTCAAACTGTACCATCACTCAGTAAAGGGTAAAGATGGACAGCCAGGGTAATCCATGGACAGCCCTCTAAATACACCCATAGTGTGGTACAATCGCCGCACAGTCTATTAAAGAGGCAATGAGTAACATTGTTTGCAAATGAGGCAATCTCGTCGAACAACTCCTTGTCCAGCATCCATTGCAATCTTCCTCTTTGGCCCTGGTGCCCCCACCAGACCATGTCCAGCCAACAATCACATGTTTGCAACTTAAGTCCTTGCCCCACTCCCCAGTCCTGACTCCTTCTACCGTCTCCACCCTGCTATCTGTGCTCTTCCTCCCACTCTTGCCTGTTTCACCCTTCTTACATTGGACTGGTAAGCTAAAAGTAGATTTAGTTCTTGAAGACGCAATACCAAGTTCCCTTGTCTGGCTTCTGTTCGTGCTTAACATTGTTCCGTTGGGTGTTGCAACTTCATATTATCTGGATTCATTGCATACTTTGGATTCTTCTGTGAAAGAATGAGTGATTCCAAGCTATTGTCTTACTTGCAAACTACGTAGTTTGTTGCCTTGCTTGTTGGTTGTACACCATCTTCATCCTCCCATGTTTTCTACAAGTTCTCTTCTAGGTTGGAGAAATTGGACAGCTGATAGCTTGGCAAAACTGTCCTAATGAGGCTTCTGAACATGATTTCTGCTGGTGCGTCAAAGTCCAAGTGTAAAAATGTGTCCCTTCCAGGTCAAATGTAAATCCAGAGAATAAACCATTGCTTGTAAGAGTTAGTCTGCATTTAACCTCCATAGGAATTCTGGAGCCGTCTGGTTTTCTAGACATGTCTGCCATTTCGGAGATGTGCAATGGGCTCTTCATTTGGCTGAACAAAGTCCTCACCCTCTTTAGAACCATCCGCTTCAACATCCGCCTTGTCCAATTAACATCCTGCTCCTCCATTTCTCCCTCACGTCAACACCTCTCACATTTGCAGCACAAGGTTGCGCAGGGTACAGCAAAACAATGATGATATGAGACACTCTCTATAGTTAGCACTGCAGAGCCATTCGTGACCAGTCCAAATATCAATAATGCATCATCAGGAGGCAAGCATTTGAGATTGCATCAACATGAAAAATTCATGAAAGCTCCCTGAGTAGCTAGCACAAATTTGCAGGATCTGCTTTCCGGGATCAAAAGTAAGCCGGCAGTTCAGAAAGTGTAATCCATTACAATTATTGAACTTGTGGCTAACCCTGAGATTGCTGCAAATCCAAACCCTATCAGTTTGACTTGCATCATTTATGTGGAATTGAACATATTGGTGAGTGTTACTGAAAACAGTATCTTTCACCTGTCAATTTACGTGTCGCTATTTGTGTGATTCCACAAAGGTCCCAACCGGGGGCCTGAAAAGACCTGCAGATAATCAAGTCCTGATTTAGCAATTCTTCTGGAGAATCTATGACTTCCGAGGGCTCTGCTCAGGCAAATGTTCCTCCTGGATCTGTGACAATTGGTGACAGGACCTTCTTTATATTCGAAATACAGCTGGGAAAACAACAGTGTTTCATGCATTCAGCATTCACATTTCTCTTCTGTCCTTGAATAAATAGATTGGAGACATCACTGAAACGTCCTCATGACTGCTCTTCTCTCCAAGCCAGTGTCAAGCCAATGGTCGTTCCACAGTGTAGACACGGCATCCCAAGGCAACCCTTTGCAGGTGAACTACAATCTGGAGGTCCATAGTTAGCTTCGACAATGAGCATTTGGCCCTTGAAACTATAATTCAGCTGACACTATTCCTCCATGTCTTCAGCAAATAATTAATCAGATATCCCTAAGATCGTCCCAAAATGGTGACCTGGAAATCCTCTTGCATGCATTGACACCACTCCCATATCATTACTTTCAAGCATCCTTTTCAAACTGCATTATCACTCAGTAAAGGGCAAACATCTTGCTGCTAACTTTTCCAAGTGTAACTAACAGCTTCAAACACACACCAAATTCATCACATCTGCCCAAACAGTCACTGCCACCTAATTCACAACGCTCCTGTTAATTTCCAGTCTCCTTGGCACCATCATTGCTCACATTTCTATTCGTTGCTCTCTGGTTCCCATTAATGTTAATGCACCATGCCCTTTCCTGACCCAAGCCTTCTTTTATTGAGGCCAGCTTCAATTTCCAAGATATCCCCCCCATCCCCTGCATTCGAACCACCCAAGGAGATCTTACAATTCCGTACACACACCCAATGACTACTCATTGATGATTTAACAAATTCAAAAGCCTCACCATTCTGAAGGTGCGCTGCCCAAACCATGTAAGCCATGGACAGCCCTCAAAGGACCTACCTTGCATTAAGTTGATCTTTGTCTACAGCTTAGCTATAACTGTAACACTACATTCTGCACTCCCTCGTTTCCTTCTCTATGAATGGTATGCTTTGTCTGTGTAGCACGCAAAAAACAATACTTTTCACTTTTTGCTAATACATTGGACAATAATGAATCAAATCATAAATACCCCCATAAAGTGTGGTACAATTGCTGCAGTCTATTAAACATGCAGCACTGCCTCATTTGCAGACAATCTATTCTTACAACCCCTTGTTCAGACTACTTCGTATACCTCCCCTTTCGCCCTATTGCCCCCACCATACCATGTCCAGCCAACATCACATGTTTGCAGCTTAAGACCTTGCCCCACGCCATCTACCATCTCCACCCTGCTACCTCTGCCCTTTCTCCCAGTCCTGCCTATGTTTCACCTTCTCACATTGGACTGGTAAACGAAACGTAGACTTGGTTTTTGAAGATGCAGTACCAAATTCCCTTGTCTGGCTTCTGTTTGTGCTTAACATCATTGTATTGTGTGTTGCGACTTCATACGATCTGGATTCACTGCACACTTTGGATACTTCTGTGAAAGAATGAATGATTCCAAGCTGTTGTCTTACTTGTAGACTATGTATTTCGTTGCCTTGCATGTTGGTTGTACACCATCTTCATCCTCCCATGTTTTCTCCAAGTTCTCTTCTGTGTGAGAGAAATGGGATTGGTGATGGCTTGGCAACACTGTTGTATTGTGGCTTCTAAATGTGATTTTTGCTGGTGCGTCAAAGTCCAAGTGTAAAATGGGTCCCTTCCAGGTTAAATGTAGATCCAGAGAATAAACCATTGCTTGTAAGAGTTAGCCTGCAATTAACCTCCACAGGAATTCGTTAGCCATCAGGTTTTCCCGACGTGTCTGCCATATTGCCATTTGTGTGATTCCGCAAAGTTCCCCGGAGGCCTGGAAAGACATGCTGATGATCAAGTCTTGTGCTGGAACCTCTTACGAAGCCACTGGCATGTGATTCCTTCAAAATCCTGGCAGCATGAAATCTTCAAGGAACAGGAGGTTTATCTGAGTTTGTAAATGCCTCGACAAAAATGCTGCTTATTGTATCTTCTTTTACACATTTCCACATATGGGCTGCATCTTTCATATCCCTTTTGTTGCGCCACACTTCTTCATTGATATAGCAATTCTTCAGGAGAATCTGCGACTTCCTAGGGCTCTGATCAGGCTTGCTGCTCAGGCGAATGTTCCTCCTGGATCTGTGACAATTGGTGACAGACTTCTCATTCGAAATGCGACTGGGAAAATGACAGTGTTCCTTGCATCTTGCATTCACACTCCTCTTCTGTCCATGAAAAAAATGGATTAGAGACATCACTGAAACTTCCCTATGACTATCCTTCTCTCCAAGCCAGTGTCAAGCCAATGGTCTGCCAACAGTGTAGACACAGCGTCCTGAGGCAACCTTTTCATGTGAACTACAATCTGAAGGTCCATGGTCGGCTCTGATAATGAGCATTTGGCCCTTAAAACGAACTCAGCTGACATTAGTTCTCCATGTCTTGAGCAAATAATTGATCAGATATCTCCAAAATCACCCAATTCGGTAGCCATCAAGTTTTCCCGGTATGTCTGCCATATCATCATTTGTGTTATTCCGCAAAGGTCCCAAGCGGAGGCATGGAAAATCTGCTGACAATCAAGTCCTGTGCTGGAACCTCTTACGAAGCCACAGACATGTGGTTGCCTCCAAATCCTGGTGGCATAGGTTCTTCAAGGGACAGGAGGTTTATCTGAGTTAGTAAATGCCTGGACAAGCAATGGTGCTTGTGGCATCTTCTTTCACCCATTTCCATATATGGGCTGCATCTTCCATATTCCCTTGGTTGTGCCATACTCCATTGATTTAGCAATTCTTCAGGAGAATCTGTGACTTCTGGGGACTCTGCTCAGGCCTGCTGCTCAGGCGAAAAAGCTGGGAAAAAGGCAGTGTTCCTTGCATCCTGCATTCACACTCCTCTTTGGTCCGTGAACAAACAGATTAGAGTCATCACCGAAACTTCCTTATGACTGCTCTTCTCTCCAAGCCAGTGTCAACCAATGGTGTGCCACAATGTAGACATGGCATCCCGAAGCAACCCTTTGCAGGTGAACTGCAATCTGGAGGTCCGTGGTCGGCTCCGAGAATGAGCATTTGGCCGTTGAACTAGAACTCAGCTGACACTGGTTCTCTATGCCTTGAGCAAATAATTAATCGGATATCCCTAAGGTCATCCCAAAATGGTGACCATGAAATCCACTTACATGCATTGAGGCCACCGCCATACCATTATGTTCAAGCTTCCTTTTCAAACTGCATTATCACTCAGTAAAGGGCAAGGATGTTGCTGCTAACTTTTCAAAGTGTAACCAATAGCTTCAAACACACACCAAATTCATCACATCTGCCCAAACAGTCACTGCCTCTGAATTCACATCCCTCCTGTTAATTTCCCGTCACCACCCATTACCCTTGGTACCATCATTGCTCCCACTGATATTTCTATTTGTTGCCCCTTCCAGAGTGCCATTGATGTTCATGCATCATGCCCTTTGTTGATCTAAGCCTCCTTTTATTGAAACCTGCTTTAATTTCCAAGATACCTCCCCCCATCCCCTCCATCCGAACCATCCCCTCCATTCGAACCTTACCCTCTGGCCCTGGTGCCCCCGCCAGACCATGTCCAACCAACATCACATGTTTGCAACTTAATTCCTTGCCCCACTCCCCAGTCTTGATTTTGTCTAACATCTCCACTCTGCTACTTGTGCCCTTCCTCCCACTCCTGCCTATGTTTCACCGCTCTCAAATTGGACTGGTACACGAAATGTAGATTCAGTTTTTGAAGGTGTAGTACCAAATTCCCTTGTCTGGCTTCTGTTTGTGCTTAGTATCATTCCATTGTGTGTTGCTACTTCATACGATCTGGACTCATTGCACACTTTGGATACTGCTGTGAAAGTATGAATGATTCCAAGCTGTTGTCTTACTTGCAGACTATGTAATTCATTGCCTTGCATGTTGGTCATACACCATCTTCATCCTCCATGTTTTCCGCAAGTTCTCTTCTATAGCAGAGAAATGGGACAGGTGATGGCTTGGCAACACTGACTTAAAGTGGCTTCGGAACATGACTTCTGCAGGTGCGTCAAAGACCAAGTGTAAAGTGTATCCCTTTAAGGTAACATGGCGATGTGGAGAATGAACCATTGCTTGTAAGAGTTAGTCTGTATTTAACCTCTGTAAAACTTTGATGTCATCAGGTATTCTTCATCTGGATCAGCTAAGTCCTCGCCATCTTCAAATCCATCCACTTCAACATCCTCTTCGTCCAATTAGCATTCTGCTCCTCCATTTCTCTCTCAAGTCAACATCTGCAGCACAAGGTTGCACCGGGTACAGCAAAACAATGATGATGCGAGACACTCTCTGTGGTGAGAACTGGCTCATGACCAGTCCAAATATCAATAATACATCAGGAGCCAAGCACTTGAGATTGCATCAACATGAAAGATTTGTGAGAGTTCCCTGAGTACCTCACACAAATATGCAGAATCTGCTTTCTGGGATCAAAAGTAAGCCGGCACTTCCGAAAATGAAATCCATTTCAATTATTGAACTTGTGGGGAATCTGAGATTGCTGCAAGCCCAACACCTCTGTCAGTCTGGCTTGCATCATTTATGTGGAATTGAACTTATTGGTGAGTATTATTGAAATCCGTATCTTTCACCTGTCTTACAATTTGTGTGCTGCCATTTAATGTGTTACTCCACAAAGATTTCAAGTGGAGGCCTGGAAAATCTGCTGACAATCAAGTCCTGCGCTGGAACCTCTGATAAGGCCAATGGCATGGGGTGCCCTCCAAATCCTGGCGGCATGAATTCTTCAAGGAGCAGGAGGTTTATCTGAGTTAGTAAATGCCTGGACAAGCAATGGTGCCTGTGGCATCATCTTTCACTTATTTCCATATATATATATGGGCTGCATCTCCTATATCTCCTTGGTCCCGCCATACTTCTTCATTGATTTAGCAATTCTTCAGGAGAATCTGTGACTTCTTAGGACTCTGCGCAGGCCTGCTTTTCCTCCTGGATCCATGCCAATCAGTGACGGGGCCTTCTGCTCATTCGAAATATAGCTGGGAAAAAGGCAGTGTTTCTTGCATCCTGTATTCACACTCCTCCTTCAGTGTGTGAACAAATAGATTGGAAACATCACTGAAACTTCCTCATAACTGCCCTTCTCTCCAAGCCAATGTCAAGCCAATGGTCTGCCCACAGTGTAGACATGGCAATCCGAGGCAATCCTTTGCAGGTGAACTACAATCTGGCGATCCATCGTCGGCTCCGACAATGAGATTTGGACCTTGAAACTAGAACTTAGCTGACACTACTTCTCCATGTCTTGAGCAAATAATTAGTCGGATGTCCCTAAAATCACCCCAAAATGATGACTCTGAAATCCTCTTACATGCCTTGAGACCATTCCCATATCATTATTTTCAAGCTTGTTTTTCAAACTGCACCATCACTCAGCAAAGCGCAAAGATGTCGCTGCTAACCGTCGCAAGTCTAACAGCTTCAAACACACACCAAATTCATCACATCTGCCCAGTCACTGCCTCCTAGTTTACCTCCCTCCTGTTATTTTCCAATCTCCACCCATTACACTTGGCAGCATCATTGCTCACACTGACATTTCTATTTGTTGCACTCCTGTTCCCATTAATGTTAATGCATCATGCCCTTTGTTCAGTGAGCCTCATTTTATTGAGGCCTGTTTTAATTTCCAAGATATCTCCCAAATGAGATCAAACACCCTACTCCTCATCAAGACTACTCAACTGCTGATTTAACAAATTCAAATGCCTCGCCATTCTGATTAAGGTGCTCAGTCCAAAACACACTGGTGTCCAAGATATGTAAGCCATGGACAGTCCACTAAATACACCCATGAAGTCTGGTATAATCGCTGCACAGTATATTAAACAGGCAATCAGCTGCATTGCCTCATTTGCAAATAATCTCTTCTTACAACCCCTTGACCAGACTCCATGAGAAACTTTCCCTCTGGTCCTGGTGGCCCCGCCAGACCATGTCCAGCCAATTTCACATGTTTGCAAATTAAGTCCTTGCCCCACTCTCCAGTCCTTACTCTGTCTACGATTTCCACCCTGCTACCTGTGCTTTTCCTCCTACTCTTGCCTCTGTTTCACCCTTATATTGGACTGGTAAGCTAAAAGTAGATTTTTGAAGACGCAGTACCAATTTCCCTTGTCTGGCTTCTGTTCATGGTTAACATCATTCCATTGGGTGTTGCGACTTCATATGATCTGGATTCATTGCATACTTTGCATACTTCTGTTAAAGAATGAATGATTCCAAGCATTGTCTTACTTGTAGACGATGTATTTCATCACCTTGCATGTTGGTTGTATGTCATCTTAATCCTCCCATGTTTTCTGGAAGTTCTCTTCAATGTCGAACAAATGGGACAGGTAGTGGCTTGATACCACCATTCTAATGTGGCTTCTGAACATGAGTTCTGCTAGTGCGCCAAAGACCAAGTGTAAAAGTGTTTCCAAACAAGCTCAAATATCAATGCGGAGAAGAAACCATTGCTTGTAAGAGTTAGCCTGTATTTAACCGCCGCAGGAATTTTGTAGCCATCAGGTTTTCCAGGCATGAATGTCATATTGGAGATGTGCTTTGGGTTCTTCATCCAGCTTAGCGAAGTCCTCACCATCTTCAGATCCATTTGCTTTAACATCTTCCTCGTCCAATTAACATCTTGCTCTTCCATTTCTCCCTCAGGTCAACACCTCTCACGTTTGCAGCACAAGGTTGCACAGGGTAAAGGAAAACAATGATAATGTGAGAATCTCTGTGGTGAGTACTGCAGAGCTGTTCGTGACAGTACAAATATCAATAATACATCATCAGAAGGCATACACTTGAGACTGCATCAACATGAAAGATTCGTGACAGCTCCCTGAGTACCCAGCACAAATATGTAGGATCTGCTTTCTGGGATCAAAAGTAAGCTGGCAGTTCAAGAAGTGAAATCCATTATGATTTTTGAACTTGTGAGGAAGCTGAGATTGTTGCAAGCCCACCACCTCCGACAGACTTGCTTGTGTCATTTCTGTGGAACTGAACATGTTGGTGAGCGTTTTTGAAAACAGTATCTTTCACCTGCCTTATGATCTGTGTTATTTTGCAAAGGTCCCAAGTGGAGGCCCGAAAAGACCTGCTGACAATCAAGTCCTGTGCTGGAACTTCTTACAAAGCCACTGGCATTTGGTTCCCTTCAAACCTTCTATATCCCCTAGGTCGTGCCACACTTCATTGATTTAGCAATTCTTTGGTCGAATCTGCGACTTCCTTGGGCTCTGCTCAGGCAAATGTTCCTCTTGAATCGATGCCAATTGGTGACAGACCCTTCTTTATATTCAGAATACAGCTGGGAAAAAGGCCGTGTTCCTTGCATCCTGTATTCACACTCCTCCTTCTGTCCGTGAACAAATATATTGGAGACATCACTGAATCTTCCACATAACTAGGGTTTCTATGATTCTGTGATAACCGTTCTTCTCACCATGCCAGTGTCAAGCCAACGGTCTTCCCACAGTGTAGACATGGCATCCCGAGCCAACCCTTTGCAGGTGAACTACAATATGGAGGTCCATAGATGGGTCTGACAATGAACATTTGAACCTTGAAACTAGGTGACAGCTGACACTACTTCTCCATGTCTTGAGCAAATAATTAATCGGATCTCCCTCAGACCACACAAAAATGGTGACCCTGAAATCCTCTTACATGCCTTGTGGCTACTCCCATAGTATTATTTTCAAACTTGTTTTTCAAACTGCACCATCTCTCAGCAAAGGGCAAACATCTTGCTGCTAATCTTTCCAAGTGTAACCAACAGCTTCAAACACACAACAAATTCATCACATCTGCCCAGTCTTATCACTCTTGTTAATTTCTAGTCTCCACCCATTACCCTTGGCACCATCATTGCTCGCACTGACAATTCTATTTGTTGCTCCCCTGATGCACCATGCCTTTTGTTGACCTGAGCCTCATTTTATTGAGGCTAGCTTTAATTTCAAAGATACCCACCCAAATTCCCTGCACTCTGATTCACCCAAATGAGATCAAACAATATCCTACTCTCTGCCAAGACTACTCAATTGCTGATTTAACAAATTCAAATGCCTCGGCATTCTGGTGAAGGTGCGCTGCCCAAACCACACACCACTGCCCAAGACACGTAAGCCATGGACAGCCCTCTAAATACCCCACACAGTGTGGTACAATCTTCGCACAGTCTATTAAACAGGCAGTCAGCAACATTGCCTCATTTGCAAACAATCTCATCTTACAATCCCTTTTTCAGAAACAATCGCAACCTTATCCTCTGGCCCTGGTGCCCCCGCCAGACCATGTCTAGTCAACATCACATGCTTGCAACTTCAGACGTTGCCCCACTCCCCAGTCCTGACTCCGTCTACCATCTCCATCCTGTTACCTGTGCCCTTCCTCCCACCCGTGCCTCAATTTCAGCCTTCTCACTATGGACTGGTAAAGGAAACATAGATTCAGTTTCCGAAGGTGCAGTTCCAAATTCACTTGTCTTGCTTCTGTTCGTGCTTAACATCATTCCATTGTGTGTTGCTACTTCATACAATCTGGACTCATTGCACACTTTAGATACTTCCGTGAAAGAAGGAATGACTCCAAGCTGTGGTCATACTTGCAGACTATGTAGTTCATTGCCTTGCATGTTGGTCATACACCACCTTCATCCACCATGTTTTCCGCAAGTTCTCTTCTGTGTCAGAGAAATGGAACAGGTGATGGCTTGACAACACTCGCATAAGGTGGCTTCTGAACATGATTTCTGCTGCTGCGTCAAAGAACAAGTGTAAAAGAGTGTCCCTTTACGGGAACATGCCGATATGGAGAATAAACCATTGCTTGTAAGAGTTATTCTGCATTTAACCTCCACAGGAATTATGCAGCCATCAGGTTTTCCATACATGTCTGCCATTTCGGAGATGGACAATGGGTTCTTCCTCTAGCTCAGCTATGTCCTCACCATCTTTAGATCCATCCGCGTCAACATCCTCTTCGTTCAATTAACATTCTGCTCCTTCATTTCTCCCTCAGGTCAACATCTCTCACATTTGCAGCACAAGGTTGCACAGGATAGAGCAAAACAATGCTGATGTGAGACATTCTTTGCGGTGAATACTGCAGAGCTGTCCATGACCAATCCAAATATCAATAAAGCATCATCAGAAGGCAAGCACTTGAGATTGCATCAACATGAAAGATTCGTGAGAGATCCCCGAGTAGCGAGCACAAATTTGTAGGATCTACTTTCCGGGATCAACAGTAAGCCATGAGTTCAGAAAGTGAAATCCATTACGATTTTTGAACTTCTGGGGAACCTGGGGTTGTTGCAAGTCCATCACCTCTGTCAGACTTTCTTGTGTATTTCTGTGGAACTGACCACGTTAGTGAGCGTTATTGGAAACAGTATCTTTCACTTGTCTTAAGATTTGTGTTATTCTGCAAAGGGCCCAAGTTGAGGCCTGGAAAGATCTGCTGACAATCAAGTCCTATTCTGGAACATCTTATGAAGCCAATGGCATGGGATACCCTCCAAATCCTGGTATCACAAATTCTTCAAGGAACAGGAGCTTTACCTGAGTTAGTGAATGCCAAGGCAAGCAATGGGTGCCTGTGGCATCATCTTTCACTCATTTCCATATATGGGTTGCATCTTCTATATCCCTTTGATCATGCCACACTTCTTCACCGATTAACAATTCTTCAGGTGAATTTGCGACTTCCTAAGGCTCTGCGCAGGCCTGTTGTTACTCCTGGATCTGTGCCAATGACAGGGCCTTCTGCTCATTCGAAATACAGCTGGGAAAAAGGCAGTGTTCTGTCCGTGAACAAATAGATTGGAGATATCACTGAATCTTCCTCATAACTGCTCTTCTCTCCAAACCAGTGTCAAGCCAATGGTCTGCCCACAGTGTAGACATGGCATCCTGAGCCAACCCTTTGCAGGTGAACTACAATATGGAGGTCCATAATCGGGTCTGACAATGAGCATTTGGACCTTGAAACTAGAACACAGCTGACACGAGTTCTCCATGTCTTGAGCAAATAATTAATCGGATCTCCCCAAGATCACCCTAAAATGGTGACCCTGAAATCCTCTTGCGTGCCTTGGGACTACTCCCACATCATTATTTTCAAGCTTGTTTTTCAAACTGCATCACTCAGTAAAGGGAAAAGATGTTGATGCTAGCATTTGCAAGTGTAACCAAAAGTTTCAAACACACACCAAATTCATCACATCTGCCCAAACAGTCACTGCCTCCTCATTCACAACCCTCCTGTCAATTTCCATCCTCCACTCATTACCCTTGGCACCATCATTGTTCTCAATGACATTTCTATTTGTTGCCCACCCGGGTTCCCATTAATGTTGATGCACCTTGCCCTTTCTTGACCTGAGCCTCCTTTTATTGAGGCTAGCTTTAACTTCCAAGATACCTCCCCCTGTTCGATACATCTCAAAGAGATCATACAATACCCAAAACCCACCCAATGATTACTCAGTTAACAAATTCAAATGTTTCACCACTATAGTGAAGGTGCGCTGCCCAAAACACACATCACTGCCCAAGACATGTATGACATGGACAGCTCCCTAAATACACCCATATAGTGTGGAACAATTGCTGAAGTCTGTTAAACAGGCAATCAGAAACATGGTTTCATTTGCAAACAATCTATTCTTACAACACGTTGTCCAGACTCCATCACAAACTTCTCCTCTGGCACTGGTGCTCCGCCAGACCATGTCCAACCAACATCATAGAACCATAGAAAATTACAGCTCAGAAACAGGCCTTTTGGCCCTTCTTGTCTGTACCGAACCATTTTTTGCCTAGTCCCACTGACCTGCACTTGGACCATATCCCTCCACACCCCTCTCATCCATGAACTCGTCCAAGTTTTTCTTAAATGTTAAAAGTGACCCTGCATTTACCACTTTATCCGGCAGCTCATTCCACACTCCCACCACTCTGCGTGAAGAAGCCCCCCCTAATATTCCCTTTAAACTTTTCTCCATTCACCCTTAACCCATGCCCTCTGGTTTTTTTCTCCCCTAGCCTCAGCGGAAAAAGCCTGCTTGCATTCACTCTATCTATACCCATCAAAATCTTATACACCTCTATCAAATCTCCCCTCAATTCTACGCTCCAGGGAATAAAGTCCCAACCTATTCAATCTCTCTCTGTAACTCAGCTTCTCAAGTCCCGGCAACATCCTTGTGAACCTTCTCTGCACTCTTACAACCTTATTTACATCCTTCCTGTAACTAGGTGACAATACTCCAAATTCAGCCTCACCAATGCCTTATATAACCTTACCATAACACTCCAACTTTTATACTCGATACTCCGATTTATAAAGGCCAATGTACCAAAGGCACTCTTTACGACCCTATCCACCTGTGACGTCACTTTTAGGGAATTCTGAACCTGTATTCCCAGATCCCTCTGTTCAACTGCACTCTTCAGAGTCCTACCATTTATACTGTACATTCTTCTTTGGTTTGTCCTTCCAATGGGCAATATCTCACACTTGTCTGCGTTAAATTCCATTTGCCATTTTTCAGCCCTTTTTTCCAGTTGGTCCAAATCCCTCTGCAAGCTTTGAAAACCTTCCTCACTGTCCACTACACCTCCAATCTTTGTATCATCAGCAAACTTGCTGATCCAATTTACCACATTATCATCCAGATCATTGATATAGATGACAAACAACAATGGACCCAACACCGATCCCTGCGGCACACCACTAGTCACAGGCCTCCACTCAGAAAAGCAATCCTCCACAACCACTCTCTGGCTTCTTCCATTGATGTGGAGATGCCGGCGTTGGACTGGGGTAAACACAGTAAGAAGTTTAACAACACCAGGTTAAAGTCCAACAGGTTTATTTGGTAGCAAAAGCCACACAAGCTTTCGAGGCTCTGAGCCCCTTCTTCAGGTGAGTGGGAATTCTGTTCACAAACAGAACTTATAAGACACAGACTCAATTTACATGAATAATGGTTGGAATGCGAATACTTACAACTAATCCAGTCTTTAAGAAACAAAACAATGGGAGTGGAGAGAGCATCAAGACAGGCTAAAAAGATGTGTATTGTCTCCAGACAAGACAGCCAGTGAAACTCTGCAGGTCCACGCAACTGTGGGAGTTACAAATAGTGTGACATAAATTCTGATTCTAGGATCGCATGATAAAGACTCAGGAGGAAAAAAGCAGAAATATTTATGTGAAATAGTGTGACATAAACCCAATATCCCGGTTGAGGCCGTCCTTGTGTGTGCGGAACCTGGCTATCAGTTTCTGCTCCGCGACTCTGCGCTGTCGTGTGTCGCGAAGGCCGCCTTGGAGAACGCTTACCCGAATATCAGAGGCCGAATGCCCGTGACCGCTGAAGTGCTCCCCAACAGGAAGAGAACAGTCTTGCCTGGTGATTGTCGAGCGGTGTTCATTCATCCGTTGTCGCAGCGTCTGCATAGTTTCCCCAATGTACCATGCCTCGGGACATCCTTTCTTGCAGCGTATCAGGTAGACAACGTTGGCCGAGTTGCAAGAGTATGTACCGTGTACCTGGTGGATGGTGTTCTCACGTGAGATGATGGCATCTGTGTCGATGATCCGGCACGTCTTGCAGAGGTTGCTGTGGCAGGGTTGTGTGGTGTCTTGGTCACTGTTCTCCTGAAGGCTGGGTAGTTTGCTGCGGACAATGGTCTGTTTGAGGTTGTGCGGTTGTTTGAAGGCAAGAAGTGGGGGTGTGGGGATGGCCTTGGCGAGATGTTCGTCTTCATCAATGACATGTTGAAGGCTCCGGAGGAGATGCCGTAGCTTCTCCGCTCCGGGGAAGTACTGGACAACGAAGGGTACTCTGTCCACTGTGTCCCGTGTTTGTCTTCTGAGGAGGTCGGTGCGGTTTTTCGCTGTGGCGCGTTGGAACTGTTGATCAATGAGTCTAGCGCCATATCCTGTTCTTATGAGGGCATCTTTCAGCGTCTGGAGGTGTCTGTTGCGATCCTCCTCATCCGAGCAGATCCTGTGTATACGGAGGGCTTGTCCGTAGGGGATGGCTTCTTTAACGTGTTTAGGGTGGAAGCTGGAGAAGTGGAGCATCGTGAGGTTATCCGTGGGCTTGCGGTACAGTGAGGTGCTGAGGTGACCGTCCTTAATGGAGATGCGCGTGTCCAAGAATGCAACCGATTCCGGAGAGTAGTCTATGGTGAGCCTGATGGTGGGATGGAACTTGTTGATGTCATCATAGAGTTGTTTCAGTGATTGTTCACCATGAGTCCAAAGGAAGAAAATGTCATCGATGTATCTAGTGTATAGCACCGGTTGAAGGTCCCGTGCGGTGAAGAAGTCTTGTTCGAACCTGTGCATGAAGATGTTGGCATATTGAGGTGCAAATTTGGTCCCCATGGCTGTTCCGTGTGTCTGGATGAAGAACTGGTTGTTGAAGGTGAAGATATTGTGGTCCAGGATGAAGCGGATGAGATGTAAAATTGCATCTGGAAACTGGCAGTTGTTGGCGCTGAGCACTGAGGCCGTTGCAGCAATGCCATCGTCATGGGGGATGCTGGTGTAGAGTGCTGAGACATCCATTGTGACGAGGAGCGCTCCTGGTTCAACTGCTCCATGTGTGCCGAGTTTCTGTAGGAAGTCCGTCGTGTCGCGACAAAAGCTGGGGGTTCTTTGTACAATGGGTTTCAGGATGCCCTCGACATAGCCGGAGAGGTTCTCGCACAGGGTCCCATTGCCCGATACGATGGGACGGCCGGGTGTGTTTGCCTTGTGTATCTTCGGGAGGCAGTAGAGATCTCCAACGCGGGGAGTACGTGGGATGAGAGCACGGAGGGTGTTCTGAAGGTCCGGATCAAAGGTCTTGATCAGAGTGTTGAGTTGACGGGTGTGTTCTTTGGTCGGATCTGCAGGTAACTGTCTGTAGTGTTCCTCGTTGTTGAGTTGTCGGTACACTTCTTTGCAGTAATCCGTTCTGTTCAGTATGACGATGGCCCCTCCTTTGTCTGCTGGTTTGATGACAATGTTGCGGTTGGTCTTGAGAGCGTGGATGGCGTTACGTTGTGCTTGGGTGATGTTCGGGGCTGTCTTGTGAGTGCGGCTGATGAATTTGGTGTTGACGCACCTCCTGACGGCTTGGGCATACATGTCAAGTCGAGGGCAGCGGCCTTCCGGAGGAGTCCAATTCGACTCTTTCCTCTTCGGATGCACTGCGGATCTCTCTGTCGGCTGTTCCAGTTCATTGGCTGTCTCATTGTGTTCGTTGTTGGCCTCTTGGGGTTTGTGGAAGAACTCCCTCAGCCTCATTCGCCTGATGAATTCCTCTGTGTCTGCTGCGAGACTGATGGGGTCTATTTTGGTGGTGGGGCAAAAATTAAGCCCTCGGCTGAGAACTTCGATTTCATCTGGTTGAAGTGTGTAGTCGGACAAGTTGACAATGGACTTCCCTGCAGTGGGACTGTTTCCTACTGTGGTACCGGGGGAGGCTTGGTTGCTGCTGGTGGTGATGCCGAGTTTCTCAAGTTTCCTGTTCTTGGTGTGCATGTAGATGGTGTAGTTCCTTTGTCTCGTCTGCTTGGCAGAGTTTCGCAGCTGGTCTGCGTCCTGAGCGCAAGTTGAGAATATGGATTCGATCTTGGTTTCCAGGCTGCGGCGTTTGCTGTAGAGTTGGTGTATGAGGTGGTTGAGGAGGGTGAGAGAGGTGCGACGGCAAAGTCTCTCAGCGTAGTCTGTGTTATAGGTTGACCTGAGTGGGTTCGTGATCTGTAGTCCTTTCGGTATCTTGTCTGCTTTCTTGCATCTTTGTAGAAACTTGATGTCTGTGTCGATATGCGCGATCTTCTTGGCGATCCTCTCCACTTGGAGCCGGCAGTTTGCGGTGTCTATGGTAGTCATGATGTGGAGATGCCGGCGTTGGACTGGGGTAAACACAGTAAGAAGTTTAACAACACCAGGTTAAAGTCCAACAGGTTTATTTGGTAGCAAAAGCCACACAAGGGTTTATGTCACACTATTTCACATAAATATTTCTGCTTTTTTCCTCCTGAGTCTTTATCATGCGATCCTAGAATCAGAATTTATGTCACACTATTTGTAACTCCCACAGTTGCGTGGACCTGCAGAGTTTCACTGGCTGTCTTGTCTGGAGACAATACACATCTTTTTAGCCTGTCTTGATGCTCTCTCCACTCCCATTGTTTTGTTTCTTAAAGACTGGATTAGTTGTAAGTATTCGCATTCCAACCATTATTCATGTAAATTGAGTCTGTGTCTTATAAGTTCTGTTTGTGAACAGAATTCCCACTCACCTGAAGAAGGGGCTCAGAGCCTCGAAAGCTTGTGTGGCTTTTGCTACCAAATAAACCTGTTGGACTTTAACCTGGTGTTGTTAAACTTCTTACTGTGTTCTTCCATTGAGCCAGTGTCTAATCCAGTTTACTACCTCCCCATGTATACCTAGCGACTGAACCTTCCTAACTAACCTCCCATGAGGGACCTTGTCAAAGGCCTTGCTGAAATCCAGGTAGACAACATCCACCGCCTTCCCTTCATCCACTTTCCTGGTAATCTCCTCGAAAAACTCGAATAGATTGGTCAAACATGACCGACCACGCACAAAGCCATGTTGACTCTCCCTAATAAGTCCCTGTCTATCCAAAAATTTGTAGATCCTATCCTTTATCACACCTTCCAATAACTTGCCCACCACCGACGTCAAACTTACTGGCCTATAATTTCCCGGATTTCTTTTGGAAACTTTTTTAAACAACGGAACAACATGAGCCACCCTCCAATCATCCGGCACCTCCCCCGTGAATACTGACATTTTAAATATGTCTGCCAGGGCCCCTGCAAGTTCAACACTAGCTTCCCTCAAGGTCCGTGGGAATACCCTGTCCGGTCCTGGGGATTTATCCACTCTGATTTGCCTCAAGACAGCGAGCACCTCCTCCCCTTTAATCTGTAAAGGTTCCATGACCTCCCTACCAGTTTGCCCTATTTCTGTCGACTCCATGCCCATTTCCTCAGTAAATTCGGATGCAAAAAAACCATTTAATATCTCCCCCATCTCTTTTGGTTCCATACACAAGTCTACCACTCTGGTCTTCAAGAAGACCAATTTTATCCCTCACTATCCTTTTGCTCCTAACATTCCTATAGAAGCTCTTTGGATTTTCCTTCACTCTGTCTGCCAAAGCAACCTCATGTCTTCTTTTAACCCTCCTGATTTCCCTCTTAAGTAGCTTCTTGCACTTTTTATACTCCTCGAGCATCTGATCTGTTCCTTGCTGCCTGTACATTTCATACAACTCTCTCTTCCTCTTAATCAGTGTTACAATCTCCCTCGAGAACCAAGGTTACTTATTCCTATTTACTTTGCCTTTAATCCTGACAGGAACATACAAACTCTGCACTCTCAAAATTTCTCCTTTGAAGGCCTCCCACTTTCCATTTACATCCTTACCAGAGAACAGCCTGTGCCAATCCACACTTCCCAGATCCCTTCTCATTTAATCAAATTTGGCCTTTTTCCAGTTCAGAACGTCAACCTGAGGACCAGATCTATCCTTATCCATGATCAGGTTGAAACTAATGGCATTATGATCACTGGATCCAAAGTGTTCCCTCACACTCACATCCATCACCTGCCCTAACTCATTTCCCAATAGGAGATCCAATATCGCATCCTCTCTAGTTGGCACCTCTATATACTGATGTAGAAAATTCTCCTGAACACATTTTACAAACTCTACCCCATCTAAACCTTTAACAGTATGCGAGTCCCAATCTATATGTGGAAAATTAAAATCACCTACTATCACAACTTTGTGTTTCTTGCAGTTTTCAGCTGTCTCTCTGCTGATTTGCTCCTCCAATTCTCGCTGACTATTGGGTGGTCTATAATACAACCCCATTAATGTGGTCATACCTTTCCTGTTTCTCAGCTCCACCCATAGGGCCTCTGTAGACAAGCTCCCTAATCTATCCTGCCTGAGTACTGCTGTAACATTTTCCCTGACCAACAATGCCACCCCCCACCTTTTAACCCTCTGCCTCTATCCCGCCTGAAAGATTGGAACCCGGGAACATTTGCCAGTCCTGCCCCTCCTGTAGCCAAGTTTCACTAATGGCTATAATGTCATATTTCCATGTGTCTATCCACGCCTTCAGCTCATCTGCCTTCCCCACAATACTCCTGGCATTGAAATAGACACACCTCAAAAGATTATTTCCACCACACTCAACCCTTCCATTTGTGATTTTGCTTGAACTAACCTGTCTTTTTACCCCTGCTCCACTATCTGCTCTGGCACTCTGGTTCCCATCCCCCTGCAAATCTAGTTTAAACGCTCCCCAATAACACTAGCAAATCTCCCTGCAAGTATATTGGTCCCCTTGTAGTTTAGGTGTAACCCGTCTCTCTTGTACAGGTCCCACCTTCCCCAGAAGAGGTCCCAGTGATCCAAGAATTGGAAACCCTGCCCCCTGCACCAGTTCCTCAGCCACGTGTTCATCCGCCCAAGCATCCTACTCCTGCCCTCACTGGCATGTGGCTCAGGTAGCAATCCTGAGATTACTACCCTCGGGGTCCTGCTTTTTAACTTCTTTCCAAGCTCTTTGTACTCACTCTTTAGGACCTCCTCACTCTTCCTTCCCACGTCATTGGTTCCTATGTGTACCACGACATCTGGCCGATCACCTTCCCACTTTAGAACGCTGTGCACGCGATCAGAGACATCGCTGACCTTGGCACCTGGGAGGCAACAAACCATGTGGGAGTCTCTGTCCCGACCACAGAACCTCCTGTCCGTACCTCTGACCATTGAGTCCCCTATCACTACTGCTCTCCTCTTCTTCATCCCACCCTTTTGCGCTGTAGAACCAGACTCAGTATCAGAGTTCCGGCTGTCGCAGCTGTTGGCAACTTCAGTCCTTGCCCCATTCCATCTACCATCTCCATCTTGTCACCTGTGTCCATCCTCCCGCTCCTGCCTCTATTTCACCCTTCTCACATTGGACTGGTAAACAAAACGTAGATTCAGTTTTTGAAGATGAGGCACCAAATTCCCTTGTCCGGTTTCTGTTTGTGATGGGCATCATTCCATTGTGTGTTGGTACTTCATACGATCTACACTCATTGCACACTTTGGATACTCCTGTGAAAGATGGAATGATTCCAAGCTGTTGTCTTACGTGCAGACTATGTATTTCGTCACCTTGCATGTTGGTTGTACACCTCCAACATCCTCTATGTTTTCCCGAAGTTCTCTTCTATGTCAGAGAAATGGGACAGGTGATGGTTTGACAACACTGTCTTAATGTGGCTTCTGAACATGATTTCTGCTAGTGCGTCAAAGACCAAATGTAAAAGTGTGTCCCTCCAATGTCAAATATCGTCGATACATAGAATAAAACATTGTTTGTTAAGTTAAGTCTGCATTTAAGTTCCACAGAAATTTTGTAGGCACAAGTTTTCCAGACATGTCTGCCATATCGCCATTTGTGTTATTCCGCAAAGGTCCCAAGGAGGCCTGGAAAGGCCTGATGACAATGAAGTCCAGTATTAGAACGTATTACAAAGCCACTGGCATGTGGTTCCCTTCAAATCCTGGCGGCATGTGTTTTTCAAGGAGCAGGAGGTTTATCTGAGTTAATAAATGCCTAGACAAGCAAAGGTCTCCGTAGCATCATCTTTCACTCATTTTCATATATATGCTGCACATTCCATATCCCCTTGGTCAAGCCACACCTTTTCATTGATTTAGCAATTTTTTGGGAGAAACTGCGACATCCGAGGGCTCTGCGCAGGCCTGCAGTTCCTCCTAGATCTGTGCCAATCATTGACAGGCCCTTCTGTTCATTCGAAATACAGCATCCTGTATTCACACTCCTAATTCTGTCCATGAACAAATAGCTTGGAGACATCACTGAATCTTCCTCATAACTGCTCTTCTCTCCAAGCTAGTGTCAAGCCAATGGTCTGCCTTCAGTGTAGACACGGCATCGCGAGGGAACCCTTTGCACGTGAACTACAATCTCGAGATCCATAGTTGGCTCCGACAATGAACAGCTGACACTGGTTCTCCACGTCTTCAGCAAATAATTCATCAGATATCGTTAAGATCACCCCAAAATGGTGACCCAGAAATCCTCTTGTATGCCCTGAGACCACTCCCATATTATTATTTTCAAGCTTCCTTTTCAAACTGCATTATCACTCAGTAAAGCGCAAACATCTTGCTGCTAACTTTTCCAAATGTCACTAACAGCTTCAAACGCACACCAAATTCATCACATCTGCCCAGTCACTGTCACCTAATTCACAACCCACCTGTAAATTTCTGGCTTCCACCCATTACCCTTGGCACCATAATTGCTGATGTGGAGATGCCAGCGTTGGACTGGGGTAAACACAGTAAGAAGTCTCACAACACCAGGTTAAAGTAGGACTTTAACATGGTGTTGTGAGACTTCTTAACATAATTGCTCCCACTGACATTTCTATTTGTTGCCTCCCCTGGGTTTCCATCAATGTTGATGCACCATGCTCTTTCTTGACCTGAGCCTCCCTTTATTGAGGCCAGCTTTAATTTAAAAGACACCCCCTCTATTCCCTGCATGCATACCACCCAATTACCGATTTAACAAATTCAAATGCCTTGCCATTCTGGTGACGGTGCGCTGCCCGAACCACACACCACTGCCCAAGACCTGTAAGCCATGACAAGCCCTCTAAATACACCATACAGTGTGATACAATTGCTGCTGAGTTTATTAAATAGGCAATCAGCAGCATGGCCTCATTTGCAGACTATCTATTCCTACAACGCCTTGTCCAGACTCCGTCGCAAACTTCCACTCTGGCACTGGTGCCCTGCCAGACTATGTCCAGCCAACATCACATGTTTGCAATTGCGGTCCTTGCCCCATTCCATCTACCATCTCCACCCTGACACCTGTGTCCATCCTCCCGCTCCTGCCTCTGTTTCACATTGAACTGGTAAACGAAATGTAGATTCCATTTTCGAAGATGAGGCACCAAATGCCCTTGTCTGGTTTCTGTTTGTGCTGGGCATCATTCCATTGTGTGTTGCTACTTCACATGATCTGTACACATTGCACACCTTGGATACTCCTGTGAAAGAAGGAATGATTCCAAGCTGTTGTCCGACTTGCAGACTCTGTATTTTATCGCCTTCCATGTTGGTTGTACACCGTCGTCATCCTCCCATGTTTTCCAGACGTTTTCTTCTGTCAGAGAAATGGGACAGATGATGGCTTGGCAACACTGTCTTAATGTGGTTTCTGAACATGAGTTCTGCTGATGTGTCAAAGACCAAATGTAAAAGTGTGTCCCTCCAATGTCAAATATCGTCAATACAGATGATAAAACAGCGTTTGTTAAGTCTGCATTTAACCTCCACAGGAATTCTGGAGGCAGAGGTTTTCCAGACATGTCTGCCATATCACCATTTCTGTTTTTCGCAAAGGTCCCAAGAGGAGGCTTGGAAAGGCCTGATAACAATCATGTCCAGTGCTGAAACTTCTTACAAAACCAATGGCATGTGGTTCCCTTCAAATCCTGGCGACATGTGTTCAAGGAGCAGGAGGTTTATCTGAGTTAGTAAATACCTAGACAAGCAATGGCGCTTGTGGCATCTTCTTTCACTCATTTTCATACTTGGGCTGCATCTTCCGTATCCCCTTGGTTAAGCAACACTTTTTCATTGATTTAGCAATTCTTTGGGAGAATCTGTGACTGTCGTGGGCTCTGTGCAGGCCTGCTGTTCCTCCTGGATCTGTGCCAATCAGTGACAGGGCCTTCTGCTCATTCGAAATACAGCTGGAAAAAAGGCAGTGTTCCTTGCATCCTTTATTCACACTCCTCCTTCTGTCCGTGAACAAATAGATTGGAGACATCACTGCATCTTCTCATCACTGCTCTTCTCTCCAAGCCAGTGTCAAGCCAATGGTCTGCCCACAGTGTAGACATGGCATCCCAAAGCAACCCTTTGCAGGTGAACTACAATCTCGAGATCCGTAGTCGGTTCCGACAATGAGCATTTTGCCCTTGAAACGAGAACACAGTTGACATTGGTTCTCCATGTCTTCAACAAATAATTAATCGAATTTGCCGAAGCGCTTCCCAAAATGCTGACCTGGAAATCCTCTAATATGCCCTGAGACGACTCCCATATCATTATTTTCAAGCTTCTTGATCAAACTACATTATCACTCAGTAAAGCGCAAACATCTTGCTGCTTTTTCCAAGTGTAACTAACAGCTTCAAACGCGCACCAAATTCATCACATCTGCCCAGTCACTGCCTCCTAATTCACAACTCTCCTGTTAATTGCCAGCCTCCACCCATTACCATGGGCACCATCATTGCTCCCACTGACATTTCTATTTGTTGTCCCCCCAGGTTCCTGTTAATATTGATGCACCGTGCCCTTTCTTGACTGGAGCCTCCTTTTATTGAGGCCAGCTTTAATTTCCAAGATACCTCTCCTTATTCCCTGCATGCATACCACCTAATTAGATCATACAAGACCCTACACCTACCCAATGACTACTCAATTACCAACTTAACAAGTTCAAATGCCTCGCCATTCTGGTGAAGGTGCGCTGCCCAAACCTCACACCAGCCCTCTAAATGCACCCATACAGTGTGGTACAATTGCTGCTGAGTTTATTAAATAGGCAATCAGCAGCATGGCCTCATTTGCAGACTATCTGTTCCTACAACGCCTTGTCCAGACTCCGTCGCAAACTTCCACTCTGGCACTGGTGCCCCGCCAGACTATGTCCAGCCAACATCACATGTTTGCAATTGCGGTCCTTGCCCCATTCCATCTACCATCTCCACACTGACACCTGTGTCCATCCTCCCGCTCCTGCCTCTGTTTCACATTGAACTGGTAAACGAAATGTAGATTCCATTTTCGAAGATGAGGCACCAAATTCCCTTGTCCGGTTTCTGTTTGTGCTGGGCATCATTCCATTGTGTGTTGCTACTTCACATGATCTGTACACATTGCACACCTTGGATACTCCTGTGAAAGAAGGAATGATTCCAAGCTGTTGTCCGACTTGCAGACTCTGTATTTTATCGCCTTCCATGTTGGTTGTACACCGTCGTCATCCTCCCATGTTTTCCAGACGTTTTCTTCTGTCAGAGAAATGGGACAGATGATGGCTTGGCAACACTGTCTTAATGTGGCTTCTGAACATGAGTTCTGCTGATGTGTCAAAGACCAAATGTAAAAGTGTGTCCCTCCAATGTCAAATATCGTCAATACAGATGATAAAACAGCGTTTGTTAAGTCTGCATTTAACCTCCACAGGAATTCTGTAGGCACAGGTTTTCCAGACATGTCTGCCATATCACCATTTCTGTTTTTCGCAAAGGTCCCAAGAGGAGGCTTGGAAAGGCCTGATGACAATCATGTCCAGTGCTGAAACTTCTTACAAAACCAATGGCATGTGGTTCCCTTCAAATCCTGGCGACATGTGTTCAAGGAGCAGGAGGTTTATCTGAGTTAGTAAATACCTAGGCAAGCAATGGCGCTTGTGGCATCTTCTTTCACTCATTTTCATACTTGGGCTGCATCTTCCGTATCCCCTTGGTTAAGCAACACTTTTTCATTGATTTAGCAATTCTTTGGGAGAATCTGTGACTGTCGAGGGCTCTGTGCAGGCCTGCTGTTCCTCCGGGATCTGTGCCAATCAGTGACAGGGCCTTCTGCTCATTCGAAATACAGCTGGAAAAAAGGCAGTGTTCCTTGCATCCTTTATTCACACTCCTCCTTCTGTCCGTGAACAAATAGATTGGAGACATCACTGCATCTTCTCATCACTGCTCTTCTCTCCAAGCCAGTGTCAAGCCAATGGTCTGCCCACAGTGTAGACATGGCATCCCAAAGCAACCCTTTGCAGGTGAACTACAATCTCGAGATCCGTAGTCGGTTCCGACAATGAGCATTTTGCCCTTCAAACGAGAACACAGTTGACATTGGTTCTCCATGTCTTCAACAAATAATTAATCGAATTTGCCTAAGCGCTTCCCAAAATGCTGACCTGGAAATCCTCTAATATGCCCTGAGACGACTCCCATATCATTATTTTCAAGCTTCTTGATCAAACTACATTATCACTCAGTAAAGCGCAAACATCTTGCTGCTTTTTCCAAGTGTAACTAACAGCTTCAAACGCGCACCAAATTCATCACATCTGCCCAGTCACTGCCTCCTAATTCACAACTCTCCTGTTAATTGCCAGCCTCCACCCATTACCATGGGCACCATCATTGCTCCCACTGACATTTCTATTTGTTGTCCCCCCAGGTTCCTGTTAATATTGATGCACCGTGCCCTTTCTTGACTGGAGCCTCCTTTTATTGAGGCCAGCTTTAATTTCCAAGATACCTCTCCTTATTCCCTGCATGCATACCACCTAATTAGATCATACAAGACCCTACACCTACCCAATGACTACTCAATTACCAATTTAACAAGTTCAAATGCCTCGCCATTCTGGTGAAGGTGCGCTGCCCAAACCTCACACCAGCCCTCTAAATGCACCCATACAGTGTGGTACAATTGCTGCTGAGTTTATTAAATAGGCAATCAGCAGCATGGCCTCATTTGCAGACTATCTGTTCCTACAACGCCTTGTCCAGACTCCGTCGCAAACTTCCACTCTGGCACTGGTGCCCCGCCAGACTATGTCCAGCCAACATCACATGTTTGCAATTGCGGTCCTTGCCCCATTCCATCTACCATCTCCACCCTGACACCTGTGTCCATCCTCCCGCTCCTGCCTCTGCTTCACATTGAACTGGTAAACGAAATGTAGATTCCATTTTCGAAGATGAGGCACCAAATTCCCTTGTCCGGTTTCTGTTTGTGCTGGGCATCATTCCATTGTGTGTTGCTACTTCACATGATCTGTACACATTGCACACTTTGGATACTCCTGTGAAAGAAGGAATGATTCCAAGCTGTTGTCCGACTTGCAGACGCTGTATTTTATCGCCTTCCATGTTGGTTGTACACCGTCGTCATCCTCCCATGTTTTCCAGACGTTTTCTTCTGTCAGAGAAATGGGACAGATGATGGCTTGGCAACACTGTCTTAATGTGGCTTCTGAACATGAGTTCTGCTGATGTGTCAAAGACCAAATGTAAAAGTGTGTCCCTCCAATGTCAAATATCGTCAATACAGATGATAAAACAGCGTTTGTTAAGCCTGCATTTAACCTCCACAGGAATTCTGTAGGCACAGGTTTTCCAGACATGTCTGCCATACCACCATTTCTGTTTTTCGCAAAGGTCCCAAGAGGAGGCTTGGAAAGGCCTGATGACAATCATGTCCAGTGCTGAAACTTCTTACAAAACCAATGGCATGTGGTTCCCTTCAAATCCTGGCGACATGTGTTCAAGGAGCAGGAGGTTTATCTGAGTTAGTAAATACCTAGGCAAGCAATGGCGCTTGTGGCATCTTCTTTCACTCATTTTCATACTTGGGCTGCATCTTCCGTATCCCCTTGGTTAAGCAACACTTTTTCATTGATTTAGCAATTCGTTGGGAGAATCTGTGACTCTCGAGGGCTCTGTGCAGGCCTGCTGTTCCTCCTGGATCTGTGCCAATCAGTGACAGGGCATTCTGCTCATTCGAAATACAGCTGGAAAAAAGGCAGTGTTCCTTGCATCCTTTATTCACATTCCTCCTTCTGTCCGTGAACAAATAGATTGGAGACATCACTGCATCTTCTTATCACTGCTCTTCTCTCCAAGCCAGTGTCAAGCCAATGGTCTGCCCACAGTGTAGACATGGCATCCCAAAGCAACCCTTTGCAGGTGAACTACAATCTCGAGATCCGTAGTCGGTTCCGACAATGAGCATTTTGTCCTTGAAACGAGAACACAGTTGACATTGGTTCTCCATGTCTTCAACAAATAATTAATCGAATTTGCCTAAGCTCTTCCCAAAATGCTGACCTGGAAATCCTCTAATATGCCCTGAGACGACTCCCATATCATTATTTTCAAGCTTCTTGATCAAACTACATTATCACTCAGTAAAGCGCAAACATCTTGCTGCTTTTTCCAAGTGTAACTAACAGCTTCAAACGCGCACCAAATTCATCACATCTGCCCAGTCACTGCCTCCTAATTCACAACTCTCCTGTTAATTGCCAGCCTCCACCCATTACCATGGGCACCATCATTGCTCCCACTGACATTTCTATTTGTTGTCCCCCCAGGTTCCTGTTAATATTGATGCACCGTGCCCTTTCTTGACTGGAGCCTCCTTTTATTGAGGCCAGCTTTAATTTCCAAGATACCTCTCCTTATTCCCTGCATGCATACCACCTAAGTAGATCATACAAGACCCTACACCTACCCAATGACTACTCAATTACCAATTTAACAAGTTCAAATGCCTCGCCATTCTGGTGAAGGTGCGCTGCCCAAACCTCACACCAGCCCTCTAAATGCACCCATACAGTGTGGTACAATTGCTGCTGAGTTTATTAAATAGGCAATCAGCAGCATGGCCTCATTTGCAGACTATCTATTCCTACAACGCCTTGTCCAGACTCCGTCGCAAACTTTCACTCTGGCACTGGTGCCCCGCCAGACTATGTCCAGCCAACATCACATGTTTGCAATTGCGGTCCTTGCCCTATTCCATCTACCATCTCCACCCTGACACCTGTGTCCATCCTCCCGCTCCTGCCTCTGCTTCACATTGAACTGGTAAATGAAATGTAGATTCCATTTTCGAAGATGAGGCACCAAATTCCCTTGTCCGGTTTCTGTTTGTGCTGGGCATCATTCCATTGTGTGTTGCTACTTCACATGATCTGTACACATTGCACACTTTGGATACTCCTGTGAAAGAAGGAATGATTCCAAGCTGTTGTCCGACTTGCAGACTCTGTATTTTATCGCCTTCCATGTTGGTTGTACACCGTCGTCATCCTCCCATGTTTTCCAGA
This sequence comes from Mustelus asterias, assembly GCF_964213995.1. Classification (NCBI taxonomy): domain Eukaryota; kingdom Metazoa; phylum Chordata; class Chondrichthyes; order Carcharhiniformes; family Triakidae; genus Mustelus; species Mustelus asterias. The sequence continues at coordinate 95,592,530 of NC_135805.1, forward strand.
CATTTTCTTCTGTCAGAGAAATGGGACAGATGATGGCTTGGCAACACTGTCTTAATGTGGCTTCTGAACATGAGTTCTGCTGATGTGTCAAAGACCAAATGTAAAAGTGTGTCCCTCCAATGTCAAATATCGTCAATACAGATGATAAAACAGCGTTTGTTAAGTCTGCATTTAACCTCCACAGGAATTCTGTAGGCACAAGTTTTCCAAACATGTCTGCCATATCACCATTTCTGTTTTTCGCAAAGGTCCCAAGAGGAGGCTTGGAAAGGCCTGATGACAATCATGTCCAGTGCTGAAACTTCGTACAAAACCAATGGCATGTGGTTCCCTTCAAATCCTGGCGACATGTGTTCAAGGAGCAGGAGGTTTATCTGAGTTAGTAAATACCTAGACAAGCAATGGCGCTTGTGGCATCTTCTTTCACTCATTTTCATACTTGGGCTGCATCTTCCGTATCCCCTTGGTTAAGCAACACTTTTTCATTGATTTAGCAATTCTTTGGGAGAATCTGTGACTGTCGAGGGCTCTGTGCAGGCCTGCTGTTCCTCCTGGATCTGTGCCAATCGGCGACAGGGCCTTCTGCTCATTCGAAATACAGCTGGAAAAAAGGCAGTGTTCCTTGCATCCTTTATTCACACTCCTCCTTCTGTCCGTGAACAAATAGATTGGAGACATCACTGCATCTTCTCATCACTGCTCTTCTCTCCAAGCCAGTGTCAAGCCAATGGTCTGCCCACAGTGTAGACATGGCATCCCAAAGCAACCCTTTGCAGGTGAACTACAATCTCGAGATCCGTAGTCGGTTCCGACAATGAGCATTTTGCCCTTCAAACGAGAACACAGTTGACATTGGTTCTCCATGTCTTCAACAAATAATTAATCGAATTTGCCTAAGCGCTTCCCAAAATGCTGACCTGGAAATCCTCTAATATGCCCTGAGACGACTCCCATATCATTATTTTCAAGCTTCTTGATCAAACTACATTATCACTCAGTAAAGCGCAAACATCTTGCTGCTTTTTCCAAGTGTAACTAACAGCTTCAAACGCGCACCAAATTCATCACATCTGCCCAGTCACTGCCTCCTAATTCACAACTCTCCTGTTAATTGCCAGCCTCCACCCATTACCATGGGCACCATCATTGCTCCCACTGACATTTCTATTTGTTGTCCCCCCAGGTTCCTGTTAATATTGATGCACCGTGCCCTTTCTTGACTGGAGCCTCCTTTTATTGAGGCCAGCTTTAATTTCCAAGATACCTCTCCTTATTCCCTGCATGCATACCACCTAATTAGATCATACAAGACCCTACACCTACCCAATGACTACTCAATTACCAACTTAACAAGTTCAAATGCCTCGCCATTCTGGTGAAGGTGCGCTGCCCAAACCTCACACCAGCCCTCTAAATGCACCCATACAGTGTGGTACAATTGCTGCTGAGTTTATTAAATAGGCAATCAGCAGCATGGCCTCATTTGCAGACTATCTGTTCCTACAACGCCTTGTCCAGACTCCGTCACAAACTTCCACTCTGGCACTGGTGCCCCGCCAGACTATGTCCAGCCAACATCACATGTTTGCAATTGCGGTCCTTGCCCCATTCCATCTACCATCTCCACACTGACACCTGTGTCCATCCTCCCGCTCCCGCCTCTGTTTCAAATTGAACTGGTAAACGAAATGTAGATTCCATTTTCGAAGATGAGGCACCAAATTCCCTTGTCCGGTTTCTGTTTGTGTTGGGCATCATTCCATTGTGTGTTGCTACTTCACATGATCTGTACACATTGCACACCTTGGATACTCCTGTGAAAGAAGGAATGATTCCAAGCTGTTGTCCGACTTGCAGACTCTGTATTTTATCGCCTTCCATGTTGGTTGTACACCGTCGTCATCCTCCCATGTTTTCCAGACGTTTTCTTCTGTCAGGGAAATGGGACAGATGATGGATTGGCAACACTGTCTTAATGTGGCTTCTGAACATGAGTTCTGCTGATGTGTCAAAGACCAAATGTAAAAGTGTGTCCCTCCAATGTCAAATATCGTCAATACAGATGATAAAACAGCGTTTGTTAAGTCTGCATTTAACCTCCACAGGAATTCTGTAGGCACAGGTTTTCCAGACATGTCTGCCATATCACCATTTCTGTTTTTCGCAAAGGTCCCAAGAGGAGGCTTGGAAAGGCCTGATGACAATCATGTCCAGTGCTGAAACTTCTTACAAAACCAATGGCATGTGGTTCCCTTCAAATCCTGGCGACATGTGTTCAAGGAGCAGGAGGTTTATCTGAGTTAGTAAATACCTAGGCAAGCAATGGCGCTTGTGGCATCTTCTTTCACTCATTTTCATACTTGGGCTGCATCTTCCGTATCCCCTTGGTTAAGCAACACTTTTTCATTGATTTAGCAATTCTTTGGGAGAATCTGTGACTGTCGAGGGCTCTGTGCAGGCCTGCTGTTCCTCCTGGATCTGTGCCAATCGGCGACAGGGCCTTCTGCTCATTCGAAATACAGCTGGAAAAAAGGCAGTGTTCCTTGCATCCTTTATTCACACTCCTCCTTCTGTCCGTGAACAAATAGATTGGAGACATCACTGCATCTTCTCATCACTGCTCTTCTCTCCAAGCCAGTGTCAAGCCAATGGTCTGCCCACAGTGTAGACATGGCATCCCAAAGCAACCCTTTGCAGGTGAACTACAATCTCGAGATCCGTAGTCGGTTCCGACAATGAGCATTTTGCCCTTGAAACGAGAACACAGTTGACATTGGTTCTCCATGTCTTCAACAAATAATTAATCGAATTTGCCTAAGCGCTTCCCAAAATGCTGACCTGGAAATCCTCTAATATGCCCTGAGACGACTCCCATATCATTATTTTCAAGCTTCTTGATCAAACTACATTATCACTCAGTAAAGCGCAAACATCTTGCTGCTTTTTCCAAGTGTAACTAACAGCTTCAAACGCGCACCAAATTCATCACATCTGCCCAGTCACTGCCTCCTAATTCACAACTCTCCTGTTAATTGCCAGCCTCCACCCATTACCATGGGCACCATCATTGCTCCCACTGACATTTCTATTTGTTGTCCCCCCAGGTTCCTGTTAATATTGATGCACCGTGCCCTTTCTTGACTGGAGCCTCCTTTTATTGAGGCCAGCTTTAATTTCCAAGATACCTCTCCTTATTCCCTGCATGCATACCACCTAATTAGATCATACAAGACCCTACACCTACCCAATGACTACTCAATTACCAACTTAACAAGTTCAAATGCCTCGCCATTCTGGTGAAGGTGCGCTGCCCAAACCTCACACCAGCCCTCTAAATGCACCCATACAGTGTGGTACAATTGCTGCTGAGTTTATTAAATAGGCAATCAGCAGCATGGCCTCATTTGCAGACTATCTGTTCCTACAACGCCTTGTCCAGACTCCGTCACAAACTTCCACTCTGGCACTGGTGCCCCGCCAGACTATGTCCAGCCAACATCACATGTTTGCAATTGCGGTCCTTGCCCCATTCCATCTACCATCTCCACACTGACACCTGTGTCCATCCTCCCGCTCCCGCCTCTGTTTCAAATTGAACTGGTAAACGAAATGTAGATTCCATTTTCGAAGATGAGGCACCAAATTCCCTTGTCCGGTTTCTGTTTGTGTTGGGCATCATTCCATTGTGTGTTGCTACTTCACATGATCTGTACACATTGCACACCTTGGATACTCCTGTGAAAGAAGGAATGATTCCAAGCTGTTGTCCGACTTGCAGACTCTGTATTTTATCGCCTTCCATGTTGGTTGTACACCGTCGTCATCCTCCCATGTTTTCCAGACGTTTTCTTCTGTCAGGGAAATGGGACAGATGATGGATTGGCAACACTGTCTTAATGTGGCTTCTGAACATGAGTTCTGCTGATGTGTCAAAGACCAAATGTAAAAGTGTGTCCCTCCAATGTCAAATATCGTCAATACAGATGATAAAACAGCGTTTGTTAAGTCTGCATTTAACCTCCACAGGAATTCTGTAGGCACAGGTTTTCCAGACATGTCTGCCATATCACCATTTCTGTTTTTCGCAAAGGTCCCAAGAGGAGGCTTGGAAAGGCCTGATGACAATCATGTCCAGTGCTGAAACTTCTTACAAAACCAATGGCATGTGGTTCCCTTCAAATCCTGGCGACATGTGTTCAAGGAGCAGGAGGTTTATCTGAGTTAGTAAATACCTAGGCAAGCAATGGCGCTTGTGGCATCTTCTTTCACTCATTTTCATACTTGGGCTGCATCTTCCGTATCCCCTTGGTTAAGCAACACTTTTTCATTGATTTAGCAATTCTTTGGGAGAATCTGTGACTGTCGAGGGCTCTGTGCAGGCCTGCTGTTCCTCCTGGATCTGTGCCAATCGGCGACAGGGCCTTCTGCTCATTCGAAATACAGCTGGAAAAAAGGCAGTGTTCCTTGCATCCTTTATTCACACTCCTCCTTCTGTCCGTGAACAAATAGATTGGAGACATCACTGCATCTTCTCATCACTGCTCTTCTCTCCAAGCCAGTGTCAAGCCAATGGTCTGCCCACAGTGTAGACATGGCATCCCAAAGCAACCCTTTGCAGGTGAACTACAATCTCGAGATCCGTAGTCGGTTCCGACAATGAGCATTTTGCCCTTGAAACGAGAACACAGTTGACATTGGTTCTCCATGTCTTCAACAAATAATTAATCGAATTTGCCTAAGCGCTTCCCAAAATGCTGACCTGGAAATCCTCTAATATGCCCTGAGACGACTCCCATATCATTATTTTCAAGCTTCTTGATCAAACTACATTATCACTCAGTAAAGCGCAAACATCTTGCTGCTTTTTCCAAGTGTAACTAACAGCTTCAAACGCGCACCAAATTCATCACATCTGCCCAGTCACTGCCTCCTAATTCACAACTCTCCTGTTAATTGCCAGCCTCCACCCATTACCATGGGCACCATCATTGCTCCCACTGACATTTCTATTTGTTGTCCCCCCAGGTTCCTGTTAATATTGATGCACCGTGCCCTTTCTTGACTGGAGCCTCCTTTTATTGAGGCCAGCTTTAATTTCCAAGATACCTCTCCTTATTCCCTGCATGCATACCACCTAATTAGATCATACAAGACCCTACACCTACCCAATGACTACTCAATTACCAACTTAACAAGTTCAAATGCCTCGCCATTCTGGTGAAGGTGCGCTGCCCAAACCTCACACCAGCCCTCTAAATGCACCCATACAGTGTGGTACAATTGCTGCTGAGTTTATTAAATAGGCAATCAGCAGCATGGCCTCATTTGCAGACTATCTGTTCCTACAACGCCTTGTCCAGACTCCGTCACAAACTTCCACTCTGGCACTGGTGCCCCGCCAGACTATGTCCAGCCAACATCACATGTTTGCAATTGCGGTCCTTGCCCCATTCCATCTACCATCTCCACACTGACACCTGTGTCCATCCTCCCGCTCCCGCCTCTGTTTCAAATTGAACTGGTAAACGAAATGTAGATTCCATTTTCGAAGATGAGGCACCAAATTCCCTTGTCCGGTTTCTGTTTGTGTTGGGCATCATTCCATTGTGTGTTGCTACTTCACATGATCTGTACACATTGCACACCTTGGATACTCCTGTGAAAGAAGGAATGATTCCAAGCTGTTGTCCGACTTGCAGACTCTGTATTTTATCGCCTTCCATGTTGGTTGTACACCGTCGTCATCCTCCCATGTTTTCCAGACGTTTTCTTCTGTCAGGGAAATGGGACAGATGATGGATTGGCAACACTGTCTTAATGTGGCTTCTGAACATGAGTTCTGCTGATGTGTCAAAGACCAAATGTAAAAGTGTGTCCCTCCAATGTCAAATATCGTCAATACAGATGATAAAACAGCGTTTGTTAAGTCTGCATTTAACCTCCACAGGAATTCTGTAGGCACAGGTTTTCCAGACATGTCTGCCATATCACCATTTCTGTTTTTCGCAAAGGTCCCAAGAGGAGGCTTGGAAAGGCCTGATGACAATCATGTCCAGTGCTGAAACTTCTTACAAAACCAATGGCATGTGGTTCCCTTCAAATCCTGGCGACATGTGTTCAAGGAGCAGGAGGTTTATCTGAGTTAGTAAATACCTAGGCAAGCAATGGCGCTTGTGGCATCTTCTTTCACTCATTTTCATACTTGGGCTGCATCTTCCGTATCCCCTTGGTTAAGCAACACTTTTTCATTGATTTAGCAATTCTTTGGGAGAATCTGTGACTGTCGAGGGCTCTGTGCAGGCCTGCTGTTCCTCCTGGATCTGTGCCAATCGGCGACAGGGCCTTCTGCTCATTCGAAATACAGCTGGAAAAAAGGCAGTGTTCCTTGCATCCTTTATTCACACTCCTCCTTCTGTCCGTGAACAAATAGATTGGAGACATCACTGCATCTTCTCATCACTGCTCTTCTCTCCAAGCCAGTGTCAAGCCAATGGTCTGCCCACAGTGTAGACATGGCATCCCAAAGCAACCCTTTGCAGGTGAACTACAATCTCGAGATCCGTAGTCGGTTCCGACAATGAGCATTTTGCCCTTGAAACGAGAACACAGTTGACATTGGTTCTCCATGTCTTCAACAAATAATTAATCGAATTTGCCTAAGCGCTTCCCAAAATGCTGACCTGGAAATCCTCTAATATGCCCTGAGACGACTCCCATATCATTATTTTCAAGCCTCTTGATCAAACTACATTATCACTCAGTAAAGCGCAAACATCTTGCTGCTTTTTCCAAGTGTAACTAACAGCTTCAAACGCGCACCGAATTCATCACATCTGCCCAGTCACTGCCTCCTAATTCACAACTCTCCTGTTAATTGCCAGCCTCCACCCATTACCATGGGCACCATCATTGCTCCCACTGACATTTCTATTTGTTGTCCCCCCAGGTTCCTGTTAATATTGATGCACCGTGCCCTTTCTTGACTGGAGCCTCCTTTTATTGAGGCCAGCTTTAATTTCCAAGATACCTCTCCTTATTCCCTGCATGCATACCACCTAATTAGATCATACAAGACCCTACACCTACCCAATGACTACTCAATTACCAACTTAACAAGTTCAAATGCCTCGCCATTCTGGTGAAGGTGCGCTGCCCAAACCTCACACCAGCCCTCTAAATGCACCCATACAGTGTGGTACAATTGCTGCTGAGTTTATTAAATAGGCAATCAGCAGCATGGCCTCATTTGCAGACTATCTGTTCCTACAACGCCTTGTCCAGACTCCGTCACAAACTTCCACTCTGGCACTGGTGCCCCGCCAGACTATGTCCAGCCAACATCACATGTTTGCAATTGCGGTCCTTGCCCCATTCCATCTACCATCTCCACCCTGACACCTGTGTCCATCCTCCCGCTCCTGCCTCTGTTTCACATTGAACTGGTAAACGAAATGTAGATTCCATTTTCGAAGATGAGGCACCAAATTCCCTTGTCCGGTTTCTGTTTGTGCTGGGCATCATTCCATTGTGTGTTGCTACTTCACATGATCTGTACACATTGCACACCTTGGATACTCCTGTGAAAGAAGGAATGATTCCAAGCTGTTGTCCGACTTGCAGACTCTGTATTTTATCGCCTTCCATGTTGGTTGTACACCGTCGTCATCCTCCCATGTTTTCCAGACGTTTTCTTCTGTCAGAGAAATGGGACAGATGAAGGATTGGCAACACTGTCTTAATGTGGCTTCTGAACATGAGTTCTGCTGATGTGTCAAAGACCAAATGTAAAAGTGTGTCCCTCCAATGTCAAATATCGTCAATACAGATGATAAAACAGCGTTTGTTAAGTCTGCATTTAACCTCCACAGGAATTCTGTAGGCACAGGTTTTCCAGACATGTCTGCCATATCACCATTTCTGTTTTTCGCAAAGGTCCCAAGAGGAGGCTTGGAAAGGCCTGATGACAATCATGTCCAGTGCTGAAACTTCTTACAAAACCAATGGCATGTGGTTCCCTTCATATCCTGGCGACATGTGTTCAAGGAGCAGGAGGTTTATCTGAGTTAGTAAATACCTAGGCAAGCAATGGCGCTTGTGGCATCTTCTTTCACTCATTTTCATACTTGGGCTGCATCTTCCGTATCCCCTTGGTTAAGCAACACTTTTTCATTGATTTAGCAATTCTTTGGGAGAATCTGTGACTGTCGAGGGCTCTGTGCAGGCCTGCTGTTCCTCCTGGATCTGTGCCAATCGGCGACAGGGCCTTCTGCTCATTCGAAATACAGCTGGAAAAAAGGCAGTGTTCCTTGCATCCTTTATTCACACTCCTCCTTCTGTCCGTGAACAAATAGATTGGAGACATCACTGCATCTTCTCATCACTGCTCTTCTCTCCAAGCCAGTGTCAAGCCAATGGTCTGCCCACAGTGTAGACATGGCATCCCAAAGCAACCCTTTGCAGGTGAACTACAATCTCGAGATCCGTAGTCGGTTCCGACAATGAGCATTTTGCCCTTGAAACGAGAACACAGTTGACATTGGTTCTCCATGTCTTCAACAAATAATTAATCGAATTTGCTTAAGCTCTTCCCAAAATGCTGACCTGGAAATCCTCTAATATGCCCTGAGACGACTCCCATATCATTATTTTCAAGCTTCTTGATCAAACGACATTATCACTCAGTAAAGCGCAAACATCTTGCTGCTTTTTCCAAGTGTAACTAACAGCTTCAAACGCGCACCAAATTCATCACATCTGCCCAGTCACTGCCTCCTAATTCACAACTCTCCTGTTAATTGCCAGCCTCCACCCATTACCATGGGCACCATCATTGCTCCCACTGACATTTCTATTTGTTGTCCCCCCAGGTTCCTGTTAATATTGATGCACCGTGCCCTTTCTTGACTGGAGCCTCCTTTTATTGAGGCCAGCTTTAATTTCCAAGATACCTCTCCTTATTCCCTGCATGCATACCACCTAATTAGATCATACAAGACCCTACACCTACCCAATGACTACTCAATTACCAACTTAACAAGTTCAAATGCCTCGCCATTCTGGTGAAGGTGCGCTGCCCAAACCTCACACCAGCCCTCTAAATGCACCCATACAGTGTGGTACAATTGCTGCTGAGTTTATTAAATAGGCAATCAGCAGCATGGCCTCATTTGCAGACTATCTGTTCCTACAACGCCTTGTCCAGACTCCGTCGCAAACTTCCACTCTGGCACTGGTGCCCCGCCAGACTATGTCCAGCCAACATCACATGTTTGCAATTGCGGTCCTTGCCCCATTCCATCTACCATCTCCACACTGACACCTGTGTCCATCCTCCCGCTCCTGCCTCTGCTTCACATTCAACTGGTAAACGAAATGTAGATTCAATTTTCGAAGATGAGGCACCAAATTCCCTTGTCCGGTTTCTGTTTGTGCTGGGCATCATTCCATTGTGTGTTGCTACTTCACATGATCTGTACACATTGCACACTTTGGATACTCCTGTGAAAGAAGGAATGATTCCAAGCTGTTGTCCGACTTGCAGACTCTGTATTTTATCGCCTTCCATGTTGGTTGTACACCGTCGTCATCCTCCCATGTTTTCCAGACGTTTTCTTCTGTCAGAGAAATGGGACAGATGATGGCTTGGCAACACTGTCTTAATGTGGCTTCTGAACATGAGTTCTGCTGATGTGTCAAAGACCAAATGTAAAAGTGTGTCCCTCCAATGTCAAATATCGTCAATACAGATGATAAAACAGCGTTTGTTAAGTCTGCATTTAACCTCCACAGGAATTCTGTAGGCACAGGTTTTCCAGACATGTCTGCCATACCACCATTTCTGTTTTTCGCAAAGGTCCCAAGAGGAGGCTTGGAAAGGCCTGATGACAATCATGTCCAGTGCTGAAACTTCTTACAATACCAATGGCATGTGGTTCCCTTCAAATCCTGGCGACATGTGTTCAAGGAGCAGGAGGTTTATCTGAGTTAGTAAATACCTAGGCAAGCAATGGCGCTTGTGGCATCTTCTTTCACTCATTTTCATACTTGGGCTGCATCTTCCGTATCCCCTTGGTTAAGCAACACTTTTTCATTGATTTAGCAATTCTTTGGGAGAATCTGTGACTGTCGAGGGCTCTGTGCAGGCCTGCTGTTCCTCCTGGATCTGTGCCAATCAGTGACAGGGCCTTCTGCTCATTCGAAATACAGCTGGAAAAAAGGCAGTGTTCCTTGCATCCTTTATTCACATTCCTCCTTCTGTCCGTGAACAAATCGATTGGAGACATCACTGCATCTTCTTATCACTGCTCTTCTCTCCAAGCCAGTGTCAAGCCAATGGTCTGCCCACAGTGTAGACATGGCATCCCAAAGCAACCCTTTGCAGGTGAACTACAATCTCGAGATCCGTCGTCGGTTCCGACAATGAGCATTTTGCCCTTGAAACGAGAACACAGTTGACATTGGTTCTCCATGTCTTCAACAAATAATTAATCGAATTTGCCTAAGCTCTTCCCAAAATGCTGACCTGGAAATCCTCTAATATGCCCTGAGACGACTCCCATATCATTATTTTCAAGCTTCTTGATCAAACGACATTATCACTCAGTAAAGCGCAAACATCTTGCTGCTTTTTCCAAGTGTAACTAACAGCTTCAAACGCGCACCAAATTCATCACATCTGCCCAGTCACTGCCTCCTAATTCACAACTCTCCTGTTAATTGCCAGCCTCCACCCATTACCATGGGCACCATCATTGCTCCCACTGACATTTCTATTTGTTGTCCCCCCAGGTTCCTGTTAATATTGATGCACCGTGCCCTTTCTTGACTGGAGCCTCCTTTTATTGAGGCCAGCTTTAATTTCCAAGATACCTCTCCTTATTCCCTGCATGCATACCACCTAATTAGATCATACAAGACCCTACACCTACCCAATGACTACTCAATTACCAACTTAACAAGTTCAAATGCCTCGCCATTCTGGTGAAGGTGCGCTGCCCAAACCTCACACCAGCCCTCTAAATGCACCCATACAGTGTGGTACAATTGCTGCTGAGTTTATTAAATAGGCAATCAGCAGCATGGCCTCATTTGCAGACTATCTGTTCCTACAACGCCTTGTCCAGACTCCGTCGCAAACTTCCACTCTGGCACTGGTGCCCCGCCAGACTATGTCCAGCCAACATCACATGTTTGCAATTGCGGTCCTTGCCCCATTCCATCTACCATCTCCACACTGACACCTGTGTCCATCCTCCCGCTCCTGCCTCTGCTTCACATTCAACTGGTAAACGAAATGTAGATTCAATTTTCGAAGATGAGGCACCAAATTCCCTTGTCCGGTTTCTGTTTGTGCTGGGCATCATTCCATTGTGTGTTGCTACTTCACATGATCTGTACACATTGCACACTTTGGATACTCCTGTGAAAGAAGGAATGATTCCAAGCTGTTGTCCGACTTGCAGACTCTGTATTTTATCGCCTTCCATGTTGGTTGTACACCGTCGTCATCCTCCCATGTTTTCCAGACGTTTTCTTCTGTCAGAGAAATGGGACAGATGATGGCTTGGCAACACTGTCTTAATGTGGCTTCTGAACATGAGTTCTGCTGATGTGTCAAAGACCAAATGTAAAAGTGTGTCCCTCCAATGTCAAATATCGTCAATACAGATGATAAAACAGCGTTTGTTAAGTCTGCATTTAACCTCCACAGGAATTCTGTAGGCACAGGTTTTCCAGACATGTCTGCCATACCACCATTTCTGTTTTTCGCAAAGGTCCCAAGAGGAGGCTTGGAAAGGCCTGATGACAATCATGTCCAGTGCTGAAACTTCTTACAATACCAATGGCATGTGGTTCCCTTCAAATCCTGGCGACATGTGTTCAAGGAGCAGGAGGTTTATCTGAGTTAGTAAATACCTAGGCAAGCAATGGCGCTTGTGGCATCTTCTTTCACTCATTTTCATACTTGGGCTGCATCTTCCGTATCCCCTTGGTTAAGCAACACTTTTTCATTGATTTAGCAATTCTTTGGGAGAATCTGTGACTGTCGAGGGCTCTGTGCAGGCCTGCTGTTCCTCCTGGATCTGTGCCAATCAGTGACAGGGCCTTCTGCTCATTCGAAATACAGCTGGAAAAAAGGCAGTGTTCCTTGCATCCTTTATTCACATTCCTCCTTCTGTCCGTGAACAAATCGATTGGAGACATCACTGCATCTTCTTATCACTGCTCTTCTCTCCAAGCCAGTGTCAAGCCAATGGTCTGCCCACAGTGTAGACATGGCATCCCAAAGCAACCCTTTGCAGGTGAACTACAATCTCGAGATCCGTCGTCGGTTCCGACAATGAGCATTTTGCCCTTGAAACGAGAACACAGTTGACATTGGTTCTCCATGTCTTCAACAAATAATTAATCGAATTTGCCTAAGCTCTTCCCAAAATGCTGACCTGGAAATCCTCTAATATGCCCTGAGACGACTCCCATATCATTATTTTCAAGCTTCTTGATCAAACGACATTATCACTCAGTAAAGCGCAAACATCTTGCTGCTTTTTCCAAGTGTAACTAACAGCTTCAAACGCGCACCAAATTCATCACATCTGCCCAGTCACTGCCTCCTAATTCACAACTCTCCTGTTAATTGCCAGCCTCCACCCATTACCATGGGCACCATCATTGCTCCCACTGACATTTCTATTTGTTGTCCCCCCAGGTTCCTGTTAATATTGATGCACCGTGCCCTTTCTTGACTGGAGCCTCCTTTTATTGAGGCCAGCTTTAATTTCCAAGATACCTCTCCTTATTCCCTGCATGCATACCACCTAATTAGATCATACAAGACCCTACACCTACCCAATGACTACTCAATTACCAACTTAACAAGTTCAAATGCCTCGCCATTCTGGTGAAGGTGCGCTGCCCAAACCTCACACCAGCCCTCTAAATGCACCCATACAGTGTGGTACAATTGCTGCTGAGTTTATTAAATAGGCAATCAGCAGCATGGCCTCATTTGCAGACTATCTGTTCCTACAACGCCTTGTCCAGACTCCGTCGCAAACTTCCACTCTGGCACTGGTGCCCCGCCAGACTATGTCCAGCCAACATCACATGTTTGCAATTGCGGTCCTTGCCCCATTCCATCTACCATCTCCACACTGACACCTGTGTCCATCCTCCCGCTCCTGCCTCTGCTTCACATTCAACTGGTAAACGAAATGTAGATTCAATTTTCGAAGATGAGGCACCAAATTCCCTTGTCCGGTTTCTGTTTGTGCTGGGCATCATTCCATTGTGTGTTGCTACTTCACATGATCTGTACACATTGCACACTTTGGATACTCCTGTGAAAGAAGGAATGATTCCAAGCTGTTGTCCGACTTGCAGACTCTGTATTTTATCGCCTTCCATGTTGGTTGTACACCGTCGTCATCCTCCCATGTTTTCCAGACGTTTTCTTCTGTCAGAGAAATGGGACAGATGATGGCTTGGCAACACTGTCTTAATGTGGCTTCTGAACATGAGTTCTGCTGATGTGTCAAAGACCAAATGTAAAAGTGTGTCCCTCCAATGTCAAATATCGTCAATACAGATGATAAAACAGCGTTTGTTAAGTCTGCATTTAACCTCCACAGGAATTCTGTAGGCACAGGTTTTCCAGACATGTCTGCCATATCACCATTTCTGTTTTTCGCAAAGGTCCCAAGAGGAGGCTTGGAAAGGCCTGATGACAATCATGTCCAGTGCTGAAACTTCTTACAAAACCAATGGCATGTGGTTCCCTTCAAATCCTGGCGACATGTGTTCAAGGAGCAGGAGGTTTATCTGAGTTAGTAAATACCTAGACAAGCAATGGCGCTTGTGGCATCTTCTTTCACTCATTTTCATACTTGGGCTGCATCTTCCGTATCCCCTTGGTTAAGCAACACTTTTTCATTGATTTAGCAATTCTTTGGGAGAATCTGTGACTCTCGAGGGCTCTGTGCAGGCCTGCTGGTCCTCCTGGATCTGTGCCAATCAGTGACAGGGCCTTCTGCTCATTCGAAATACAGCTGGAAAAAAGGCAGTGTTCCTTGCATCCTTTATTCACATTCCTCCTTCTGTCCGTGAACAAATCGATTGGAGACATCACTGCATCTTCTTATCACTGCTCTTCTCTCCAAGCCAGTGTCAAGCCAATGGTCTGCCCACAGTGTAGACATGGCATCCCAAAGCAACCCTTTGCAGGTGAACTACAATCTCGAGATCCGTAGTCGGTTCCGACAATGAGCATTTTGCCCTTGAAACGAGAACACAGTTGACATTGGTTCTCCATGTCTTCAACAAATAATTAATCGAATTTGCCTAAGCTCTTCCCAAAATGCTGACCTGGAAATCCTCTAATATGCCCTGAGACGACTCCCATATCATTATTTTCAAGCTTCTTGATCAAACGACATTATCACTCAGTAAAGCGCAAACATCTTGCTGCTTTTTCCAAGTGTAACTAACAGCTTCAAACGCGCACCAAATTCATCACATCTGCCCAGTCACTGCCTCCGAATTCACAACTCTCCTGTTAATTGCCAGCCTCCACCCATTACCATGGGCACCATCATTGCTCCCACTGACATTTCTATTTGTTGTCCCCCCAGGTTCCTGTTAATATTGATGCACCGTGCCCTTTCTTGACTGGAGCCTCCTTTTATTGAGGCCAGCTTTAATTTCCAAGATACCTCTCCTTATTCCCTGCATGCATACCACCTAATTAGATCATACAAGACCCTACACCTACCCAATGACTACTTAATTACCAATTTAACAAGTTCAAATGCCTCGCCATTCTGGTGAAGGTGCGCTGCCCAAACCTCACACCAGCCCTCTAAATGCACCCATACAGTGTGGTACAATTGCTGCTGAGTTTATTAAATAGGCAATCAGCAGCATGGCCTCATTTGCAGACTATCTGTTCCTACAACGCCTTGTCCAGACTCCGTCGCAAACTTCCACTCTGGCACTGGTGCCCCGCCAGACTATGTCCAGCCAACATCACATGTTTGCAATTGCGGTCCTTGCCCCATTCCATCTACCATCTCCACACTGACACCTGTGTCCATCCTCCCGCTCCTGCCTCTGCTTCACATTCAACTGGTAAACGAAATGTAGATTCAATTTTCGAAGATGAGGCACCAAATTCCCTTGTCCGGTTTCTGTTTGTGCTGGGCATCATTCCATTGTGTGTTGCTACTTCACATGATCTGTACACATTGCACACTTTGGATACTCCTGTGAAAGAAGGAATGATTCCAAGCTGTTGTCCGACTTGCAGACTCTGTATTTTATCGCCTTCCATGTTGGTTGTACACCGTCGTCATCCTCCCATGTTTTCCAGACGTTTTCTTCTGTCAGAGAAATGGGACAGATGATGGCTTGGCAACACTGTCTTAATGTGGCTTCTGAACATGAGTTCTGCTGATGTGTCAAAGACCAAATGTAAAAGTGTGTCCCTCCAATGTCAAATATCGTCAATACAGATGATAAAACAGCGTTTGTTAAGTCTGCATTTAACCTCCACAGGAATTCTGTAGGCACAGGTTTTCCAGACATGTCTGCCATATCACCATTTCTGTTTTTCGCAAAGGTCCCAAGAGGAGGCTTGGAAAGGCCTGATGACAATCATGTCCAGTGCTGAAACTTCTTACAAAACCAATGGCATGTGGTTCCCTTCAAATCCTGGCGACATGTGTTCAAGGAGCAGGAGGTTTATCTGAGTTAGTAAATACCTAGACAAGCAATGGCGCTTGTGGCATCTTCTTTCACTCATTTTCATACTTGGGCTGCATCTTCCGTATCCCCTTGGTTAAGCAACACTTTTTCATTGATTTAGCAATTCGTTGGGAGAATCTGTGACTGTCGAGGGCTCTGTGCAGGCCTGCTGGTCCTCCTGGATCTGTGCCAATCAGTGACAGGGCCTTCTGCTCATTCGAAATACAGCTGGAAAAAAGGCAGTGTTCCTTGCATCCTTTATTCACATTCCTCCTTCTGTCCGTGAACAAATCGATTGGAGACATCACTGCATCTTCTTATCACTGCTCTTCTCTCCAAGCCAGTGTCAAGCCAATGGTCTGCCCACAGTGTAGACATGGCATCCCAAAGCAACCCTTTGCAGGTGAACTACAATCTCGAGATCCGTAGTCGGTTCCGACAATGAGCATTTTGCCCTTGAAACGAGAACACAGTTGACATTGGTTCTCCATGTCTTCAACAAATAATTAATCGAATTTGCCTAAGCTCTTCCCAAAATGCTGACCTGGAAATCCTCTAATATGCCCTGAGACGACTCCCATATCATTATTTTCAAGCTTCTTGATCAAACGACATTATCACTCAGTAAAGCGCAAACATCTTGCTGCTTTTTCCAAGTGTAACTAACAGCTTCAAACGCGCACCAAATTCATCACATCTGCCCAGTCACTGCCTCCGAATTCACAACTCTCCTGTTAATTGCCAGCCTCCACCCATTACCATGGGCACCATCATTGCTCCCACTGACATTTCTATTTGTTGTCCCCCCAGGTTCCTGTTAATATTGATGCACCGTGCCCTTTCTTGACTGGAGCCTCCTTTTATTGAGGCCAGCTTTAATTTCCAAGATACCTCTCCTTATTCCCTGCATGCATACCACCTAATTAGATCATACAAGACCCTACACCTACCCAATGACTACTTAATTACCAATTTAACAAGTTCAAATGCCTCGCCATTCTGGTGAAGGTGCGCTGCCCAAACCTCACACCAGCCCTCTAAATGCACCCATACAGTGTGGTACAATTGCTGCTGAGTTTATTAAATAGGCAATCAGCAGCATGGCCTCATTTGCAGACTATCTGTTCCTACAACGCCTTGTCCAGACTCCGTCGCAAACTTCCACTCTGGCACTGGTGCCCCGCCAGACTATGTCCAGCCAACATCACATGTTTGCAATTGCGGTCCTTGCCCCATTCCATCTACCATCTCCACACTGACACCTGTGTCCATCCTCCCGCTCCTGCCTCTGCTTCACATTCAACTGGTAAACGAAATGTAGATTCAATTTTCGAAGATGAGGCACCAAATTCCCTTGTCCGGTTTCTGTTTGTGCTGGGCATCATTCCATTGTGTGTTGCTACTTCACATGATCTGTACACATTGCACACTTTGGATACTCCTGTGAAAGAAGGAATGATTCCAAGCTGTTGTCCGACTTGCAGACTCTGTATTTTATCGCCTTCCATGTTGGTTGTACACCGTCGTCATCCTCCCATGTTTTCCAGACGTTTTCTTCTGTCAGAGAAATGGGACAGATGATGGCTTGGCAACACTGTCTTAATGTGGCTTCTGAACATGAGTTCTGCTGATGTGTCAAAGACCAAATGTAAAAGTGTGTCCCTCCAATGTCAAATATCGTCAATACAGATGATAAAACAGCGTTTGTTAAGTCTGCATTTAACCTCCACAGGAATTCTGTAGGCACAAGTTTTCCAAACATGTCTGCCATACCACCATTTCTGTTTTTCGCAAAGGTCCCAAGAGGAGGCTTGGAAAGGCCTGATGACAATCATGTCCAGTGCTGAAACTTCTTACAAAACCAATGGCATGTGGTTCCCTTCAAATCCTGGCGACATGTGTTCAAGGAGCAGGAGGTTTATCTGAGTTAGTAAATACCTAGGCAAGCAATGGCGCTTGTGGCATCTTCTTTCACTCATTTTCATACTTGGGCTGCATCTTCCGTATCCCCTTGGTTAAGCAACACTTTTTCATTGATTTAGCAATTCGTTGGGAGAATCTGTGACTGTCGAGGGCTCTGTGCAGGCCTGCTGTTCCTCCTGGATCTGTGCCAATCAGTGACAGGGCCTTCTGCTCATTCGAAATACAGCTGGAAAAAAGGCAGTGTTCCTTGCATCCTTTATTCACATTCCTCCTTCTGTCCGTGAACAAATCGATTGGAGACATCACTGCATCTTCTTATCACTGCTCTTCTCTCCAAGCCAGTGTCAAGCCAATGGTCTGCCCACAGTGTAGACATGGCATCCCAAAGCAACCCTTTGCAGGTGAACTACAATCTCGAGATCCGTAGTCGGTTCCGACAATGAGCATTTTGCCCTTGAAACGAGAACACAGTTGACATTGGTTCTCCATGTCTTCAACAAATAATTAATCGAATTTGCCTAAGCTCTTCCCAAAATGCTGACCTGGAAATCCTCTAATATGCCCTGAGACGACTCCCATATCATTATTTTCAAGCTTCTTGATCAAACTACATTATCACTCAGTAAAGCGCAAACATCTTGCTGCTTTTTCCAAGTGTAACTAACAGCTTCAAACGCGCACCAAATTCATCACACTGCCCAGTCACTGCCTCCTAATTCACAACTCTCCTGTTAATTGCCAGCCTCCACCCATTACCATGGGCACCATCATTGCTCCCACTGACATTTCTATTTGTTGTCCCCCCAGGTTCCTGTTAATATTGATGCACTGTGCCCTTTCTTGACTGGAGCCTCCTTTTATTGAGGCCAGCTTTAATTTCCAAGATACCTCTCCTTATTCCCTGCATGCATACCACCTAATTAGATCATACAAGACCCTACACCTACCCAATGACTACTCAATTACCAATTTAACAAGTTCAAATGCCTCGCCATTCTGGTGAAGGTGCGCTGCCCAAACCTCACACCAGCCCTCTAAATGCACCCATACAGTGTGGTACAATTGCTGCTGAGTTTATTAAATAGGCAATCAGCAGCATGGCCTCATTTGCAGACTATCTATTCCTACAACGCCTTGTCCAGACTCCGTCGCAAACTTCCACTCTGGCACTGGTGCCCCGCCAGACTATGTCCAGCCAACATCACATGTTTGCAATTGCGGTCCTTGCCCTATTCCATCTACCATCTCCACCCTGACACCTGTGTCCATCCTCCCGCTCCTGCCTCTGCTTCACATTGAACTGGTAAACGAAATGTAGATTCAATTTTCGAAGATGAGGCACCAAATTCCCTTGTCCGGTTTCTGTTTGTGCTGGGCATCATTCCATTGTGTGTTGCTACTTCACATGATCTGTACACATTGCACACTTTGGATACTCCTGTGAAAGAAGGAATGATTCCAAGCTGTTGTCCGACTTGCAGACTCTGTATTTTATCGCCTTCCATGTTGGTTGTACACCGTCGTCATCCTCCCATGTTTTCCAGACGTTTTCTTCTGTCAGAGAAATGGGACAGATGATGGCTTGGCAACACTGTCTTAATGTGGCTTCTGAACATGAGTTCTGCTGATGTGTCAAAGACCAAATGTAAAAGTGTGTCCCTCCAATGTCAAATATCGTCAATACAGATGATAAAACAGCGTTTGTTAAGTCTGCATTTAACCTCCACAGGAATTCTGTAGGCACAGGTTTTCCAGACATGTCTGCCATATCACCATTTCTGTTGTTCGCAAAGGTCCCAAGAGGAGGCTTGGAAAGGCCTGATGACAATCATGTCCAGTGCTGAAACTTCTTACAAAACCAATGGCATGTGGTTCCCTTCAAATCCTGGCGACATGTGTTCAAGGAGCAGGAGGTTTATCTGAGTTAGTAAATACCTAGACAAGCAATGGCGCTTGTGGCATCTTCTTTCACTCATTTTCATACTTGGGCTGCATCTTCCGTATCCCCTTGGTTAAGCAACACTTTTTCATTGATTTAGCAATTCTTTGGGAGAATCTGTGACTGTCGAGGGCTCTGTGCAGGCCTGCTGTTCCTCCTGGATCTGTGCCAATCAGTGACAGGGCCTTCTGCTCATTCGAAATACAGCTGGAAAAAAGGCAGTGTTCCTTGCATCCTTTATTCACACTCCTCCTTCTGTCCGTGAACAAATAGATTGGAGACATCACTGCATCTTCTCATCACTGCTCTTCTCTCCAAGCCAGTGTCAAGCCAATGGTCTGCCCACAGTGTAGACATGGCATCCCAAAGCAACCCTTTGCAGGTGAACTACAATCTCGAGATCCGAAGTCGGTTCCGACAATGAGCATTTTGCCCTTGAAACGAGAACACAGTTGACATTGGTTCTCCATGTCTTCAACAAATAATTAATCGAATTTACCGAAGCTCTTCCCAAAATGCTGACCTGGAAATCCTCTAATATGCCCTGAGACGACTCCCATATCATTATTTTCAAGCTTCTTGATCAAACGACATTATCACTCAGTAAAGCGCAAACATCTTGCTGCTTTTTCCAAGTGTAACTAACAGCTTCAAACGCGCACCAAATTCATCACATCTGCCCAGTCACTGCCTCCTTATTCACAACTCTCCTGTTAATTGCCAGCCTCCACCCATTACCATGGGCACCATCATTGCTCCCACTGACATTTCTATTTGTTGTCCCCCCAGGTTCCTGTTAATATTGATGCACCGTGCCCTTTCTTGACTGGAGCCTCCTTTTATTGAGGCCAGCTTTAATTTCCAAGATACCTCTCCTTATTCCCTGCATGCATACCACCTAATTAGATCATACAAGACCCTACACCTACCCAATGACTACTCAATTACCAACTTAACAAGTTCAAATGCCTCGCCATTCTGGTGAAGGTGCGCTGCCCAGACCTCACACCAGCCCTCTAAATGCACCCATACAGTGTGATACAATTGCTGCTGAGTTTATTAAAGAGGCAATCAGCAGCATGGCCTCATTTGCAGACTATCTGTTCCTACAACGCCTTGTCCAGACTCCGTCGCAAACTTCCACTCTGGCACTGGTGCCCCGCCAGACTATGTCCAGCCAACATCACATGTTTGCAATTGCGGTCCTTGCCCCATTCCATCTACCATCTCCACCCTGACACCTGTGTCCATCCTCCCGCTCCTGCCTCTGTTTCACATTGAACTGGTAAACGAAATGTAGATTCCATTTTCGAAGATGAGGCACCAAATTCCCTTGTCCGGTTTCTGTTTGTGCTGGGCATCATTCCATTGTGTGTTGCTACTTCACATGATCTGTACACATTGCACACCTTGGATACTCCTGTGAAAGAAGGAATGATTCCAAGCTGTTGTCCGACTTGCAGACTCTGTATTTTATCGCCTTCCATGTTGGTTGTACACCGTCGTCATCCTCTCATGTTTTCCAGACGTTTTCTTCTGTCAGAGAAATGGGACAGATGATGGCTTGGCAACACTGTCTTAATGTAGCTTCTGAACATGAGTTCTGCTGATGTGTCAAAGACCAAATGTAAAAGTGTGTCCCTCCAATGTCAAATATCGTCAATACAGATGATAAAACAGCGTTTGTTAAGTCTGCATTTAACCTCCACAGGAATTCTGTAGGCACAGGTTTTTCCAGACATGTCTGCCATATCACCATTTCTGTTTTTCGCAAAGGTCCCAAGAGGAGGCTTGGAAAGGCCTGATGACAATCATGTCCAGTGCTGAAACTTCTTACAAAACCAATGGCATGTGGTTCCCTTCAAATCCTGGCGACATGTGTTCAAGGAGCAGGAGGTTTATCTGAGTTAGTAAATACCTAGACAAGCAATGGCGCTTGTGGCATCATCTTTCACTCATTTTCATACTTGGGCTGCATCTTCCGTATCCCCTTGGTTAAGCAACACTTTTTCATTGATTTAGCAATTCTTTGGGAGAATCTGTGACTGTCGAGGGCTCTGTGCAGGCCTGCTGTTCCTCCTGGATCTGTGCCAATCAGTGACAGGGCCTTCTGCTCATTCGAAATACAGCTGGAAAAAAGGCAGTGTTCCTTGCATCCTTTATTCACACTCCTCCTTCTGTCCGTGAACAAATAGATTGGAGACATCACTGCATCTTCTCATCACTGCTCTTCTCTCCAAGCCAGTGTCAAGCCAATGGTCTGCCCACAGTGTAGACATGGCATCCCAAAGCAACCCTTTGCAGGTGAACTACAATCTCGAGATCCGTAGTCGGTTCCGACAATGAGCATTTTGCCCTTGAAACGAGAACACAGTTGACATTGGTTCTCCATGTCTTCAACAAATAATTAATCGAATTTGCCGAAGCTCTTCCCAAAATGCTGACCTGGAAATCCTCTAATATGCCCTGAGACGACTCCCATATCATTATTTTCAAGCTTCTTGATCAAACTACATTATCACTCAGTAAAGCGCAAACATCTTGCTGCTTTTTCCAAGTGTAACTAACAGCTTCAAACGCGCACCAAATTCATCACATCTGCCCAGTCACTGCCTCCTAATTCACAACTCTCCTGTTAATTGCCAGCCTCCACCCATTACCATTGGCACCATCATTGCTCCCACTGACATTTCTATTTGTTGTCCCCCCAGGTTCCTGTTAATATTGATGCACCGTGCCCTTTCTTGACTGGAGGCTCCTTTTATTGAGGCCAGCTTTAATTTCCAAGATACCTCTCCTTATTCCCTGCATGCATACCACCTAATTAGATCATACAAGACCCTACACCTACCCAATGACTACTCAATTACCAACTTAACAAGTTCAAATGCCTCGCCATTCTGGTGAAGGTGCGCTGCCCAAACCTCACACCAGCCCTCTAAATGCACCCATACAGTGTGATACAATTGCTGCTGAGTTTATAAAAGAGGCAATCAGCAGCATGGCCTCATTTGCAGACTATCTGTTCCTACAACGCCTTGTCCAGACTCCGTCGCAAACTTCCACTCTGGCACTGGTGCCCCGCCAGACTATGTCCAGCCAACATCACATGTTTGCAATTGCGGTCCTTGCCCCATTCCATCTACCATCTCCACCCTGACACCTGTGTCCATCCTCCCGCTCCTGCCTCTGCTTCACATTCAACTGGTAAACGAAATGTAGATTCAATTTTCGAAGATGAGGCACCAAATTCCCTTGTCCGGTTTCTGTTTGTGCTGGGCATCATTCCATTGTGTGTTGCTACTTCACATGATCTGTACACATTGCACACCTTGGATACTCCTGTGAAAGAAGGAATGATTCCAAGCTGTTGTCCGACTTGCAGACTCTGTATTTTATCGCCTTCCATGTTGGTTGTACACCGTCGTCATCCTCTCATGTTTTCCAGACGTTTTCTTCTGTCAGAGAAATGGGACAGATGATGGCTTGGCAACACTGTCTTAATGTAGCTTCTGAACATGAGTTCTGCTGATGTGTCAAAGACCAAATGTAAAAGTGTGTCCCTCCAATGTCAAATATCGTCAATACAGATGATAAAACAGCGTTTGTTAAGTCTGCATTTAACCTCCACAGGAATTCTGTAGGCACAGGTTTTTCCAGACATGTCTGCCATATCACCATTTCTGTTTTTCGCAAAGGTCCCAAGAGGAGGCTTGGAAAGGCCTGATGACAATCATGTCCAGTGCTGAAACTTCTTACAAAACCAATGGCATGTGGTTCCCTTCAAATCCTGGCGACATGTGTTCAAGGAGCAGGAGGTTTATCTGAGTTAGTAAATACCTAGACAAGCAATGGCGCTTGTGGCATCTTCTTTCACTCATTTTCATACTTGGGCTGCATCTTCCGTATCCCCTTCGTTAAGCAACACTTTTTCATTGATTTAGCAATTCTTTGGGAGAATCTGTGACTGTCGAGGGCTCTGTGCAGGCCTGCTGTTCCTCCTGGATCTGTGCCAATCAGTGACAGGGCCTTCTGCTCATTCGAAATACAGCTGGAAAAAAGGCAGTGTTCCTTGCATCCTTTACTCACACTCCTCCTTCTGTCCGTGAACAAATAGATTGGAGACATCACTGCATCTTCTCATCACTGCTCTTCTCTCCAAGCCAGTGTCAAGCCAATGGTCTGCCCACAGTGTAGACATGGCATCCCAAAGCAACCCTTTGCAGGTGAACTACAATCTCGAGTTCCGAAGTCGGTTCCGACAATGAGCATTTTGCCCTTGAAACGAGAACACAGTTGACATTGGTTCTCCATGTCTTCAACAAATAATTAATCGAATTTACCGAAGCTCTTCCCAAAATGCTGACCTGGAAATCCTCTAATATGCCCTGAGACGACTCCCATATCATTATTTTCAAGCTTCTTGATCAAACTACATTATCACTCAGTAAAGCGCAAACATCTTGCTGCTTTTTCCAAGTGTAACTAACAGCTTCAAACGCGCACCAAATTCATCACATCTGCCCAGTCACTGCCTCCTAATTCACAACTCTCCTGTTAATTGCCAGCCTCCACCCATTACCATGGGCACCATCATTGCTCCCACTGACATTTCTATTTGTTGTCCCCCCAGGTTCCTGTTAATATTGATGCACCGTGCCCTTTCTTGACTGGAGCCTCCTTTTATTGAGGCCAGCTTTAATTTCCAAGATACCTCTCCTTATTCCCTGCATGCATACCACCTAATTAGATCATACAAGACCCTACACCTACCCAATGACTACTCAATTACCAACTTAACAAGTTCAAATGCCTCGCCATTCTGGTGAAGGTGCGCTGCCCAAACCTCACACCAGCCCTCTAAATGCACCCATACAGTGTGGTACAATTGCTGCTGAGTTTATTAAATAGGCAATCAGCAGCATGGCCTCATTTGCAGACTATCTGTTCCTACAACGCCTTGTCCAGACTCCGTCGCAAACTTCCACTCTGGCACTGGTGCCCCGCCAGACTATGTCCAGCCAACATCACATGTTTGCAATTGCGGTCCTTGCCCCATTCCATCTACCATCTCCACCCTGACACCTGTGTCCATCCTCCCGCTCCTGCCTCTGTTTCACATTGAACTGGTAAACGAAATGTAGATTCCATTTTCGAAGATGAGGCACCAAATTCCCTTGTCCGGTTTCTGTTTGTGCTGGGCATCATTCCATTGTGTGTTGCTACTTCACATGATCTGTACACATTGCACACCTTGGATACTCCTGTGAAAGAAGGAATGATTCCAAGCTGTTGTCCGACTTGCAGACGCTGTATTTTATCGCCTTCCATGTTGGTTGTACACCGTCGTCATCCTCCCATGTTTTCCAGACGTTTTCTTCTGTCAGAGAAATGGGACAGATGATGGCTTGGCAACACTGTCTTAATGTGGCTTCTGAACATGAGTTCTGCTGATGTGTCAAAGACCAAATGTAAAAGTGTGTCCCTCCAATGTCAAATATCGTCAATACAGATGATAAAACAGCGTTTGTTAAGTCTGCATTTAACCTCCACAGGAATTCTGTAGGCACAGGTTTTCCAGACATGTCTGCCATACCACCATTTCTGTTTTTCGCAAAGGTCCCAAGAGGAGGCTTGGAAAGGCCTGATGACAATCATGTCCAGTGCTGAAACTTCTTACAAAACCAATGGCATGTGGTTCCCTTCAAATCCTGGCGACATGTGTTCAAGGAGCAGGAGGTTTATCTGAGTTAGTAAATACCTAGGCAAGCAATGGCGCTTGTGGCATCTTCTTTCACTCATTTTCATACTTGGGCTGCATCTTCCGTATCCCCTTGGTTCAGCAACACTTTTTCATTGATTTAGCAATTCGTTGGGAGAATCTGTGACTGTCGAGGGCTCTGTGCAGGCCTGCTGTTCCTCCTGGATCTGTGCCAATCAGTGACAGGGCATTCTGCTCATTCGAAATACAGCTGGAAAAAAGGCAGTGTTCCTTGCATCCTTTATTCACATTCCTCCTTCTGTCCGTGAACAAATAGATTGGCGACATCACTGCATCTTCTTATCACTGCTCTTCTCTCCAAGCCAGTGTCAAGCCAATGGTCTGCCCACAGTGTAGACATGGCATCCCAAAGCAACCCTTTGCAGGTGAACTACAATCTCGAGATCCGTCGTCGGTTCCGACAATGAGCATTTTGCCCTTGAAACGAGAACACAGTTGACATTGGTTCTCCATGTCTTCAACAAATAATTAATCGAATTTGCCTAAGCTCTTCCCAAAATGCTGACCTGGAAATCCTCTAATATGCCCTGAGACGACTCCCATATCATTATTTTCAAGCTTCTTGATCAAACTACATTATCACTCAGTAAAGCGCAAACATCTTGCTGCTTTTTCCAAGTGTAACTAACAGCTTCAAACGCGCACCAAATTCATCACATCTGCCCAGTCACTGCCTCCTAATTCACAACTCTCCTGTTAATTGCCAGCCTCCACCCATTACCATGGGCACCATCATTGCTCCCACTGACATTTCTATTTGTTGTCCCCCCAGGTTCCTGTTAATATTGATGCACTGTGCCCTTTCTTGACTGGAGCCTCCTTTTATTGAGGCCAGCTTTAATTTCCAAGATACCTCTCCTTATTCCCTGCATGCATACCACCTAATTAGATCATACAAGACCCTACACCTACCCAATGACTACTCAATTACCAATTTAACAAGTTCAAATGCCTCGCCATTCTGGTGAAGGTGCGCTGCCCAAACCTCACACCAGCCCTCTAAATGCACCCATACAGTGTGGTACAATTGCTGCTGAGTTTATTAAATAGGCAATCAGCAGCATGGCCTCATTTGCAGACTATCTATTCCTACAACGCCTTGTCCAGACTCCGTCGCAAACTTCCACTCTGGCACTGGTGCCCCGCCAGACTATGTCCAGCCAAGATCACATGTTTGCAATTGCGGTCCTTGCCCTATTCCATCTACCATCTCCACCCTGACACCTGTGTCCATCCTCCCGCTCCTGCCTCTGCTTCACATTGAACTGGTAAACGAAATGTAGATTCAATTTTCGAAGATGAGGCACCAAATTCCCTTGTCCGGTTTCTGTTTGTGCTGGGCATCATTCCATTGTGTGTTGCTACTTCACATGATCTGTACACATTGCACACTTTGGATACTCCTGTGAAAGAAGGAATGATTCCAAGCTGTTGTCCGACTTGCAGACTCTGTATTTTATCGCCTTCCATGTTGGTTGTACACCGTCGTCATCCTCCCATGTTTTCCAGACGTTTTCTTCTGTCAGAGAAATGGGACAGATGATGGCTTGGCAACACTGTCTTAATGTGGCTTCTGAACATGAGTTCTGCTGATGTGTCAAAGACCAAATGTAAAAGTGTGTCCCTCCAATGTCAAATATCGTCAATACAGATGATAAAACAGCGTTTGTTAAGTCTGCATTTAACCTCCACAGGAATTCTGTAGGCACAAGTTTTCCAAACATGTCTGCCATACCACCATTTCTGTTTTTCGCAAAGGTCCCAAGAGGAGGCTTGGAAAGGCCTGATGACAATCATGTCCAGTGCTGAAACTTCTTACAAAACCAATGGCATGTGGTTCCCTTCAAATCCTGGCGACATGTGTTCAAGGAGCAGGAGGTTTATCTGAGTTAGTAAATACCTAGGCAAGCAATGGCGCTTGTGGCATCTTCTTTCACTCATTTTCATACTTGGGCTGCATCTTCCGTATCCCCTTGGTTAAGCAACACTTTTTCATTGATTTAGCAATTCTTTGGGAGAATCTGTGACTGTCGAGGGCTCTGTGCAGGCCTGCTGTTCCTCCTGGATCTGTGCCAATCGGCGACAGGGCCTTCTGCTCATTCGAAATACAGCTGGAAAAAAGGCAGTGTTCCTTGCATCCTTTATTCACACTCCTCCTTCTGTCCGTGAACAAATAGATTGGAGACATCACTGCATCTTCTCATCACTGCTCTTCTCTCCAAGCCAGTGTCAAGCCAATGGTCTGCCCACAGTGTAGACATGGCATCCCAAAGCAACCCTTTGCAGGTGAACTACAATCTCGAGATCCGTCGTCGGTTCCGACAATGAGCATTTTGCCCTTGAAACGAGAACACAGTTGACATTGGTTCTCCATGTCTTCAACAAATAATTAATCGAATTTGCCTAAGCTCTTCCCAAAATGCTGACCTGGAAATCCTCTAATATGCCCTGAGACGACTCCC
Organism: Mustelus asterias; assembly: GCF_964213995.1. Lineage (NCBI taxonomy): Eukaryota > Metazoa > Chordata > Chondrichthyes > Carcharhiniformes > Triakidae > Mustelus > Mustelus asterias. The sequence continues at coordinate 95,620,377 of NC_135805.1, forward strand.
ATATCATTATTTTCAAGCTTCTTGATCAAACTACATTATCACTCAGTAAAGCGCAAACATCTTGCTGCTTTTTCCAAGTGTAACTAACAGCTTCAAACGCGCACCAAATTCATCACATCTGCCCAGTCACTGCCTCCTAATTCACAACTCTCCTGTTAATTGCCAGCCTCCACCCATTACCATGGGCACCATCATTGCTCCCACTGACATTTCTATTTGTTGTCCCCCCAGGTTCCTGTTAATATTGATGCACTGTGCCCTTTCTTGACTGGAGCCTCCTTTTATTGAGGCCAGCTTTAATTTCCAAGATACCTCTCCTTATTCCCTGCATGCATACCACCTAATTAGATCATACAAGACCCTACACCTACCCAATGACTACTCAATTACCAATTTAACAAGTTCAAATGCCTCGCCATTCTGGTGAAGGTGCGCTGCCCAAACCTCACACCAGCCCTCTAAATGCACCCATACAGTGTGGTACAATTGCTGCTGAGTTTATTAAATAGGCAATCAGCAGCATGGCCTCATTTGCAGACTATCTATTCCTACAACGCCTTGTCCAGACTCCGTCGCAAACTTCCACTCTGGCACTGGTGCCCCGCCAGACTATGTCCAGCCAAGATCACATGTTTGCAATTGCGGTCCTTGCCCTATTCCATCTACCATCTCCACCCTGACACCTGTGTCCATCCTCCCGCTCCTGCCTCTGCTTCACATTGAACTGGTAAACGAAATGTAGATTCAATTTTCGAAGATGAGGCACCAAATTCCCTTGTCCGGTTTCTGTTTGTGCTGGGCATCATTCCATTGTGTGTTGCTACTTCACATGATCTGTACACATTGCACACTTTGGATACTCCTGTGAAAGAAGGAATGATTCCAAGCTGTTGTCCGACTTGCAGACTCTGTATTTTATCGCCTTCCATGTTGGTTGTACACCGTCGTCATCCTCCCATGTTTTCCAGACGTTTTCTTCTGTCAGAGAAATGGGACAGATGATGGCTTGGCAACACTGTCTTAATGTGGCTTCTGAACATGAGTTCTGCTGATGTGTCAAAGACCAAATGTAAAAGTGTGTCCCTCCAATGTCAAATATCGTCAATACAGATGATAAAACAGCGTTTGTTAAGTCTGCATTTAACCTCCACAGGAATTCTGTAGGCACAAGTTTTCCAAACATGTCTGCCATACCACCATTTCTGTTTTTCGCAAAGGTCCCAAGAGGAGGCTTGGAAAGGCCTGATGACAATCATGTCCAGTGCTGAAACTTCTTACAAAACCAATGGCATGTGGTTCCCTTCAAATCCTGGCGACATGTGTTCAAGGAGCAGGAGGTTTATCTGAGTTAGTAAATACCTAGGCAAGCAATGGCGCTTGTGGCATCTTCTTTCACTCATTTTCATACTTGGGCTGCATCTTCCGTATCCCCTTCGTTAAGCAACACTTTTTCATTGATTTAGCAATTCTTTGGGAGAATCTGTGACTGTCGAGGGCTCTGTGCAGGCCTGCTGTTCCTCCTGGATCTGTGCCAATCGGCGACAGGGCCTTCTGCTCATTCGAAATACAGCTGGAAAAAAGGCAGTGTTCCTTGCATCCTTTATTCACACTCCTCCTTCTGTCCGTGAACAAATAGATTGGAGACATCACTGCATCTTCTCATCACTGCTCTTCTCTCCAAGCCAGTGTCAAGCCAATGGTCTGCCCACAGTGTAGACATGGCATCCCAAAGCAACCCTTTGCAGGTGAACTACAATCTCGAGATCCGTCGTCGGTTCCGACAATGAGCATTTTGCCCTTGAAACGAGAACACAGTTGACATTGGTTCTCCATGTCTTCAACAAATAATTAATCGAATTTGCCTAAGCTCTTCCCAAAATGCTGACCTGGAAATCCTCTAATATGCCCTGAGACGACTCCCATATCATTATTTTCAAGCTTCTTGATCAAACTACATTATCACTCAGTAAAGCGCAAACATCTTGCTGCTTTTTCCAAGTGTAACTAACAGCTTCAAACGCGCACCAAATTCATCACATCTGCCCAGTCACTGCCTCCTAATTCACAACTCTCCTGTTAATTGCCAGCCTCCACCCATTACCATGGGCACCATCATTGCTCCCACTGACATTTCTATTTGTTGTCCCCCCAGGTTCCTGTTAATATTGATGCACCGTGCCCTTTCTTGACTGGAGCCTCCTTTTATTGAGGCCAGCTTTAATTTCCAAGATACCTCTCCTTATTCCCTGCATGCATACCACCTAATTAGATCATACAAGACCCTACACCTACCCAATGACTACTCAATTACCAATTTAACAAGTTCAAATGCCTCGCCATTCTGGTGAAGGTGCGCTGCCCAAACCTCACACCAGCCCTCTAAATGCACCCATACAGTGTGGTACAATTGCTGCTGAGTTTATTAAATAGGCAATCAGCAGCATGGCCTCATTTGCAGACTATCTATTCCTACAACGCCTTGTCCAGACTCCGTCGCAAACTTCCACTCTGGCACTGGTGCCCCGCCAGACTATGTCCAGCCAACATCACATGTTTGCAATTGCGGTCCTTGCCCTATTCCATCTACCATCTCCACCCTGACACCTGTGTCCATCCTCCCGCTCCTGCCTCTGCTTCACATTGCACTGGTAAACGAAATGTAGATTCATTTTTCGAAGATGAGGCACCAAATTCCCTTGTCCGGTTTCTGTTTGTGCTGGGCATCATTCCATTGTGTGTTGCTACTTCACATGATCTGTACACATTGCACACTTTGGATACTCCTGTGAAAGAAGGAATGATTCCAAGCTGTTGTCCGACTTGCAGACTCTGTATTTTATCGCCTTGACGACGGTTGTACACCGTCGTCATCCTCCCATGTTTTCCAGACGTTTTCTTCTGTCAGAGAAATGGGACAGATGATGGCTTGGCAACACTGTCTTAATGTGGCTTCTGAACATGAGTTCTGCTGATGTGTCAAAGACCAAATGTAAAAGTGTGTCCCTCCAATGTCAAATATCGTCAATACAGATGATAAAACAGCGTTTGTTAAGTCTGCATTTAACCTCCACAGGAATTCTGTAGGCACAAGTTTTCCAAACATGTCTGCCATACCACCATTTCTGTTTTTCGCAAAGGTCCCAAGAGGAGGCTTGGAAAGGCCTGATGACAATCATGTCCAGTGCTGAAACTTCTTACAAAACCAATGGCATGTGGTTCCCTTCAAATCCTGGCGACATGTGTTCAAGGAGCAGGAGGTTTATCTGAGTTAGTAAATACCTAGGCAAGCAATGGCGCTTGTGGCATCTTCTTTCACTCATTTTCATACTTGGGCTGCATCTTCCGTATCCCCTTGGTTAAGCAACACTTTTTCATTGATTTAGCAATTCTTTGGGAGAATCTGTGACTGTCGAGGGCTCTGTGCAGGCCTGCTGTTCCTCCTGGATCTGTGCCAATCGGCGACAGGGCCTTCTGCTCATTCGAAATACAGCTGGAAAAAAGGCAGTGTCCCTTGCATCCTTTATTCACACTCCTCCTTCTGTCCGTGAACAAATAGATTGGAGACATCACTGCATCTTCTCATCACTGCTCTTCTCTCCAAGCCAGTGTCAAGCCAATGGTCTGCCCACAGTGTAGACATGGCATCCCAAAGCAACCCTTTGCAGGTGAACTACAATCTCGAGATCCGTAGTCGGTTCCGACAATGAGCATTTTGCCCTTGAAACGAGAACACAGTTGACATTGGTTCTCCATGTCTTCAACAAATAATTAATCGAATTTGCCTAAGCTCTTCCCAAAATGCTGACCTGGAAATCCTCTAATATGCCCTGAGACGACTCCCATATCATTATTTTCAAGCTTCTTGATCAAACTACATTATCACTCAGTAAAGCGCAAACATCTTGCTGCTTTTTCCAAGTGTAACTAACAGCTTCAAACGCGCACCAAATTCATCACATCTGCCCAGTCACTGCCTCCTAATTCACAACTCTCCTGTTAATTGCCAGCCTCCACCCATTACCACGGGCACCATCATTGCTCCCACTGACATTTCTATTTGTTGTCCCCCCAGGTTCCTGTTAATATTGATGCACCGTGCCCTTTCTTGACTGGAGCCTCCTTTTATTGAGGCCAGCTTTAATTTCCAAGATACCTCTCCTTATTCCCTGCATGCATACCACCTAATTAGATCATACAAGACCCTACACCTACCCAATGACTACTCAATTACCAATTTAACAAGTTCAAATGCCTCGCCATTCTGGTGAAGGTGCGCTGCCCAAACCTCACACCAGCCCTCTAAATGCACCCATACAGTGTGGTACAATTGCTGCTGAGTTTATTAAATAGGCAATCAGCAGCATGGCCTCATTTGCAGACTATCTGTTCCTACAACGCCTTGTCCAGACTCCGTCGCAAGCTTCCACTCTGGCACTGGTGCCCCGCCTGACTATGTCCAGCCAACATCACATGTTTGCAATTGCGGTCCTTGCCCCATTCCATCTACCATCTCCACCCTGACACCTGTGTCCATCCTCCCGCTCCTGCCTCTGCTTCACATTCAACTGGTAAACGAAATGTAGATTCAATTTTCGAAGATGAGGCACCAAATTCCCTTGTCCGGTTTCTGTTTGTGCTGGGCATCATTCCATTGTGTGTTGCTACTTCACATGATCTGTACACATTGCACACTTTGGATACTCCTGTGAAAGAAGGAATGATTCCAAGCTGTTGTCCGACTTGCAGACTCTGTATTTTATCGCCTTCCATGTTGGTTGTACACCGTCGTCATCCTCCCATGTTTTCCAGACGTTTTCTTCTGTCAGAGAAATGGGACAGATGATGGCTTGGCAACACTGTCTTAATGTGGCTTCTGAACATGAGTTCTGCTGATGTGTCAAAGACCAAATGTAAAAGTGTGTCCCTCCAATGTCAAATATCGTCAATACAGATGATAAAACAGCGTTTGTTAAGTCTGCATTTAACCTCCACAGGAATTCTGTAGGCACAGGTTTTCCAGACATGTCTGCCATACCACCATTTCTGTTTTTCGCAAAGGTCCCAAGAGGAGGCTTGGAAAGGCCTGATGACAATCATGTCCAGTGCTGAAACTTCTTACAAAACCAATGGCATGTGGTTCCCTTCAAATCCTGGCGACATGTGTTCAAGGAGCAGGAGGTTTATCTGAGTTAGTAAATACCTAGGCAAGCAATGGCGCTTGTGGCATCTTCTTTCACTCATTTTCATACTTGGGCTGCATCTTCCGTATCCCCTTGGTTAAGCAACACTTTTTCATTGATGTAGCAATTCGTTGGGAGAATCTGTGACTCTCGAGGGCTCTGTGCAGGCCTGCTGTTCCTCCTGGATCTGTGCCAATCAGTGACAGGGCATTCTGCTCATTCGAAATACAGCTGGAAAAAAGGCAGTGTTCCTTGCATCCTTTATTCACATTCCTCCTTCTGTCCGTGAACAAATCGATTGGAGACATCACTGCATCTTCTCATCACTGCTCTTCTCTCCAAGCCAGTGTCAAGCCAATGGTCTGCCCACAGTGTAGACATGGCATTCCAAAGCAACCCTTTGCAGGTGAACTACAATCTCGAGATCCGTAGTCGGTTCCGACAATGAGCATTTTGCCCTTGAAACGAGAACACAGTTGACATTGGTTCTCCATGTCTTCAACAAATAATTAATTGAATTTGCCTAAGCGCTTCCCAAAATGCTGACCTGGAAATCCTCTAATATGCCCTGAGACGACTCCCATATCATTATTTTCAAGCTTCTTGATCAAACTACATTATCACTCAGTAAAGCGCAAACATCTTGCTGCTTTTTCCAAGTGTAACTAACAGCTTCAAACGCGCACCAAATTCATCACATCTGCCCAGTCACTGCCTCCTAATTCACAACTCTCCTGTTAATTGCCAGCCTCCACCCATTACCATGGGCACCATCATTGCTCCCACTGACATTTCTATTTGTTGTCCCCCCAGGTTCCTGTTAATATTGATGCACCGTGCCCTTTCTTGACTGGAGCCTCCTTTTATTGAGGCCAGCTTTAATTTCCAAGATACCTCTCCTTATTCCCTGCATGCATACCACCTAATTAGATCATACAAGACCCTACACCTACCCAATGACTACTCAATTACCAATTTAACAAGTTCAAATGCCTCGCCATTCTGGTGAAGGTGCGCTGCCCAAACCTCACACCAGCCCTCTAAATGCACCCATACAGTGTGGTACAATTGCTGCTGAGTTTATTAAATAGGCAATCAGCAGCATGGCCTCATTTGCAGACTATCTATTCCTACAACGCCTTGTCCAGACTCCGTCGCAAACTTCCACTCTGGCACTGGTGCCCCGCCAGACTATGTCCAGCCAACATCACATGTTTGCAATTGCGGTCCTTGCCCTATTCCATCTACCATCTCCACCCTGACACCTGTGTCCATCCTCCCGCTCCTGCCTCTGCTTCACATTGCACTGGTAAACGAAATGTAGATTCAATTTTCGAAGATGAGGCACCAAATTCCCTTGTCCGGTTTCTGTTTGTGCTGGGCATCATTCCATTGTGTGTTGCTACTTCACATGATCTGTACACATTGCACACTTTGGATACTCCAGTGAAAGAAGGAATGATTCCAAGCTGTTGTCCGACTTGCAGACTCTGTATTTTATCGCCTTCCATGTTGGTTGTACACCGTCGTCATCCTCCCATGTTTTCCAGACGTTTTCTTCTGTCAGAGAAATGGGACAGATGATGGCTTGGCAACACTGTCTTAATGTGGCTTCTGAACATGAGTTCTGCTGATGTGTCAAAGACCAAATGTAAAAGTGTGTCCCTCCAATGTCAAATATCGTCAATACAGATGATAAAACAGCGTTTGTTAAGTCTGCATTTAACCTCCACAGGAATTCTGTAGGCACAAGTTTTCCAAACATGTCTGCCATACCACCATTTCTGTTTTTCGCAAAGGTCCCAAGAGGAGGCTTGGAAAGGCCTGATGACAATCATGTCCAGTGCTGAAACTTCTTACAAAACCAATGGCATGTGGTTCCCTTCAAATCCTGGCGACATGTGTTCAAGGAGCAGGAGGTTTATCTGAGTTAGTAAATACCTAGGCAAGCAATGGCGCTTGTGGCATCTTCTTTCACTCATTTTCATACTTGGGCTGCATCTTCCGTATCCCCTTGGTTAAGCAACACTTTTTCATTGATTTAGCAATTCTTTGGGAGAATCTGTGACTGTCGAGGGCTCTGTGCAGGCCTGCTGTTCCTCCTGGATCTGTGCCAATCGGCGACAGGGCCTTCTGCTCATTCGAAATACAGCTGGAAAAAAGGCAGTGTTCCTTGCATCCTTTATTCACACTCCTCCTTCTGTCCGTGAACAAATAGATTGGAGACATCACTGCATCATCTCATCACTGCTCTTCTCTCCAAGCCAGTGTCAAGCCAATGGTCTGCCCACAGTGTAGACATGGCATCCCAAAGCAACCCTTTGCAGGTGAACTACAATCTCGAGATCCGTCGTCGGTTCCGACAATGAGCATTTTGCCCTTGAAACGAGAACACAGTTGACATTGGTTCTCCATGTCTTCAACAAATAATTAATTGAATTTGCCTAAGCTCTTCCCAAAATGCTGACCTGGAAATCCTCTAATATGCCCTGAGACGACTCCCATATCATTATTTTCAAGCTTCTTGATCAAACTACATTATCACTCAGTAAAGCGCAAACATCTTGCTGCTTTTTCCAAGTGTAACTAACAGCTTCAAACGCGCACCAAATTCATCACATCTGCCCGGTCACTGCCTCCTAATTCACAACTCTCCTGTTAATTGCCAGCCTCCACCCATTACCATGGGCACCATCATTGCTCCCACTGACATTTCTATTTGTTGTCCCCCCAGGTTCCTGTTAATATTGATGCACCGTGCCCTTTCTTGACTGGAGCCTCCTTTTATTGAGGCCAGCTTTAATTTCCAAGATACCTCTCCTTATTCCCTGCATGCATACCACCTAATTAGATCATACAAGACCCTACACCTACCCAATGACTACTCAATTACCAATTTAACAAGTTCAAATGCCTCGCCATTCTGGTGAAGGTGCGCTGCCCAAACCTCACACCAGCCCTCTAAATGCACCCATACAGTGTGGTACAATTGCTGCTGAGTTTATTAAATAGGCAATCAGCAGCATGGCCTCATTTGCAGACTATCTGTTCCTTCAACGCCTTGTCCAGACTCCGTCGCAAGCTTCCACTCTGGCACTGGTGCCCCGCCTGACTATGTCCAGCCAACATCACATGTTTGCAATTGCGGTCCTTGCCCCATTCCATCTACCATCTCCACCCTGACACCTGTGTCCATCCTCCCGCTCCTGCCTCTGCTTCACATTCAACTGGTAAACGAAATGTAGATTCAATTTTCGAAGATGAGGCACCAAATTCCCTTGTCCGGTTTCTGTTTGTGCTGGGCATCATTCCATTGTGTGTTGCTACTTCACATGATCTGTACACATTGCACACTTTGGATACTCCTGTGAAAGAAGGAATGATTCCAAGCTGTTGTCCGACTTGCAGACTCTGTATTTTATCGCCTTCCATGTTGGTTGTACACCGTCGTCATCCTCCCATGTTTTCCAGACGTTTTCTTCTGTCAGAGAAATGGGACAGATGATGGCTTGGCAACACTGTCTTAATGTGGCTTCTGAACATGAGTTCTGCTGATGTGTCAAAGACCAAATGTAAAAGTGTGTCCCTCCAATGTCAAATATCGTCAATACAGATGATAAAACAGCGTTTGTTAAGTCTGCATTTAACCTCCACAGGAATTCTGTAGGCACAGGTTTTCCAGACATGTCTGCCATACCACCATTTCTGTTTTTCGCAAAGGTCCCAAGAGGAGGCTTGGAAAGGCCTGATGACAATCATGTCCAGTGCTGAAACTTCTTACAAAACCAATGGCATGTGGTTCCCTTCAAATCCTGGCGACATGTGTTCAAGGAGCAGGAGGTTTATCTGAGTTAGTAAATACCTAGGCAAGCAATGGCGCTTGTGGCATCTTCTTTCACTCATTTTCATACTTGGGCTGCATCTTCCGTATCCCCTTGGTTAAGCAACACTTTTTCATTGATTTAGCAATTCGTTGGGAGAATCTGTGACTCTCGAGGGCTCTGTGCAGGCCTGCTGTTCCTCCTGGATCTGTGCCAATCAGTGACAGGGCATTCTGCTCATTCGAAATACAGCTGGAAAAAAGGCAGTGTTCCTTGCATCCTTTATTCACATTCCTCCTTCTGTCCGTGAACAAATCGATTGGAGACATCACTGCATCTTCTCATCACTGCTCTTCTCTCCAAGCCAGTGTCAAGCCAATGGTCTGCCCACAGTGTAGACATGGCATTCCAAAGCAACCCTTTGCAGGTGAACTACAATCTCGAGATCCGTAGTCGGTTCCGACAATGAGCATTTTGCCCTTGAAACGAGAACACAGTTGACATTGGTTCTCCATGTCTTCAACAAATAATTAATTGAATTTGCCTAAGCGCTTCCCAAAATGCTGACCTGGAAATCCTCTAATATGCCCTGAGACGACTCCCATATCATTATTTTCAAGCTTCTTGATCAAACTACATTATCACTCAGTAAAGCGCAAACATCTTGCTGCTTTTTCCAAGTGTAACTAACAGCTTCAAACGCGCACCAAATTCATCACATCTGCCCAGTCACTGCCTCCTAATTCACAACTCTCCTGTTAATTGCCAGCCTCCACCCATTACCATGGGCACCATCATTGCTCCCACTGACATTTCTATTTGTTGTCCCCCCAGGTTCCTGTTAATATTGATGCACCGTGCCCTTTCTTGACTGGAGCCTCCTTTTATTGAGGCCAGCTTTAATTTCCAAGATACCTCTCCTTATTCCCTGCATGCATACCACCTAATTAGATCATACAAGACCCTACACCTACCCAATGACTACTCAATTACCAATTTAACAAGTTCAAATGCCTCGCCATTCTGGTGAAGGTGCGCTGCCCAAACCTCACACCAGCCCTCTAAATGCACCCATACAGTGTGGTACAATTGCTGCTGAGTTTATTAAATAGGCAATCAGCAGCATGGCCTCATTTGCAGACTATCTGTTCCTACAACGCCTTGTCCAGACTCCGTCGCAAACTTCCACTCTGGCACTGGTGCCCCGCCAGACTATGTCCAGCCAACATCACATGTTTGCAATTGCGGTCCTTGCCCTATTCCATCTACCATCTCCACCCTGACACCTGTGTCCATCCTCCCGCTCCTGCCTCTGCTTCACATTGCACTGGTAAACGAAATGTAGATTCAATTTTCGAAGATGAGGCACCAAATTCCCTTGTCCGGTTTCTGTTTGTGCTGGGCATCATTCCATTGTGTGTTGCTACTTCACATGATCTGTACACATTGCACACTTTGGATACTCCTGTGAAAGAAGGAATGATTCCAAGCTGTTGTCCGACTTGCAGACTCTGTATTTTATCGCCTTCCATGTTGGTTGTACACCGTCGTCATCCTCCCATGTTTTCCAGACGTTTTCTTCTGTCAGAGAAATGGGACAGATGATGGCTTGGCAACACTGTCTTAATGTGGCTTCTGAACATGAGTTCTGCTGATGTGTCAAAGACCAAATGTAAAAGTGTGTCCCTCCAATGTCAAATATCGTCAATACAGATGATAAAACAGCGTTTGTTAAGTCTGCATTTAACCTCCACAGGAATTCTGTAGGCACAAGTTTTCCAAACATGTCTGCCATACCACCATTTCTGTTTTTCGCAAAGGTCCCAAGAGGAGGCTTGGAAAGGCCTGATGACAATCATGTCCAGTGCTGAAACTTCTTACAAAACCAATGGCATGTGGTTCCCTTCAAATCCTGGCGACATGTGTTCAAGGAGCAGGAGGTTTATCTGAGTTAGTAAATACCTAGGCAAGCAATGGCGCTTGTGGCATCTTCTTTCACTCATTTTCATACTTGGGCTGCATCTTCCGTATCCCCTTGGTTAAGCAACACTTTTTCATTGATTTAGCAATTCTTTGGGAGAATCTGTGACTGTCGAGGGCTCTGTGCAGGCCTGCTGTTCCTCCTGGATCTGTGCCAATCGGCGACAGGGCCTTCTGCTCATTCGAAATACAGCTGGAAAAAAGGCAGTGTTCCTTGCATCCTTTATTCACACTCCTCCTTCTGTCCGTGAACAAATAGATTGGAGACATCACTGCATCATCTCATCACTGCTCTTCTCTCCAAGCCAGTGTCAAGCCAATGGTCTGCCCACAGTGTAGACATGGCATCCCAAAGCAACCCTTTGCAGGTGAACTACAATCTCGAGATCCGTCGTCGGTTCCGACAATGAGCATTTTGCCCTTGAAACGAGAACACAGTTGACATTGGTTCTCCATGTCTTCAACAAATAATTAATCGAATTTGCCTAAGCTCTTCCCAAAATGCTGACCTGGAAATCCTCTAATATGCCCTGAGACGACTCCCATATCATTATTTTCAAGCTTCTTGATCAAACTACATTATCACTCAGTAAAGCGCAAACATCTTGCTGCTTTTTCCAAGTGTAACTAACAGCTTCAAACGCGCACCAAATTCATCACATCTGCCCAGTCACTGCCTCCTAATTCACAACTCTCCTGTTAATTGCCAGCCTCCACCCATTACCATGGGCACCATCATTGCTCCCACTGACATTTCTATTTGTTGTCCCCCCAGGTTCCTGTTAATATTGATGCACCGTGCCCTTTCTTGACTGGAGCCTCCTTTTATTGAGGCCAGCTTTAATTTCCAAGATACCTCTCCTTATTCCCTGCATGCATACCACCTAATTAGATCATACAAGACCCTACACCTACCCAATGACTACTCAATTACCAATTTAACAAGTTCAAATGCCTCGCCATTCTGGTGAAGGTGCGCTGCCCAAACCTCACACCAGCCCTCTAAATGCACCCATACAGTGTGGTACAATTGCTGCTGAGTTTATTAAATAGGCAATCAGCAGCATGGCCTCATTTGCAGACTATCTGTTCCTTCAACGCCTTGTCCAGACTCCGTCGCAAGCTTCCACTCTGGCACTGGTGCCCCGCCAGACTATGTCCAGCCAACATCACATGTTTGCAATTGCGGTCCTTGCCCCATTCCATCTACCATCTCCACCCTGACACCTGTGTCCATCCTCCCGCTCCTGCCTCTGCTTCACATTCAACTGGTAAACGAAATGTAGATTCAATTTTCGAAGATGAGGCACCAAATTCCCTTGTCCGGTTTCTGTTTGTGCTGGGCATCATTCCATTGTGTGTTGCTACTTCACATGATCTGTACACATTGCACACTTTGGATACTCCTGTGAAAGAAGGAATGATTCCAAGCTGTTGTCCGACTTGCAGACTCTGTATTTTATCGCCTTCCATGTTGGTTGTACACCGTCGTCATCCTCCCATGTTTTCCAGACGTTTTCTTCTGTCAGAGAAATGGGACAGATGATGGCTTGGCAACACTGTCTTAATGTGGCTTCTGAACATGAGTTCTGCTGATGTGTCAAAGACCAAATGTAAAAGTGTGTCCCTCCAATGTCAAATATCGTCAATACAGATGATAAAACAGCGTTTGTTAAGTCTGCATTTAACCTCCACAGGAATTCTGTAGGCACAGGTTTTCCAGACATGTCTGCCATACCACCATTTCTGTTTTTCGCAAAGGTCCCAAGAGGAGGCTTGGAAAGGCCTGATGACAATCATGTCCAGTGCTGAAACTTCTTACAAAACCAATGGCATGTGGTTCCCTTCAAATCCTGGCGACATGTGTTCAAGGAGCAGGAGGTTTATCTGAGTTAGTAAATACCTAGGCAAGCAATGGCGCTTGTGGCATCTTCTTTCACTCATTTTCATACTTGGGCTGCATCTTCCGTATCCCCTTGGTTAAGCAACACTTTTTCATTGATTTAGCAATTCGTTGGGAGAATCTGTGACTCTCGAGGGCTCTGTGCAGGCCTGCTGTTCCTCCTGGATCTGTGCCAATCAGTGACAGGGCATTCTGCTCATTCGAAATACAGCTGGAAAAAAGGCAGTGTTCCTTGCATCCTTTATTCACATTCCTCCTTCTGTCCGTGAACAAATCGATTGGAGACATCACTGCATCTTCTTATCACTGCTCTTCTCTCCAAGCCAGTGTCAAGCCAATGGTCTGCCCACAGTGTAGACATGGCATTCCAAAGCAACCCTTTGCAGGTGAACTACAATCTCGAGATCCGTAGTCGGTTCCGACAATGAGCATTTTGCCCTTGAAACGAGAACACAGTTGACATTGGTTCTCCATGTCTTCAACAAATAATTAATTGAATTTGCCTAAGCGCTTCCCAAAATGCTGACCTGGAAATCCTCTAATATGCCCTGAGACGACTCCCATATCATTATTTTCAAGCTTCTTGATCAAACTACATTATCACTCAGTAAAGCGCAAACATCTTGCTGCTTTTTCCAAGTGTAACTAACAGCTTCAAACGCGCACCAAATTCATCACATCTGCCCAGTCACTGCCTCCTAATTCACAACTCTCCTGTTAATTGCCAGCCTCCACCCATTACCATGGGCACCATCATTGCTCCCACTGACATTTCTATTTGTTGTCCCCCCAGGTTCCTGTTAATATTGATGCACCGTGCCCTTTCTTGACTGGAGCCTCCTTTTATTGAGGCCAGCTTTAATTTCCAAGATACCTCTCCTTATTCCCTGCATGCATACCACCTAATTAGATCATACAAGACCCTACACCTACCCAATGACTACTCAATTACCAATTTAACAAGTTCAAATGCCTCGCCATTCTGGTGAAGGTGCGCTGCCCAAACCTCACACCAGCCCTCTAAATGCACCCATACAGTGTGGTACAATTGCTGCTGAGTTTATTAAATAGGCAATCAGCAGCATGGCCTCATTTGCAGACTATCTGTTCCTTCAACGCCTTGTCCAGACTCCGTCGCAAGCTTCCACTCTGGCACTGGTGCCCCGCCTGACTATGTCCAGCCAACATCACATGTTTGCAATTGCGGTCCTTGCCCCATTCCATCTACCATCTCCACCCTGACACCTGTGTCCATCCTCCCGCTCCTGCCTCTGCTTCACATTCAACTGGTAAACGAAATGTAGATTCAATTTTCGAAGATGAGGCACCAAATTCCCTTGTCCGGTTTCTGTTTGTGCTGGGCATCATTCCATTGTGTGTTGCTACTTCACATGATCTGTACACATTGCACACTTTGGATACTCCTGTGAAAGAAGGAATGATTCCAAGCTGTTGTCCGACTTGCAGACTCTGTATTTTATCGCCTTCCATGTTGGTTGTACACCGTCGTCATCCTCCCATGTTTTCCAGACGTTTTCTTCTGTCAGAGAAATGGGACAGATGATGGCTTGGCAACACTGTCTTAATGTGGCTTCTGAACATGAGTTCTGCTGATGTGTCAAAGACCAAATGTAAAAGTGTGTCCCTCCAATGTCAAATATCGTCAATACAGATGATAAAACAGCGTTTGTTAAGTCTGCATTTAACCTCCACAGGAATTCTGTAGGCACAGGTTTTCCAGACATGTCTGCCATACCACCATTTCTGTTTTTCGCAAAGGTCCCAAGAGGAGGCTTGGAAAGGCCTGATGACAATCATGTCCAGTGCTGAAACTTCTTACAAAACCAATGGCATGTGGTTCCCTTCAAATCCTGGCGACATGTGTTCAAGGAGCAGGAGGTTTATCTGAGTTAGTAAATACCTAGGCAAGCAATGGCGCTTGTGGCATCTTCTTTCACTCATTTTCATACTTGGGCTGCATCTTCCGTATCCCCTTGGTTAAGCAACACTTTTTCATTGATTTAGCAATTCGTTGGGAGAATCTGTGACTCTCGAGGGCTCTGTGCAGGCCTGCTGTTCCTCCTGGATCTGTGCCAATCGGCGACAGGGCCTTCTGCTCATTCGAAATACAGCTGGAAAAAAGGCAGTGTCCCTTGCATCCTTTATTCACACTCCTCCTTCTGTCCGTGAACAAATAGATTGGAGACATCACTGCATCTTCTCATCACTGCTCTTCTCTCCAAGCCAGTGTCAAGCCAATGGTCTGCCCACAGTGTAGACATGGCATCCCAAAGCAACCCTTTGCAGGTGAACTACAATCTCGAGATCCGTAGTCGGTTCCGACAATGAGCATTTTGCCCTTGAAACGAGAACACAGTTGACATTGGTTCTCCATGTCTTCAACAAATAATTAATCGAATTTGCCTAAGCTCTTCCCAAAATGCTGACCTGGAAATCCTCTAATATGCCCTGAGACGACTCCCATATCATTATTTTCAAGCTTCTTGATCAAACTACATTATCACTCAGTAAAGCGCAAACATCTTGCTGCTTTTTCCAAGTGTAACTAACAGCTTCAAACGCGCACCAAATTCATCACATCTGCCCGGTCACTGCCTCCAAATTCACAACTCTCCTGTTAATTGCCAGCCTCCACCCATTACCATGGGCACCATCATTGCTCCCACTGACATTTCTATTTGTTGTCCCCCCAGGTTCCTGTTAATATTGATGCACCGTGCTCTTTCTTGACTGGAGCCTCCTTTTATTGAGGCCAGCTTTAATTTCCAAGATACCTCTCCTTATTCCCTGCATGCATACCACCTAATTAGATCATACAAGACCCTACACCTACCCAATGACTACTCAATTACCAATTTAACAAGTTCAAATGCCTCGCCATTCTGGTGAAGGTGCGCTGCCCAAACCTCACACCAGCCCTCTAAATGCACCCATACAGTGTGGTACAATTGCTGCTGAGTTTATTAAATAGGCAATCAGCAGCATGGCCTCATTTGCAGACTATCTGTTCCTACAACGCCTTGTCCAGACTCCGTCGCAAACTTCCACTCTGGCACTGGTGCCCCGCCAGACTATGTCCAGCCAACATCACATGTTTGCAATTGCGGTCCTTGCCCTATTCCATCTACCATCTCCACCCTGACACCTGTGTCCATCCTCCCGCGCCTGCCTCTGCTTCACATTGAACTGGTAAACGAAATGTAGATTCAATTTTCGAAGATGAGGCACCAAATTCCCTTGTCCGGTTTCTGTTTGTGCTGGGCATCATTCCATTGTGTGTTGCTACTTCACATGATCTGTACACATTGCACACTTTGGATACTCCTGTGAAAGAAGGAATGATTCCAAGCTGTTGTCCGACTTGCAGACTCTGTATTTTATCGCCTTCCATGTTGGTTGTACACCGTCGTCATCCTCCCATGTTTTCCAGACGTTTTCTTCTGTCAGAGAAATGGGACAGATGATGGCTTGGCAACACTGTCTTAATGTGGCTTCTGAACATGAGTTCTGCTGATGTGTCAAAGACCAAATGTAAAAGTGTGTCCCTCCAATGTCAAATATCGTCAATACAGATGATAAAACAGCGTTTGTTAAGTCTGCATTTAACCTCCACAGGAATTCTGTAGGCACAGGTTTTCCAGACATGTCTGCCATACCACCATTTCTGTTTTTCGCAAAGGTCCCAAGAGGAGGCTTGGAAAGGCCTGATGACAATCATGTCCAGTGCTGAAACTTCTTACAAAACCAATGGCATGTGGTTCCCTTCAAATCCTGGCGACATGTGTTCAAGGAGCAGAAGGTTTATCTGAGTTAGTAAATACCTAGGCAAGCAATGGCGCTTGTGGCATCTTCTTTCACTCATTTTCATACTTGGGCTGCATCTTCCGTATCCCCTTGGTTAAGCAACACTTTTTCATTGATTTAGCAATTCTTTGGGAGAATCTGTGACTGTCGAGGGCTCTGTGCAGGCCTGCTGTTCCTCCTGGATCTGTGCCAATCGGCGACAGGGCCTTCTGCTCATTCGAAATACAGCTGGAAAAAAGGCAGTGTCCCTTGCATCCTTTATTCCCACTCCTCCTTCTGTCCGTGAACAAATAGATTGGAGACATCACTGCATCTTCTCATCACTGCTCTTCTCTCCAAGCCAGTGTCAAGCCAATGGTCTGCCCACAGTGTAGACATGGCATCCCAAAGCAACCCTTTGCAGGTGAACTACAATCTCGAGATCCGTAGTCGGTTCCGACAATGAGCATTTTGCCCTTGAAACGAGAACACAGTTGACATTGGTTCTCCATGTCTTCAACAAATAATTAATCGAATTTGCCTAAGCTCTTCACAAAATGCTGACCTGGAAATCCTCTAATATGCCCTGAGACGACTCCCATATCATTATTTTCAAGCTTCTTGATCAAACTACATTATCACTCAGTAAAGCGCAAACATCTTGCTGCTTTTTCCAAGTGTAACTAACAGCTTCAAACGCGCACCAAATTCATCACATCTGCCCAGTCACTGCCTCCTAATTCACAACTCTCCTGTTAATTGCCAGCCTCCACCCATTACCATGGGCACCATCATTGCTCCCACTGACATTTCTATTTGTTGTCCCCCCAGGTTCCTGTTAATATTGATGCACCGTGCCCTTTCTTGACTGGAGCCTCCTTTTATTGAGGCCAGCTTTAATTTCCAAGATACCTCTCCTTATTCCCTGCATGCATACCACCTAATTAGATCATACAAGACCCTACACCTACCCAATGACTACTCAATTACCAATTTAACAAGTTCAAATGCCTCGCCATTCTGGTGAAGGTGCGCTGCCCAAACCTCACACCAGCCCTCTAAATGCACCCATACAGTGTGGTACAATTGCTGCTGAGTTTATTAAATAGGCAATCAGCAGCATGGCCTCATTTGCAGACTATCTGTTCCTACAACGCCTTGTCCAGACTCCGTCGCAAACTTCCACTCTGGCACTGGTGCCCCGCCAGACTATGTCCAGCCAACATCACATGTTTGCAATTGCGGTCCTTGCCCCATTCCAACTACCATCTCCACCCTGACACCTGTGTCCATCCTCCCGCTCCTGCCTCTGCTTCACATTGAACTGGTAAACGAAATGTAGATTCAATTTTCGAAGATGAGGCACCAAATTCCCTTGTCCGGTTTCTGTTTGTGCTGGGCATCATTCCATTGTGTGTTGCTACTTCACATGATCTGTACACATTGCACACTTTGGATTCTCCTGTGAAAGAAGGAATGATTCCAAGCTGTTGTCCGACTTGCAGACTCTGTATTTTATCGCCTTCCATGTTGGTTGTACACCGTCGTCATCCTCCCATGTTTTCCAGACGTTTTCTTCTGTCAGAGAAATGGGACAGATGATGGCTTGGCAACACTGTCTTAATGTGGCTTCTGAACATGAGTTCTGCTGATGTGTCAAAGACCAAATGTAAAAGTGTGTCCCTCCAATGTCAAATATCGTCAATACAGATGATAAAACAGCGTTTGTTAAGTCTGCATTTAACCTCCACAGGAATTCTGTAGGCACAAGTTTTCCAAACATGTCTGCCATACCACCATTTCTGTTTTTCGCAAAGGTCCCAAGAGGAGGCTTGGAAAGGCCTGATGACAATCATGTCCAGTGCTGAAACTTCTTACAAAACCAATGGCATGTGGTTCCCTTCAAATCCTGGCGACATGTGTTCAAGGAGCAGAAGGTTTATCTGAGTTAGTAAATACCTAGGCAAGCAATGGCGCTTGTGGCATCTTCTTTCACTCATTTTCATACTTGGGCTGCATCTTCCGTATCCCCTTGGTTAAGCAACACTTTTTCATTGATTTAGCAATTCTTTGGGAGAATCTGTGACTGTCGAGGGCTCTGTGCAGGCCTGCTGTTCCTCCTGGATCTGTGCCAATCGGCGACAGGGCCTTCTGCTCATTCGAAATACAGCTGGAAAAAAGGCAGTGTCCCTTGCATCCTTTATTCCCACTCCTCCTTCTGTCCGTGAACAAATAGATTGGAGACATCACTGCATCTTCTCATCACTGCTCTTCTCTCCAAGCCAGTGTCAAGCCAATGGTCTGCCCACAGTGTAGACATGGCATCCCAAAGCAACCCTTTGCAGGTGAACTACAATCTCGAGATCCGTAGTCGGTTCCGACAATGAGCATTTTGCCCTTGAAACGAGAACACAGTTGACATTGGTTCTCCATGTCTTCAACAAATAATTAATCGAATTTGCCTAAGCTCTTCACAAAATGCTGACCTGGAAATCCTCTAATATGCCCTGAGACGACTCCCATATCATTATTTTCAAGCTTCTTGATCAAACTACATTATCACTCAGTAAAGCGCAAACATCTTGCTGCTTTTTCCAAGTGTAACTAACAGCTTCAAACGCGCACCAAATTCATCACATCTGCCCAGTCACTGCCTCCTAATTCACAACTCTCCTGTTAATTGCCAGCCTCCACCCATTACCATGGGCACCATCATTGCTCCCACTGACATTTCTATTTGTTGTCCCCCCAGGTTCCTGTTAATATTGATGCACCGTGCCCTTTCTTGACTGGAGCCTCCTTTTATTGAGGCCAGCTTTAATTTCCAAGATACCTCTCCTTATTCCCTGCATGCATACCACCTAATTAGATCATACAAGACCCTACACCTACCCAATGACTACTCAATTACCAATTTAACAAGTTCAAATGCCTCGCCATTCTGGTGAAGGTGCGCTGCCCAAACCTCACACCAGCCCTCTAAATGCACCCATACAGTGTGGTACAATTGCTGCTGAGTTTATTAAATAGGCAATCAGCAGCATGGCCTCATTTGCAGACTATCTGTTCCTACAACGCCTTGTCCAGACTCCGTCGCAAACTTCCACTCTGGCACTGGTGCCCCGCCAGACTATGTCCAGCCAACATCACATGTTTGCAATTGCGGTCCTTGCCCCATTCCAACTACCATCTCCACCCTGACACCTGTGTCCATCCTCCCGCTCCTGCCTCTGCTTCACATTGAACTGGTAAACGAAATGTAGATTCAATTTTCGAAGATGAGGCACCAAATTCCCTTGTCCGGTTTCTGTTTGTGCTGGGCATCATTCCATTGTGTGTTGCTACTTCACATGATCTGTACACATTGCACACTTTGGATTCTCCTGTGAAAGAAGGAATGATTCCAAGCTGTTGTCCGACTTGCAGACTCTGTATTTTATCGCCTTCCATGTTGGTTGTACACCGTCGTCATCCTCCCATGTTTTCCAGACGTTTTCTTCTGTCAGAGAAATGGGACAGATGATGGCTTGGCAACACTGTCTTAATGTGGCTTCTGAACATGAGTTCTGCTGATGTGTCAAAGACCAAATGTAAAAGTGTGTCCCTCCAATGTCAAATATCGTCAATACAGATGATAAAACAGCGTTTGTTAAGTCTGCATTTAACCTCCACAGGAATTCTGTAGGCACAAGTTTTCCAAACATGTCTGCCATACCACCATTTCTGTTTTTCGCAAAGGTCCCAAGAGGAGGCTTGGAAAGGCCTGATGACAATCATGTCCAGTGCTGAAACTTCTTACAAAACCAATGGCATGTGGTTCCCTTCAAATCCTGGCGACATGTGTTCAAGGAGCAGGAGGTTTATCTGAGTTAGTAAATACCTAGGCAAGCAATGGCGCTTGTGGCATCTTCTTTCACTCATTTTCATACTTGGGCTGCATCTTCCGTATCCCCTTGGTTAAGCAACACTTTTTCATTGATTTAGCAATTCTTTGGGAGAATCTGTGACTGTCGAGGGCTCTGTGCAGGCCTGCTGTTCCTCCTGGATCTGTGCCAATCGGCGACAGGGCCTTCTGCTCATTCGAAATACAGCTGGAAAAAAGGCAGTGTTCCTTGCATCCTTTATTCACACTCCTCCTTCTGTCCGTGAACAAATAGATTGGAGACATCACTGCATCATCTCATCACTGCTCTTCTCTCCAAGCCAGTGTCAAGCCAATGGTCTGCCCACAGTGTAGACATGGCATCCCAAAGCAACCCTTTGCAGGTGAACTACAATCTCGAGATCCGTCGTCGGTTCCGACAATGAGCATTTTGCCCTTGAAACGAGAACACAGTTGACATTGGTTCTCCATGTCTTCAACAAATAATTAATCGAATTTGCCTAAGCTCTTCCCAAAATGCTGACCTGGAAATCCTCTAATATGCCCTGAGACGACTCCCATATCATTATTTTCAAGCTTCTTGATCAAACTACATTATCACTCAGTAAAGCGCAAACATCTTGCTGCTTTTTCCAAGTGTAACTAACAGCTTCAAACGCGCACCAAATTCATCACATCTGCCCAGTCACTGCCTCCTAATTCACAACTCTCCTGTTAATTGCCAGCCTCCACCCATTACCATGGGCACCATCATTGCTCCCACTGACATTTCTATTTGTTGTCCCCCCAGGTTCCTGTTAATATTGATGCACCGTGCCCTTTCTTGACTGGAGCCTCCTTTTATTGAGGCCAGCTTTAATTTCCAAGATACCTCTCCTTATTCCCTGCATGCATACCACCTAATTAGATCATACAAGACCCTACACCTACCCAATGACTACTCAATTACCAATTTAACAAGTTCAAATGCCTCGCCATTCTGGTGAAGGTGCGCTGCCCAAACCTCACACCAGCCCTCTAAATGCACCCATACAGTGTGGTACAATTGCTGCTGAGTTTATTAAATAGGCAATCAGCAGCATGGCCTCATTTGCAGACTATCTGTTCCTACAACGCCTTGTCCAGACTCCGTCGCAAACTTCCACTCTGGCACTGGTGCCCCGCCAGACTATGTCCAGCCAACATCACATGTTTGCAATTGCGGTCCTTGCCCTATTCCATCTACCATCTCCACCCTGACACCTGTGTCCATCCTCCCGCTCCTGCCTCTGCTTCACATTGAACTGGTAAACGAAATGTAGATTCCATTTTCGAAGATGAGGCACCAAATTCCCTTGTCCGGTTTCTGTTTGTGCTGGGCATCATTCCATTGTGTGTTGCTACTTCACATGATCTGTACACATTGCACACTTTGGATACTCCTGTGAAAGAAGGAATGATTCCAAGCTGTTGTCCGACTTGCAGACGCTGTATTTTATCGCCTTCCATGTTGGTTGTACACCGTCGTCATCCTCCCATGTTTTCCAGACGTTTTCTTCTGTCAGAGAAATGGGACAGATGATGGCTTGGCAACACTGTCTTAATGTGGCTTCTGAACATGAGTTCTGCTGATGTGTCAAAGACCAAATGTAAAAGTGTGTCCCTCCAATGTCAAATATCGTCAATACAGATGATAAAACAGCGTTTGTTAAGTCTGCATTTAACCTCCACAGGAATTCTGTAGGCACAAGTTTTCCAAACATGTCTGCCATACCACCATTTCTGTTTTTCGCAAAGGTCCCAAGAGGAGGCTTGGAAAGGCCTGATGACAATCATGTCCAGTGCTGAAACTTCTTACAAAACCAATGGCATGTGGTTCCCTTCAAATCCTGGCGACATGTGTTCAAGGAGCAGGAGGTTTATCTGAGTTAGTAAATACCTAGGCAAGCAATGGCGCTTGTGGCATCTTCTTTCACTCATTTTCATACTTGGGCTGCATCTTCCGTATCCCCTTGGTTAAGCAACACTTTTTCATTGATTTAGCAATTCTTTGGGAGAATCTGTGACTGTCGAGGGCTCTGTGCAGGCCTGCTGTTCCTCCTGGATCTGTGCCAATCGGCGACAGGGCCTTCTGCTCATTCGAAATACAGCTGGAAAAAAGGCAGTGTTCCTTGCATCCTTTATTCACACTCCTCCTTCTGTCCGTGAACAAATAGATTGGAGACATCACTGCATCATCTCATCACTGCTCTTCTCTCCAAGCCAGTGTCAAGCCAATGGTCTGCCCACAGTGTAGACATGGCATCCCAAAGCAACCCTTTGCAGGTGAACTACAATCTCGAGATCCGTCGTCGGTTCCGACAATGAGCATTTTGCCCTTGAAACGAGAACACAGTTGACATTGGTTCTCCATGTCTTCAACAAATAATTAATCGAATTTGCCTAAGCTCTTCCCAAAATGCTGACCTGGAAATCCTCTAATATGCCCTGAGACGACTCCCATATCATTATTTTCAAGCTTCTTGATCAAACTACATTATCACTCAGTAAAGCGCAAACATCTTGCTGCTTTTTCCAAGTGTAACTAACAGCTTCAAACGCGCACCAAATTCATCACATCTGCCCAGTCACTGCCTCCTAATTCACAACTCTCCTGTTAATTGCCAGCCTCCACCCATTACCATGGGCACCATCATTGCTCCCACTGACATTTCTATTTGTTGTCCCCCCAGGTTCCTGTTAATATTGATGCACCGTGCCCTTTCTTGACTGGAGCCTCCTTTTATTGAGGCCAGCTTTAATTTCCAAGATACCTCTCCTTATTCCCTGCATGCATACCACCTAATTAGATCATACAAGACCCTACACCTACCCAATGACTACTCAATTACCAATTTAACAAGTTCAAATGCCTCGCCATTCTGGTGAAGGTGCGCTGCCCAAACCTCACACCAGCCCTCTAAATGCACCCATACAGTGTGGTACAATTGCTGCTGAGTTTATTAAATAGGCAATCAGCAGCATGGCCTCATTTGCAGACTATCTGTTCCTTCAACGCCTTGTCCAGACTCCGTCGCAAGCTTCCACTCTGGCACTGGTGCCCCGCCTGACTATGTCCAGCCAACATCACATGTTTGCAATTGCGGTCCTTGCCCCATTCCATCTACCATCTCCACCCTGACACCTGTGTCCATCCTCCCGCTCCTGCCTCTGCTTCACATTCAACTGGTAAACGAAATGTAGATTCAATTTTCGAAGATGAGGCACCAAATTCCCTTGTCCGGTTTCTGTTTGTGCTGGGCATCATTCCATTGTGTGTTGCTACTTCACATGATCTGTACACATTGCACACTTTGGATACTCCTGTGAAAGAAGGAATGATTCCAAGCTGTTGTCCGACTTGCAGACTCTGTATTTTATCGCCTTCCATGTTGGTTGTACACCGTCGTCATCCTCCCATGTTTTCCAGACGTTTTCTTCTGTCAGAGAAATGGGACAGATGATGGCTTGGCAACACTGTCTTAATGTGGCTTCTGAACATGAGTTCTGCTGATGTGTCAAAGACCAAATGTAAAAGTGTGTCCCTCCAATGTCAAATATCGTCAATACAGATGATAAAACAGCGTTTGTTAAGTCTGCATTTAACCTCCACAGGAATTCTGTAGGCACAGGTTTTCCAGACATGTCTGCCATACCACCATTTCTGTTTTTCGCAAAGGTCCCAAGAGGAGGCTTGGAAAGGCCTGATGACAATCATGTCCAGTGCTGAAACTTCTTACAAAACCAATGGCATGTGGTTCCCTTCAAATCCTGGCGACATGTGTTCAAGGAGCAGGAGGTTTATCTGAGTTAGTAAATACCTAGGCAAGCAATGGCGCTTGTGGCATCTTCTTTCACTCATTTTCATACTTGGGCTGCATCTTCCGTATCCCCTTGGTTAAGCAACACTTTTTCATTGATTTAGCAATTCTTTGGGAGAATCTGTGACTGTCGAGGGCTCTGTGCAGGCCTGCTGTTCCTCCTGGATCTGTGCCAATCGGCGACAGGGCCTTCTGCTCATTCGAAATACAGCTGGAAAAAAGGCAGTGTTCCTTGCATCCTTTATTCACACTCCTCCTTCTGTCCATGAACAAATAGATTGGAGACATCACTGCATCATCTCATCACTGCTCTTCTCTCCAAGCCAGTGTCAAGCCAATGGTCTGCCCACAGTGTAGACATGGCATCCCAAAGCAACCCTTTGCAGGTGAACTACAATCTCGAGATCCGTAGTCGGTTCCGACAATGAGCATTTTGCCCTTGAAACGAGAACACAGTTGACATTGGTTCTCCATGTCTTCAACAAATAATTAATCGAATTTGCCTAAGCTCTTCCCAAAATGCTGACCTGGAAATCCTCTAATATGCCCTGAGACGACACCCATATCATTATTTTCAAGCTTCTTGATCAAACTACATTATCACTCAGTAAAGCGCAAACATCTTGCTGCTTTTTCCAAGTGTAACTAACAGCTTCAAACGCGCACCAAATTCATCACATCTGCCCAGTCACTGCCTCCTAATTCACAACTCTCCTGTTAATTGCCAGCCTCCACCCATTACCATGGGCACCATCATTGCTCCCACTGACATTTCTATTTGTTGTCCCCCCAGGTTCCTGTTAATATTGATGCACCGTGCCCTTTCTTGACTGGAGCCTCCTTTTATTGAGGCCAGCTTTAATTTCCAAGATACCTCTCCTTATTCCCTGCATGCATACCACCTAATTAGATCATACAAGACCCTACACCTACCCAATGACTACTCAATTACCAATTTAACAAGTTCAAATGCCTCGCCATTCTGGTGAAGGTGCGCTGCCCAAACCTCACACCAGCCCTCTAAATGCACCCATACAGTGTGGTACAATTGCTGCTGAGTTTATTAAATAGGCAATCAGCAGCATGGCCTCATTTGCAGACTATCTGTTCCTACAACGCCTTGTCCAGACTCCGTCGCAAACTTCCACTCTGGCACTGGTGCCCCGCCAGACTATGTCCAGCCAACATCACATGTTTGCAATTGCGGTCCTTGCCCTATTCCATCTACCATCTCCACCCTGACACCTGTGTCCATCCTCCCGCTCCTGCCTCTGCTTCACATTGAACTGGTAAACGAAATGTAGATTCCATTTTCGAAGATGAGGCACCAAATTCCCTTGTCCGGTTTCTGTTTGTGCTGGGCATCATTCCATTGTGTGTTGCTACTTCACATGATCTGTACACATTGCACACTTTGGATACTCCTGTGAAAGAAGGAATGATTCCAAGCTGTTGTCCGACTTGCAGACGCTGTATTTTATCGCCTTCCATGTTGGTTGTACACCGTCGTCATCCTCCCATGTTTTCCAGACGTTTTCTTCTGTCAGAGAAATGGGACAGATGATGGCTTGGCAACACTGTCTTAATGTGGCTTCTGAACATGAGTTCTGCTGATGTGTCAAAGACCAAATGTAAAAGTGTGTCCCTCCAATGTCAAATATCGTCAATACAGATGATAAAACAGCGTTTGTTAAGTCTGCATTTAACCTCCACAGGAATTCTGTAGGCACAAGTTTTCCAAACATGTCTGCCATACCACCATTTCTGTTTTTCGCAAAGGTCCCAAGAGGAGGCTTGGAAAGGCCTGATGACAATCATGTCCAGTGCTGAAACTTCTTACAAAACCAATGGCATGTGGTTCCCTTCAAATCCTGGCGACATGTGTTCAAGGAGCAGGAGGTTTATCTGAGTTAGTAAATACCTAGGCAAGCAATGGCGCTTGTGGCATCTTCTTTCACTCATTTTCATACTTGGGCTGCATCTTCCGTATCCCCTTGGTTAAGCAACACTTTTTCATTGATTTAGCAATTCTTTGGGAGAATCTGTGACTGTCGAGGGCTCTGTGCAGGCCTGCTGTTCCTCCTGGATCTGTGCCAATCGGCGACAGGGCCTTCTGCTCATTCGAAATACAGCTGGAAAAAAGGCAGTGTTCCTTGCATCCTTTATTCACACTCCTCCTTCTGTCCGTGAACAAATAGATTGGAGACATCACTGCATCATCTCATCACTGCTCTTCTCTCCAAGCCAGTGTCAAGCCAATGGTCTGCCCACAGTGTAGACATGGCATCCCAAAGCAACCCTTTGCA
Organism: Mustelus asterias; assembly: GCF_964213995.1. NCBI lineage: Eukaryota > Metazoa > Chordata > Chondrichthyes > Carcharhiniformes > Triakidae > Mustelus > Mustelus asterias. The sequence continues at coordinate 95,647,093 of NC_135805.1, forward strand.
GGTGAACTACAATCTCGAGATCCGTCGTCGGTTCCGACAATGAGCATTTTGCCCTTGAAACGAGAACACAGTTGACATTGGTTCTCCATGTCTTCAACAAATAATTAATCGAATTTGCCTAAGCTCTTCCCAAAATGCTGACCTGGAAATCCTCTAATATGCCCTGAGACGACTCCCATATCATTATTTTCAAGCTTCTTGATCAAACTACATTATCACTCAGTAAAGCGCAAACATCTTGCTGCTTTTTCCAAGTGTAACTAACAGCTTCAAACGCGCACCAAATTCATCACATCTGCCCAGTCACTGCCTCCTAATTCACAACTCTCCTGTTAATTGCCAGCCTCCACCCATTACCATGGGCACCATCATTGCTCCCACTGACATTTCTATTTGTTGTCCCCCCAGGTTCCTGTTAATATTGATGCACCGTGCCCTTTCTTGACTGGAGCCTCCTTTTATTGAGGCCAGCTTTAATTTCCAAGATACCTCTCCTTATTCCCTGCATGCATACCACCTAATTAGATCATACAAGACCCTACACCTACCCAATGACTACTCAATTACCAATTTAACAAGTTCAAATGCCTCGCCATTCTGGTGAAGGTGCGCTGCCCAAACCTCACACCAGCCCTCTAAATGCACCCATACAGTGTGGTACAATTGCTGCTGAGTTTATTAAATAGGCAATCAGCAGCATGGCCTCATTTGCAGACTATCTGTTCCTACAACGCCTTGTCCAGACTCCGTCGCAAACTTCCACTCTGGCACTGGTGCCCCGCCAGACTATGTCCAGCCAACATCACATGTTTGCAATTGCGGTCCTTGCCCTATTCCATCTACCATCTCCACCCTGACACCTGTGTCCATCCTCCCGCTCCTGCCTCTGCTTCACATTGAACTGGTAAACGAAATGTAGATTCCATTTTCGAAGATGAGGCACCAAATTCCCTTGTCCGGTTTCTGTTTGTGCTGGGCATCATTCCATTGTGTGTTGCTACTTCACATGATCTGTACACATTGCACACTTTGGATACTCCTGTGAAAGAAGGAATGATTCCAAGCTGTTGTCCGACTTGCAGACGCTGTATTTTATCGCCTTCCATGTTGGTTGTACACCGTCGTCATCCTCCCATGTTTTCCAGACGTTTTCTTCTGTCAGAGAAATGGGACAGATGATGGCTTGGCAACACTGTCTTAATGTGGCTTCTGAACATGAGTTCTGCTGATGTGTCAAAGACCAAATGTAAAAGTGTGTCCCTCCAATGTCAAATATCGTCAATACAGATGATAAAACAGCGTTTGTTAAGTCTGCATTTAACCTCCACAGGAATTCTGTAGGCACAAGTTTTCCAAACATGTCTGCCATACCACCATTTCTGTTTTTCGCAAAGGTCCCAAGAGGAGGCTTGGAAAGGCCTGATGACAATCATGTCCAGTGCTGAAACTTCTTACAAAACCAATGGCATGTGGTTCCCTTCAAATCCTGGCGACATGTGTTCAAGGAGCAGGAGGTTTATCTGAGTTAGTAAATACCTAGGCAAGCAATGGCGCTTGTGGCATCTTCTTTCACTCATTTTCATACTTGGGCTGCATCTTCCGTATCCCCTTGGTTAAGCAACACTTTTTCATTGATTTAGCAATTCTTTGGGAGAATCTGTGACTGTCGAGGGCTCTGTGCAGGCCTGCTGTTCCTCCTGGATCTGTGCCAATCGGCGACAGGGCCTTCTGCTCATTCGAAATACAGCTGGAAAAAAGGCAGTGTTCCTTGCATCCTTTATTCACACTCCTCCTTCTGTCCGTGAACAAATAGATTGGAGACATCACTGCATCATCTCATCACTGCTCTTCTCTCCAAGCCAGTGTCAAGCCAATGGTCTGCCCACAGTGTAGACATGGCATCCCAAAGCAACCCTTTGCAGGTGAACTACAATCTCGAGATCCGTCGTCGGTTCCGACAATGAGCATTTTGCCCTTGAAACGAGAACACAGTTGACATTGGTTCTCCATGTCTTCAACAAATAATTAATCGAATTTGCCTAAGCTCTTCCCAAAATGCTGACCTGGAAATCCTCTAATATGCCCTGAGACGACTCCCATATCATTATTTTCAAGCTTCTTGATCAAACTACATTATCACTCAGTAAAGCGCAAACATCTTGCTGCTTTTTCCAAGTGTAACTAACAGCTTCAAACGCGCACCAAATTCATCACATCTGCCCAGTCACTGCCTCCTAATTCACAACTCTCCTGTTAATTGCCAGCCTCCACCCATTACCATGGGCACCATCATTGCTCCCACTGACATTTCTATTTGTTGTCCCCCCAGGTTCCTGTTAATATTGATGCACCGTGCCCTTTCTTGACTGGAGCCTCCTTTTATTGAGGCCAGCTTTAATTTCCAAGATACCTCTCCTTATTCCCTGCATGCATACCACCTAATTAGATCATACAAGACCCTACACCTACCCAATGACTACTCAATTACCAATTTAACAAGTTCAAATGCCTCGCCATTCTGGTGAAGGTGCGCTGCCCAAACCTCACACCAGCCCTCTAAATGCACCCATACAGTGTGGTACAATTGCTGCTGAGTTTATTAAATAGGCAATCAGCAGCATGGCCTCATTTGCAGACTATCTGTTCCTACAACGCCTTGTCCAGACTCCGTCGCAAACTTCCACTCTGGCACTGGTGCCCCGCCAGACTATGTCCAGCCAACATCACATGTTTGCAATTGCGGTCCTTGCCCCATTCCATCTACCATCTCCACCCTGACACCTGTGTCCATCCTCCCGCTCCTGCCTCTGCTTCACATTGAACTGGTAAACGAAATGTAGATTCAATTTTCGAAGATGAGGCACCAAATTCCCTTGTCCGGTTTCTGTTTGTGCTGGGCATCATTCCATTGTGTGTTGCTACTTCACATGATCTGTACACATTGCACACTTTGGATACTCCTGTGAAAGAAGGAATGATTCCAAGCTGTTGTCCGACTTGCAGACGCTGTATTTTATCGCCTTCCATGTTGGTTGTACACCGTCGTCATCCTCCCATGTTTTCCAGACGTTTTCTTCTGTCAGAGAAATGGGACAGATGATGGCTTGGCAACACTGTCTTAATGTGGCTTCTGAACATGAGTTCTGCTGATGTGTCAAAGACCAAATGTAAAAGTGTGTCCCTCCAATGTCAAATATCGTCAATACAGATGATAAAACAGCGTTTGTTAAGTCTGCATTTAACCTCCACAGGAATTCTGTAGGCACAAGTTTTCCAAACATGTCTGCCATACCACCATTTCTGTTTTTCGCAAAGGTCCCAAGAGGAGGCTTGGAAAGGCCTGATGACAATCATGTCCAGTGCTGAAACTTCTTACAAAACCAATGGCATGTGGTTCCCTTCAAATCCTGGCGACATGTGTTCAAGGAGCAGGAGGTTTATCTGAGTTAGTAAATACCTAGGCAAGCAATGGCGCTTGTGGCATCTTCTTTCACTCATTTTCATACTTGGGCTGCATCTTCCATATCTCCTTGGTTAAGCAACACTTTTTCATTGATTTAGCAATTCTTTGGGAGAATCTGTGACTGTCGAGGGCTCTGTGCAGGCCTGCTGTTCCTCCTGGATCTGTGCCAATCGGCGACAGGGCCTTCTGCTCATTCGAAATACAGCTGGAAAAAAGGCAGTGTCCCTTGCATCCTTGATTCACACTCCTCCTTCTGTCCGTGAACAAATAGATTGGAGACATCACTGCATCTTCTCATCACTGCTCTTCTCTCCAAGCCAGTGTCAAGCCAATGGTCTGCCCACAGTGTAGACATGGCATCCCAAAGCAACCCTTTGCAGGTGAACTACAATCTCGAGATCCGTAGTCGGTTCCGACAATGAGCATTTTGCCCTTGAAACGAGAACACAGTTGACATTGGTTCTCCATGTCTTCAACAAATAATTAATCGAATTTGCCTAAGCTCTTCCCAAAATGCTGACCTGGAAATCCTCTAATATGCCCTGAGACGACTCCCATATCATTATTTTCAAGCTTCTTGATCAAACTACATTATCACTCAGTAAAGCGCAAACATCTTGCTGCTTTTTCCAAGTGTAACTAACAGCTTCAAACGCGCACCAAATTCATCACATCTGCCCAGTCACTGCCTCCTAATTCACAACTCTCCTGTTAATTGCCAGCCTCCACCCATTACCATGGGCACCATCATTGCTCCCACTGACATTTCTATTTGTTGTCCCCCCAGGTTCCTGTTAATATTGATGCACCGTGCCCTTTCTTGACTGGAGCCTCCTTTTATTGAGGCCAGCTTTAATTTCCAAGATACCTCTCCTTATTCCCTGCATGCATACCACCTAATTAGATCATACAAGACCCTACACCTACCCAATGACTACTCAATTACCAATTTAACAAGTTCAAATGCCTCGCCATTCTGGTGAAGGTGCGCTGCCCAAACCTCACACCAGCCCTCTAAATGCACCCATACAGTGTGGTACAATTGCTGCTGAGTTTATTAAATAGGCAATCAGCAGCATGGCCTCATTTGCAGACTATCTATTCCTACAACGCCTTGTCCAGACTCCGTCGCAAACTTCCACTCTGGCACTGGTGCCCCGCCAGACTATGTCCAGCCAACATCACATGTTTGCAATTGCGGTCCTTGCCCCATTCCATCTACCATCTCCACCCTGACACCTGTGTCCATCCTCCCGCTCCTGCCTCTGCTTCACATTGAACTGGTAAACGAAATGTAGATTCAATTTTCGAAGATGAGGCACCAAATTCCCTTGTCCGGTTTCTGTTTGTGCTGGGCATCATTCCATTGTGTGTTGCTACTTCACATGATCTGTACACATTGCACACTTTGGATACTCCTGTGAAAGAAGGAATGATTCCAAGCTGTTGTCCGACTTGCAGACTCTGTATTTTATCGCCTTCCATGTTGGTTGTACACCGTCGTCATCCTCCCATGTTTTCCAGACGTTTTCTTCTGTCAGAGAAATGGGACAGATGATGGCTTGGCAACACTGTCTTAATGTGGCTTCTGAACATGAGTTCTGCTGATGTGTCAAAGACCAAATGTAAAAGTGTGTCCCTCCAATGTCAAATATCGTCAGTACAGATGATAAAACAGCGTTTGTTAAGTCTGCATTTAACCTCCACAGGAATTCTGTAGGCACAAGTTTTCCAAACATGTCTGCCATACCACCATTTCTGTTTTTCGCAAAGGTCCCAAGAGGAGGCTTGGAAAGGCCTGATGACAATCATGTCCAGTGCTGAAACTTCTTACAAAACCAATGGCATGTGGTTCCCTTCAAATCCTGGCGACATGTGTTCAAGGAGCAGGAGGTTTATCTGAGTTAGTAAATACCTAGGCAAGCAATGGCGCTTGTGGCATCTTCTTTCACTCATTTTCATACTTGGGCTGCATCTTCCGTATCTCCTTGGTTAAGCAACACTTTTTCATTGATTTAGCAATTCTTTGGGAGAATCTGTGACTGTCGAGGGCTCTGTGCAGGCCTGCTGTTCCTCCTGGATCTGTGCCAATCGGCGACAGGGCCTTCTGCTCATTCGAAATACAGCTGGAAAAAAGGCAGTGTCCCTTGCATCCTTTATTCACACTCCTCCTTCTGTCCGTGAACAAATAGATTGGAGACATCACTGCATCTTCTCATCACTGCTCTTCTCTCCAAGCCAGTGTCAAGCCAATGGTCTGCCCACAGTGTAGACATGGCATCCCAAAGCAACCCTTTGCAGGTGAACTACAATCTCGAGATCCGTAGTCGGTTCCGACAATGAGCATTTTGCCCTTGAAACGAGAACACAGTTGACATTGGTTCTCCATGTCTTCAACAAATAATTAATCGAATTTGCCTAAGCTCTTCCCAAAATGCTGACCTGGAAATCCTCTAATATGCCCTGAGACGACACCCATATCATTATTTTCAAGCTTCTTGATCAAACTACATTATCACTCAGTAAAGCGCAAACATCTTGCTGCTTTTTCCAAGTGTAACTAACAGCTTCAAACGCGCACCAAATTCATCACATCTGCCCAGTCACTGCCTCCTAATTCACAACTCTCCTGTTAATTGCCAGCCTCCACCCATTACCATGGGCACCATCATTGCTCCCACTGACATTTCTATTTGTTGTCCCCCCAGGTTCCTGTTAATATTGATGCACCGTGCCCTTTCTTGACTGGAGCCTCCTTTTATTGAGGCCAGCTTTAATTTCCAAGATACCTCTCCTTATTCCCTGCATGCATACCACCTAATTAGATCATACAAGACCCTACACCTACCCAATGACTACTCAATTACCAATTTAACAAGTTCAAATGCCTCGCCATTCTGGTGAAGGTGCGCTGCCCAAACCTCACACCAGCCCTCTAAATGCACCCATACAGTGTGGTACAATTGCTGCTGAGTTTATTAAATAGGCAATCAGCAGCATGGCCTCATTTGCAGACTATCTGTTCCTACAACGCCTTGTCCAGACTCCGTCGCAAACTTCCACTCTGGCACTGGTGCCCCGCCAGACTATGTCCAGCCAACATCACATGTTTGCAATTGCGGTCCTTGCCCTATTCCATCTACCATCTCCACCCTGACACCTGTGTCCATCCTCCCGCTCCTGCCTCTGCTTCACATTGAACTGGTAAACGAAATGTAGATTCCATTTTCGAAGATGAGGCACCAAATTCCCTTGTCCGGTTTCTGTTTGTGCTGGGCATCATTCCATTGTGTGTTGCTACTTCACATGATCTGTACACATTGCACACTTTGGATACTCCTGTGAAAGAAGGAATGATTCCAAGCTGTTGTCCGACTTGCAGACGCTGTATTTTATCGCCTTCCATGTTGGTTGTACACCGTCGTCATCCTCCCATGTTTTCCAGACGTTTTCTTCTGTCAGAGAAATGGGACAGATGATGGCTTGGCAACACTGTCTTAATGTGGCTTCTGAACATGAGTTCTGCTGATGTGTCAAAGACCAAATGTAAAAGTGTGTCCCTCCAATGTCAAATATCGTCAATACAGATGATAAAACAGCGTTTGTTAAGTCTGCATTTAACCTCCACAGGAATTCTGTAGGCACAAGTTTTCCAAACATGTCTGCCATACCACCATTTCTGTTTTTCGCAAAGGTCCCAAGAGGAGGCTTGGAAAGGCCTGATGACAATCATGTCCAGTGCTGAAACTTCTTACAAAACCAATGGCATGTGGTTCCCTTCAAATCCTGGCGACATGTGTTCAAGGAGCAGGAGGTTTATCTGAGTTAGTAAATACCTAGGCAAGCAATGGCGCTTGTGGCATCTTCTTTCACTCATTTTCATACTTGGGCTGCATCTTCCATATCTCCTTGGTTAAGCAACACTTTTTCATTGATTTAGCAATTCTTTGGGAGAATCTGTGACTGTCGAGGGCTCTGTGCAGGCCTGCTGTTCCTCCTGGATCTGTGCCAATCGGCGACAGGGCCTTCTGCTCATTCGAAATACAGCTGGAAAAAAGGCAGTGTCCCTTGCATCCTTTATTCACACTCCTCCTTCTGTCCGTGAACAAATAGATTGGAGACATCACTGCATCTTCTCATCACTGCTCTTCTCTCCAAGCCAGTGTCAAGCCAATGGTCTGCCCACAGTGTAGACATGGCATCCCAAAGCAACCCTTTGCAGGTGAACTACAATCTCGAGATCCGTAGTCGGTTCCGACAATGAGCATTTTGCCCTTGAAACGAGAACACAGTTGACATTGGTTCTCCATGTCTTCAACAAATAATTAATCGAATTTGCCTAAGCTCTTCCCAAAATGCTGACCTGGAAATCCTCTAATATGCCCTGAGACGACTCCCATATCATTATTTTCAAGCTTCTTGATCAAACTACATTATCACTCAGTAAAGCGCAAACATCTTGCTGCTTTTTCCAAGTGTAACTAACAGCTTCAAACGCGCACCAAGTTCATCACATCTGCCCAGTCACTGCCTCCTAATTCACAACTCTCCTGTTAATTGCCAGCCTCCACCCATTACCATGGGCACCATCATTGCTCCCACTGACATTTCTATTTGTTGTCCCCCCAGGTTCCTGTTAATATTGATGCACCGTGCCCTTTCTTGACTGGAGCCTCCTTTTATTGAGGCCAGCTTTAATTTCCAAGATACCTCTCCTTATTCCCTGCATGCATACCACCTAATTAGATCATACAAGACCCTACACCTACCCAATGACTACTCAATTACCAATTTAACAAGTTCAAATGCCTCGCCATTCTGGTGAAGGTGCGCTGCCCAAACCTCACACCAGCCCTCTAAATGCACCCATACAGTGTGGTACAATTGCTGCTGAGTTTATTAAATAGGCAATCAGCAGCATGGCCTCATTTGCAGACTATCTGTTCCTACAACGCCTTGTCCAGACTCCGTCGCAAACTTCCACTCTGGCACTGGTGCCCCGCCAGACTATGTCCAGCCAACATCACATGTTTGCAATTGCGGTCCTTGCCCTATTCCATCTACCATCTCCACCCTGACACCTGTGTCCATCCTCCCGCTCCTGCCTCTGCTTCACATTGAACTGGTAAACGAAATGTAGATTCAATTTTCGAAGATGAGGCACCAAATTCCCTTGTCCGGTTTCTGTTTGTGCTGGGCATCATTCCATTGTGTGTTGCTACTTCACATGATCTGTACACATTGCACACTTTGGATACTCCTGTGAAAGAAGGAATGATTCCAAGCTGTTGTCCGACTTGCAGACTCTGTATTTTATCGCCTTCCATGTTGGTTGTACACCGTCGTCATCCTCCCATGTTTTCCAGACGTTTTCTTCTGTCAGAGAAATGGGACAGATGATGGCTTGGCAACACTGTCTTAATGTGGCTTCTGAACATGAGTTCTGCTGATGTGTCAAAGACCAAATGTAAAAGTGTGTCCCTCCAATGTCAAATATCGTCAATACAGATGATAAAACAGCGTTTGTTAAGTCTGCATTTAACCTCCACAGGAATTCTGTAGGCACAGGTTTTCCAGACATGTCTGCCATACCACCATTTCTGTTTTTCGCAAAGGTCCCAAGAGGAGGCTTGGAAAGGCCTGATGACAATCATGTCCAGTGCTGAAACTTCTTACAAAACCAATGGCATGTGGTTCCCTTCAAATCCTGGCGACATGTGTTCAAGGAGCAGGAGGTTTATCTGAGTTAGTAAATACCTAGGCAAGCAATGGCGCTTGTGGCATCTTCTTTCACTCATTTTCATACTTGGGCTGCATCTTCCGTATCCCCTTGGTTAAGCAACACTTTTTCATTGATTTAGCAATTCGTTGGGAGAATCTGTGACTGTCGAGGGCTCTGTGCAGGCCTGCTGTTCCTCCTGGATCTGTGCCAATCGGTGACAGGGCATTCTGCTCATTCGAAATACAGCTGGAAAAAAGGCAGTGTTCCTTGCATCCTTTATTCACATTCCTCCTTCTGTCCGTGAACAAATAGATTGGAGACATCACTGCATCTTCTCATCACTGCTCTTCTCTCCAAGCCAGTGTCAAGCCAATGGTCTGCCCACAGTGTAGACATGGCATCCCAAAGCAACCCTTTGCAGGTGAACTACAATCTCGAGATCCGTAGTCGGTTCCGACAATGAGCATTTTGCCCTTGAAACGAGAACACAGTTGACATTGGTTCTCCATGTCTTCAACAAATAATTAATCGAATTTGCCTAAGCTCTTCCCAAAATGCTGACCTGGAAATCCTCTAATATGCCCTGAGACGACTCCCATATCATTATTTTCAAGCTTCTTGATCAAACTACATTATCACTCAGTAAAGCGCAAACATCTTGCTGCTTTTTCCAAGTGTAACTAACAGCTTCAAACGCGCACCAAGTTCATCACATCTGCCCAGTCACTGCCTCCTAATTCACAACTCTCCTGTTAATTGCCAGCCTCCACCCATTACCATGGGCACCATCATTGCTCCCACTGACATTTCTATTTGTTGTCCCCCCAGGTTCCTGTTAATATTGATGCACCGTGCCCTTTCTTGACTGGAGCCTCCTTTTATTGAGGCCAGCTTTAATTTCCAAGATACCTCTCCTTATTCCCTGCATGCATACCACCTAATTAGATCATACAAGACCCTACACCTACCCAATGACTACTCAATTACCAATTTAACAAGTTCAAATGCCTCGCCATTCTGGTGAAGGTGCGCTGCCCAAACCTCACACCAGCCCTCTAAATGCACCCATACAGTGTGGTACAATTGCTGCTGAGTTTATTAAATAGGCAATCAGCAGCATGGCCTCATTTGCAGACTATCTGTTCCTACAACGCCTTGTCCAGACTCCGTCGCAAACTTCCACTCTGGCACTGGTGCCCTGCCAGACTATGTCCAGCCAACATCACATGTTTGCAATTGCGGTCCTTGCCCTATTCCATCTACCATCTCCACCCTGACACCTGTGTCCATCCTCCCGCTCCTGCCTCTGCTTCACATTGAACTGGTAAACGAAATGTAGATTCAATTTTCGAAGATGAGGCACCAAATTCCCTTGTCCGGTTTCTGTTTGTGCTGGGCATCATTCCATTGTGTGTTGCTACTTCACATGATCTGTACACATTGCACACTTTGGATACTCCTGTGAAAGAAGGAATGATTCCAAGCTGTTGTCCGACTTGCAGACTCTGTATTTTATCGCCTTCCATGTTGGTTGTACACCGTCGTCATCCTCCCATGTTTTCCAGACGTTTTCTTCTGTCAGAGAAATGGGACAGATGATGGCTTGGCAACACTGTCTTAATGTGGCTTCTGAACATGAGTTCTGCTGATGTGTCAAAGACCAAATGTAAAAGTGTGTCCCTCCAATGTCAAATATCGTCAATACAGATGATAAAACAGCGTTTGTTAAGTCTGCATTTAACCTCCACAGGAATTCTGTAGGCACAGGTTTTCCAGACATGTCTGCCATACCACCATTTCTGTTTTTCGCAAAGGTCCCAAGAGGAGGCTTGGAAAGGCCTGATGACAATCATGTCCAGTGCTGAAACTTCTTACAAAACCAATGGCATGTGGTTCCCTTCAAATCCTGGCGACATGTGTTCAAGGAGCAGGAGGTTTATCTGAGTTAGTAAATACCTAGGCAAGCAATGGCGCTTGTGGCATCTTCTTTCACTCATTTTCATACTTGGGCTGCATCTTCCGTATCCCCTTGGTTAAGCAACACTTTTTCATTGATTTAGCAATTCGTTGGGAGAATCTGTGACTGTCGAGGGCTCTGTGCAGGCCTGCTGTTCCTCCTGGATCTGTGCCAATCGGTGACAGGGCATTCTGCTCATTCGAAATACAGCTGGAAAAAAGGCAGTGTTCCTTGCATCCTTTATTCACATTCCTCCTTCTGTCCGTGAACAAATAGATTGGAGACATCACTGCATCTTCTCATCACTGCTCTTCTCTCCAAGCCAGTGTCAAGCCAATGGTCTGCCCACAGTGTAGACATGGCATCCCAAAGCAACCCTTTGCAGGTGAACTACAATCTCGAGATCCGTAGTCGGTTCCGACAATGAGCATTTTGCCCTTGAAACGAGAACACAGTTGACATTGGTTCTCCATGTCTTCAACAAATAATTAATCGAATTTGCCTAAGCTCTTCCCAAAATGCTGACCTGGAAATCCTCTAATATGCCCTGAGACGACTCCCATATCATTATTTTCAAGCTTCTTGATCAAACTACATTATCACTCAGTAAAGCGCAAACATCTTGCTGCTTTTTCCAAGTGTAACTAACAGCTTCAAACGCGCACCAAGTTCATCACATCTGCCCAGTCACTGCCTCCTAATTCACAACTCTCCTGTTAATTGCCAGCCTCCACCCATTACCATGGGCACCATCATTGCTCCCACTGACATTTCTATTTGTTGTCCCCCCAGGTTCCTGTTAATATTGATGCACCGTGCCCTTTCTTGACTGGAGCCTCCTTTTATTGAGGCCAGCTTTAATTTCCAAGATACCTCTCCTTATTCCCTGCATGCATACCACCTAATTAGATCATACAAGACCCTACACCTACCCAATGACTACTCAATTACCAATTTAACAAGTTCAAATGCCTCGCCATTCTGGTGAAGGTGCGCTGCCCAAACCTCACACCAGCCCTCTAAATGCACCCATACAGTGTGGTACAATTGCTGCTGAGTTTATTAAATAGGCAATCAGCAGCATGGCCTCATTTGCAGACTATCTGTTCCTACAACGCCTTGTCCAGACTCCGTCGCAAACTTCCACTCTGGCACTGGTGCCCTGCCATACTATGTCCAGCCAACATCACATGTTTGCAATTGCGGTCCTTGCCCTATTCCATCTACCATCTCCACCCTGACACCTGTGTCCATCCTCCCGCTCCTGCCTCTGCTTCACATTCAACTGGTAAACGAAATGTAGATTCAATTTTCGAAGATGAGGCACCAAATTCCCTTGTCCGGTTTCTGTTTGTGCTGGGCATCATTCCATTGTGTGTTGCTACTTCACATGATCTGTACACATTGCACACTTTGGATACTCCTGTGAAAGAAGGAATGATTCCAAGCTGTTGTCCGACTTGCAGACTCTGTATTTTATCGCCTTCCATGTTGGTTGTACACCGTCGTCATCCTCCCATGTTTTCCAGACGTTTTCTTCTGTCAGAGAAATGGGACAGATGATGGCTTGGCAACACTGTCTTAATGTGGCTTCTGAACATGAGTTCTGCTGATGTGTCAAAGACCAAATGTAAAAGTGTGTCCCTCCAATGTCAAATATCGTCAATACAGATGATAAAACAGCGTTTGTTAAGTCTGCATTTAACCTCCACAGGAATTCTGTAGGCACAGGTTTTCCAGACATGTCTGCCATACCACCATTTCTGTTTTTCGCAAAGGTCCCAAGAGGAGGCTTGGAAAGGCCTGATGACAATCATGTCCAGTGCTGAAACTTCTTACAAAACCAATGGCATGTGGTTCCCTTCAAATCCTGGCGACATGTGTTCAAGGAGCAGGAGGTTTATCTGAGTTAGTAAATACCTAGGCAAGCAATGGCGCTTGTGGCATCTTCTTTCACTCATTTTCATACTTGGGCTGCATCTTCCGTATCCCCTTGGTTAAGCAACACTTTTTCATTGATTTAGCAATTCGTTGGGAGAATCTGTGACTCTCGAGGGCTCTGTGCAGGCCTGCTGTTCCTCCTGGATCTGTGCCAATCGGTGACAGGGCATTCTGCTCATTCGAAATACAGCTGGAAAAAAGGCAGTGTTCCTTGCATCCTTTATTCACATTCCTCCTTCTGTCCGTGAACAAATAGATTGGAGACATCACTGCATCTTCTCATCACTGCTCTTCTCTCCAAGCCAGTGTCAAGCCAATGGTCTGCCCACAGTGTAGACATGGCATCCCAAAGCAACCCTTTGCAGGTGAACTACAATCTCGAGATCCGTAGTCGGTTCCGACAATGAGCATTTTGCCCTTGAAACGAGAACACAGTTGACATTGGTTCTCCATGTCTTCAACAAATAATTAATCGAATTTGCCTAAGCTCTTCCCAAAATGCTGACCTGGAAATCCTCTAATATGCCCTGAGACGACTCCCATATCATTATTTTCAAGCTTCTTGATCAAACTACATTATCACTCAGTAAAGCGCAAACATCTTGCTGCTTTTTCCAAGTGTAACTAACAGCTTCAAACGCGCACCAAATTCATCACATCTGCCCAGTCACTGCCTCCTAATTCACAACTCTCCTGTTAATTGCCAGCCTCCACCCATTACCATGGGCACCATCATTGCTCCCACTGACATTTCTATTTGTTGTCCCCCCAGGTTCCTGTTAATATTGATGCACCGTGCCCTTTCTTGACTGGAGCCTCCTTTTATTGAGGCCAGCTTTAATTTCCAAGATACCTCTCCTTATTCCCTGCATGCATACCACCTAATTAGATCATACAAGACCCTACACCTACCCAATGACTACTCAATTACCAATTTAACAAGTTCAAATGCCTCGCCATTCTGGTGAAGGTGCGCTGCCCAAACCTCACACCAGCCCTCTAAATGCACCCATACAGTGTGGTACAATTGCTGCTGAGTTTATTAAATAGGCAATCAGCAGCATGGCCTCATTTGCAGACTATCTATTCCTACAACGCCTTGTCCAGACTCCGTCGCAAACTTCCACTCTGGCACTGGTGCCCCGCCAGACTATGTCCAGCCAACATCACATGTTTGCAATTGCGGTCCTTGCCCTATTCCATCTACCATCTCCACCCTGACACCTGTGTCCATCCTCCCGCTCCTGCCTCTGCTTCACATTCAACTGGTAAACGAAATGTAGATTCAATTTTCGAAGATGAGGCACCAAATTCCCTTGTCCGGTTTCTGTTTGTGCTGGGCATCATTCCATTGTGTGTTGCTACTTCACATGATCTGTACACATTGCACACTTTGGATACTCCTGTGAAAGAAGGAATGATTCCAAGCTGTTGTCCGACTTGCAGACTCTGTATTTTATCGCCTTCCATGTTGGTTGTACACCGTCGTCATCCTCCCATGTTTTCCAGACGTTTTCTTCTGGAAATGGGACAGATGATGGCTTGGCAACACTGTCTTAATGTGGCTTCTGAACATGAGTTCTGCTGATGTGTCAAAGACCAAATGTAAAAGTGTGTCCCTCCAATGTCAAATATCGTCAGTACAGATGATAAAACAGCGTTTGTTAAGTCTGCATTTAACCTCCACAGGAATTCTGTAGGCACAAGTTTTCCAAACATGTCTGCCATACCACCATTTCTGTTTTTCGCAAAGGTCCCAAGAGGAGGCTTGGAAAGGCCTGATGACAATCATGTCCAGTGCTGAAACGTCTTACAAAACCAATGGCATGTGGTTCCCTTCAAATCCTGGCGACATGTGTTCAAGGAGCAGGAGGTTTATCTGAGTTAGTAAATACCTAGGCAAGCAATGGCGCTTGTGGCATCTTCTTTCACTCATTTTCATACTTGGGCTGCATCTTCCGTATCCCCTTGGTTAAGCAACACTTTTTCATTGATTTAGCAATTCTTTGGGAGAATCTGTGACTGTCGAGGGCTCTGTGCAGGCCTGCTGTTCCTCCTGGATCTGTGCCAATCGGCGACAGGGCCTTCTGCTCATTCAAAATACAGCTGGAAAAAAGGCAGTGTTCCTTGCATCATTTATTCACACTCCTCCTTCTGTCCGTGAACAAATAGATTGGAGACATCACTGCATCTTCTCATCACTGCTCTTCTCTCCAAGCCAGTGTCAAGCCAATGGTCTGCCCACAGTGTAGACATGGCATCCCAAAGCAACCCTTTGCAGGTGAACTACAATCTCGAGATCCGTAGTCGGTTCCGACAATGAGCATTTTGCCCTTGAAACGAGAACACAGTTGACATTGGTTCTCCATGTCTTCAACAAATAATTAATCGAATTTGCCTAAGCTCTTCCCAAAATGCTGACCTGGAAATCCTCTAATATGCCCTGAGACGACTCCCATATCATTATTTTCAAGCTTCTTGATCAAACTACATTATCACTCAGTAAAGCGCAAACATCTTGCTGCTTTTTCCAAGTGTAACTAACAGCTTCAAACGCGCACCAAATTCATCACATCTGCCCAGTCACTGCCTCCTAATTCACAACTCTCCTGTTAATTGCCAGCCTCCACCCATTACCATGGGCACCATCATTGCTCCCACTGACATTTCTATTTGTTGTCCCCCCAGGTTCCTGTTAATATTGATGCACCGTGCCCTTTCTTGACTGGAGCCTCCTTTTATTGAGGCCAGCTTTAATTTCCAAGATACCTCTCCTTATTCCCTGCATGCATACCACCTAATTAGATCATACAAGACCCTACACCTACCCAATGACTACTCAATTACCAATTTAACAAGTTCAAATGCCTCGCCATTCTGGTGAAGGTGCGCTGCCCAAACCTCACACCAGCCCTCTAAATGCACCCATACAGTGTGGTACAATTGCTGCTGAGTTTATTAAATAGGCAATCAGCAGCATGGCCTCATTTGCAGACTATCTGTTCCTACAACGCCTTGTCCAGACTCCGTCGCAAACTTCCACTCTGGCACTGGTGCCCCGCCAGACTATGTCCAGCCAACATCACATGTTTGCAATTGCGGTCCTTGCCCCATTCCATCTACCATCACCACCCTGACACCTGTGTCCATCCTCCCGCTCCTGCCTCTGCTTCACATTCAACTGGTAAACGAAATGTAGATTCAATTTTCGAAGATGAGGCACCAAATTCCCTTGTCCGGTTTCTGTTTGTGCTGGGCATCATTCCATTGTGTGTTGCTACTTCACATGATCTGTACACATTGCACACTTTGGATACTCCGGTGAAAGAAGGAATGATTCCAAGCTGTTGTCCGACTTGCAGACGCTGTATTTTATCGCCTTCCATGTTGGTTGTACACCGTCGTCATCCTCCCATGTTTTCCAGACGTTTTCTTCTGTCAGAGAAATGGGACAGATGATGGCTTGGCAACACTGTCTTAATGTGGCTTCTGAACATGAGTTCTGCTGATGTGTCAAAGACCAAATGTAAAAGTGTGTCCCTCCAATGTCAAATATCGTCAATACAGATGATAAAACAGCGTTTGTTAAGTCTGCATTTAACCTCCACAGGAATTCTGTAGGCACAGGTTTTCCAGACATGTCTGCCATACCACCATTTCTGTTTTTCGCAAAGGTCCCAAGAGGAGGCTTGGAAAGGCCTGATGACAATCATGTCCAGTGCTGAAACTTCTTACAAAACCAATGGCATGTGGTTCCCTTCAAATCCTGGCGACATGTGTTCAAGGAGCAGGAGGTTTATCTGAGTTAGTAAATACCTAGGCAAGCAATGGCGCTTGTGGCATCTTCTTTCACTCATTTTCATACTTGGGCTGCATCTTCCGTATCCCCTTGGTTAAGCAACACTTTTTCATTGATTTAGCAATTCGTTGGGAGAATCTGTGACTGTCGAGGGCTCTGTGCAGGCCTGCTGTTCCTCCTGGATCTGTGCCAATCGGTGACAGGGCATTCTGCTCATTCGAAATACAGCTGGAAAAAAGGCAGTGTTCCTTGCATCCTTTATTCACATTCCTCCTTCTGTCCGTGAACAAATAGATTGGAGACATCACTGCATCTTCTTATCACTGCTCTTCTCTCCAAGCCAGTGTCAAGCCAATGGTCTGCCCACAGTGTAGACATGGCATCCCAAAGCAACCCTTTGCAGGTGAACTACAATCTCGAGATCCGTAGTCGGTTCCGACAATGAGCATTTTGCCCTTGAAACGAGAACACAGTTGACATTGGTTCTCCATGTCTTCAACAAATAATTAATCGAATTTGCCTAAGCTCTTCCCAAAATGCTGACCTGGAAATCCTCTAATATGCCCTGAGACGACTCCCATATCATTATTTTCAAGCTTCTTGATCAAACTACATTATCACTCAGTAAAGCGCAAACATCTTGCTGCTTTTTCCAAGTGTAACTAACAGCTTCAAACGCGCACCAAATTCATCACATCTGCCCAGTCACTGCCTCCTAATTCACAACTCTCCTGTTAATTGCCAGCCTCCACCCATTACCATGGGCACCATCATTGCTCCCACTGACATTTCTATTTGTTGTCCCCCCAGGTTCCTGTTAATATTGATGCACCGTGCCCTTTCTTGACTGGAGCCTCCTTTTATTGAGGCCAGCTTTAATTTCCAAGATACCTCTCCTTATTCCCTGCATGCATACCACCTAATTAGATCATACAAGACCCTACACCTACCCAATGACTACTCAATTACCAATTTAACAAGTTCAAATGCCTCGCCATTCTGGTGAAGGTGCGCTGCCCAAACCTCACACCAGCCCTCTAAATGCACCCATACAGTGTGGTACAATTGCTGCTGAGTTTATTAAATAGGCAATCAGCAGCATGGCCTCATTTGCAGACTATCTGTTCCTACAACGCCTTGTCCAGACTCCGTCGCAAACTTCCACTCTGGCACTGGTGCCCCGCCAGACTATGTCCAGCCAACATCACATGTTTGCAATTGCGGTCCTTGCCCCATTCCATCTACCATCTCCACCCTGACACCTGTGTCCATCCTCCCGCTCCTGCCTCTGCTTCACATTCAACTGGTAAACGAAATGTAGATTCAATTTTCGAAGATGAGGCACCAAATTCCCTTGTCCGGTTTCTGTTTGTGCTGGGCATCATTCCATTGTGTGTTGCTACTTCACATGATCTGTACACATTGCACACTTTGGATACTCCTGTGAAAGAAGGAATGATTCCAAGCTGTTGTCCGACTTGCAGACTCTGTATTTTATCGCCTTCCATGTTGGTTGTACACCGTCGTCATCCTCCCATGTTTTCCAGACGTTTTCTTCTGTCAGAGAAATGGGACAGATGATGGCTTGGCAACACTGTCTTAATGTGGCTTCTGAACATGAGTTCTGCTGATGTGTCAAAGACCAAATGTAAAAGTGTGTCCCTCCAATGTCAAATATCGTCAATACAGATGATAAAACAGCGTTTGTTAAGTCTGCATTTAACCTCCACAGGAATTCTGTAGGCACAGGTTTTCCAGACATGTCTGCCATACCACCATTTCTGTTTTTCGCAAAGGTCCCAAGAGGAGGCTTGGAAAGGCCTGATGACAATCATGTCCAGTGCTGAAACTTCTTACAAAACCAATGGCATGTGGTTCCCTTCAAATCCTGGCGACATGTGTTCAAGGAGCAGGAGGTTTATCTGAGTTAGTAAATACCTAGGCAAGCAATGGCGCTTGTGGCATCTTCTTTCACTCATTTTCATACTTGGGCTGCATCTTCCGTATCCCCTTGGTTAAGCAACACTTTTTCATTGATTTAGCAATTCGTTGGGAGAATCTGTGACTCTCGAGGGCTCTGTGCAGGCCTGCTGTTCCTCCTGGATCTGTGCCAATCGGCGACAGGGCCTTCTGCTCATTCGAAATACAGCTGGAAAAAAGGCAGTGTTCCTTGCATCCTTTATTCACACTCCTCCTTCTGTCCGTGAACAAATAGATTGGAGACATCACTGCATCTTCTCATCACTGCTCTTCTCTCTGGGCATCATTCCATTGTGTGTTGCTACTTCACATGATCTGTACACATTTTCCTGTGAAAGAAGGAATGATTCCAAGCTTGTCCGACTTGCAGACTCTGTATTTTATCGCCTTCCATGTTGGTTGTACACCGTCGTCATCCTCCCATGTTTTCCAGACGTTTTCTTCTGTCAGAGAAATGGGACAGATGATGGCTTGGCAACACTGTCTTAATGTGGCTTCTGAACATGAGTTCTGCTGATGTGTCAAAGACCAAATGTAAAAGTGTGTCCCTCCAATGTCAAATATCGTCAATACAGATGATAAAACAGCGTTTGTTAAGTCTGCATTTAACCTCCACAGGAATTCTGTAGGCACAGGTTTTCCAGACATGTCTGCCATACCACCATTTCTGTTTTTCGCAAAGGTCCCAAGAGGAGGCTTGGAAAGGCCTGATGACAATCATGTCCAGTGCTGAAACTTCTTACAAAACCAATGGCATGTGGTTCCCTTCAAATCCTGGCGACATGTGTTCAAGGAGCAGGAGGTTTATCTGAGTTAGTAAATACCTAGGCAAGCAATGGCGCTTGTGGCATCTTCTTTCACTCATTTTCATACTTGGGCTGCATCTTCCGTATCCCCTTGGTTAAGCAACACTTTTTCATTGATTTAGCAATTCGTTGGGAGAATCTGTGACTGTCGAGGGCTCTGTGCAGGCCTGCTGTTCCTCCTGGATCTGTGCCAATCAGTGACAGGGCATTCTGCTCATTCGAAATACAGCTGGAAAAAAGGCAGTGTTCCTTGCATCCTTTATTCACACTCCTCCTTCTGTCCGTGAACAAATAGATTGGAGACATCACTGCATCTTCTCATCACTGCTCTTCTCTCCAAGCCAGTGTCAAGCCAATGGTCTGCCCACAGTGTAGACATGGCATCCCAAAGCAACCCTTTGCAGGTGAACTACAATCTCGAGATCCGTAGTCGGTTCCGACAATGAGCATTTTGCCCTTGAAACGAGAACACAGTTGACATTGGTTCTCCATGTCTTCAACAAATAATTAATCGAATTTGCCGAAGCTCTTCCCAAAATGCTGACCTGGAAATCCTCTAATATGCCCTGAGACGACTCCCATATCATTATTTTCAAGCTTCTTGATCAAACTACATTATCACTCAGTAAAGCGCAAACATCTTGCTGCTTTTTCCAAGTGTAACTAACAGCTTCAAACGCGCACCAAATTCATCACATCTGCCCAGTCACTGCCTCCTAATTCACAACTCTCCTGTTAATTGCCAGCCTCCACCCATTACCATGGGCACCATCATTGCTCCCACTGACATTTCTATTTGTTGTCCCCCCAGGTTCCTGTTAATATTGATGCACCGTGCCCTTTCTTGACTGGAGCCTCCTTTTATTGAGGCCAGCTTTAATTTCCAAGATACCTCTCCTTATTCCCTGCATGCATACCACCTAATTAGATCATACAAGACCCTACACCTACCCAATGACTACTCAATTACCAATTTAACAAGTTCAAATGCCTCGCCATTCTGGTGAAGGTGCGCTGCCCAAACCTCACACCAGCCCTCTAAATGCACCCATACAGTGTGGTACAATTGCTGCTGAGTTTATTAAATAGGCAATCAGCAGCATGGCCTCATTTGCAGACTATCTGTTCCTACAACGCCTTGTCCAGACTCCGTCGCAAACTTCCACTCTGGCACTGGTGCCCCGCCAGACTATGTCCAGCCAACATCACATGTTTGCAATTGCGGTCCTTGCCCCATTCCATCTACCATCTCCACCCTGACACCTGTGTCCATCCTCCCGCTCCTGCCTCTGCTTCACATTCAACTGGTAAACGAAATGTAGATTCAATTTTCGAAGATGAGGCACCAAATTCCCTTGTCCGGTTTCTGTTTGTGCTGGGCATCATTCCATTGTGTGTTGCTACTTCACATGATCTGTACACATTGCACACTTTGGATACTCCTGTGAAAGAAGGAATGATTCCAAGCTGTTGTCCGACTTGCAGACTCTGTATTTTATCGCCTTCCATGTTGGTTGTACACCGTCGTCATCCTCCCATGTTTTCCAGACGTTTTCTTCTGTCAGAGAAATGGGACAGATGATGGCTTGGCAACACTGTCTTAATGTGGCTTCTGAACATGAGTTCTGCTGATGTGTCAAAGACCAAATGTAAAAGTGTGTCCCTCCAATGTCAAATATCGTCAATACAGATGATAAAACAGCGTTTGTTAAGTCTGCATTTAACCTCCACAGGAATTCTGTAGGCACAGGTTTTCCAGACATGTCTGCCATACCACCATTTCTGTTTTTCGCAAAGGTCCCAAGAGGAGGCTTGGAAAGGCCTGATGACAATCATGTCCAGTGCTGAAACTTCTTACAAAACCAATGGCATGTGGTTCCCTTCAAATCCTGGCGACATGTGTTCAAGGAGCAGGAGGTTTATCTGAGTTAGTAAATACCTAGGCAAGCAATGGCGCTTGTGGCATCTTCTTTCACTCATTTTCATACTTGGGCTGCATCTTCCGTATCCCCTTGGTTAAGCAACACTTTTTCATTGATTTAGCAATTCGTTGGGAGAATCTGTGACTCTCGAGGGCTCTGTGCAGGCCTGCTGTTCCTCCTGGATCTGTGCCAATCGGCGACAGGGCCTTCTGCTCATTCGAAATACAGCTGGAAAAAAGGCAGTGTTCCTTGCATCCTTTATTCACACTCCTCCTTCTGTCCGTGAACAAATAGATTGGAGACATCACTGCATCTTCTCATCACTGCTCTTCTCTCTGGGCATCATTCCATTGTGTGTTGCTACTTCACATGATCTGTACACATTTTCCTGTGAAAGAAGGAATGATTCCAAGCTTGTCCGACTTGCAGACTCTGTATTTTATCGCCTTCCATGTTGGTTGTACACCGTCGTCATCCTCCCATGTTTTCCAGACGTTTTCTTCTGTCAGAGAAATGGGACAGATGATGGCTTGGCAACACTGTCTTAATGTGGCTTCTGAACATGAGTTCTGCTGATGTGTCAAAGACCAAATGTAAAAGTGTGTCCCTCCAATGTCAAATATCGTCAATACAGATGATAAAACAGCGTTTGTTAAGTCTGCATTTAACCTCCACAGGAATTCTGTAGGCACAGGTTTTCCAGACATGTCTGCCATACCACCATTTCTGTTTTTCGCAAAGGTCCCAAGAGGAGGCTTGGAAAGGCCTGATGACAATCATGTCCAGTGCTGAAACTTCTTACAAAACCAATGGCATGTGGTTCCCTTCAAATCCTGGCGACATGTGTTCAAGGAGCAGGAGGTTTATCTGAGTTAGTAAATACCTAGGCAAGCAATGGCGCTTGTGGCATCTTCTTTCACTCATTTTCATACTTGGGCTGCATCTTCCGTATCCCCTTGGTTAAGCAACACTTTTTCATTGATTTAGCAATTCGTTGGGAGAATCTGTGACTGTCGAGGGCTCTGTGCAGGCCTGCTGTTCCTCCTGGATCTGTGCCAATCGGCGACAGGGCATTCTGCTCATTCGAAATACAGCTGGAAAAAAGGCAGTGTTCCTTGCATCCTTTATTCCCATTCCTCCTTCTGTCCGTGAACAAATAGATTGGAGACATCACTGCATCTTCTCATCACTGCTCTTCTCTCCAAGCCAGTGTCAAGCCAATGGTCTGCCCACAGTGTAGACATGGCATCCCAAAGCAACCCTTTGCAGGTGAACTACAATCTCGAGATCCGTAGTCGGTTCCGACAATGAGCATTTTGCCCTTGAAACGAGAACACAGTTGACATTGGTTCTCCATGTCTTCAACAAATAATTAATCGAATTTGCCTAAGCTCTTCCCAAAATGCTGACCTGGAAATCCTCTAATATGCCCTGAGACGACTCCCATATCATTATTTTCAAGCTTCTTGATCAAACTACATTATCACTCAGTAAAGCGCAAACATCTTGCTGCTTTTTCCAAGTGTAACTAACAGCTTCAAACGCGCACCAAATTCATCACATCTGCCCAGTCACTGCCTCCTAATTCACAACTCTCCTGTTAATTGCCAGCCTCCACCCATTACCATGGGCACCATCATTGCTCCCACTGACATTTCTATTTGTTGTCCCCCCAGGTTCCTGTTAATATTGATGCACCGTGCCCTTTCTTGACTGGAGCCTCCTTTTATTGAGGCCAGCTTTAATTTCCAAGATACCTCTCCTTATTCCCTGCATGCATACCACCTAATTAGATCATACAAGACCCTACACCTACCCAATGACTACTCAATTACCAATTTAACAAGTTCAAATGCCTCGCCATTCTGGTGAAGGTGCGCTGCCCAAACCTCACACCAGCCCTCTAAATGCACCCATACAGTGTGGTACAATTGCTGCTGAGTTTATTAAATAGGCAATCAGCAGCATGGCCTCATTTGCAGACCATCTGTTCCTACAACGCCTTGTCCAGACTCCGTCGCAAACTTCCACTCTGGCACTGGTGCCCCGCCAGACTATGTCCAGCCAACATCACATGTTTGCAATTGCGGTCCTTGCCCTATTCCATCTACCATCTCCACCCTGACACCTGTGTCCATCCTCCCGCTCCTGCCTCTGCTTCACATTCAACTGGTAAACGAAATGTAGATTCAATTTTCGAAGATGAGGCACCAAATTCCCTTGTCCGGTTTCTGTTTGTGCTGGGCATCATTCCATTGTGTGTTGCTACTTCACATGATCTGTACACATTGCACACTTTGGATACTCCTGTGAAAGAAGGAATGATTCCAAGCTGTTGTCCGACTTGCAGACTCTGTATTTTATCGCCTTCCATGTTGGTTGTACACCGTCGTCATCCTCCCATGTTTTCCAGACGTTTTCTTCTGTCAGAGAAATGGGACAGATGATGGCTTGGCAACACTGTCTTAATGTGGCTTCTGAACATGAGTTCTGCTGATGTGTCAAAGACCAAATGTAAAAGTGTGTCCCTCCAATGTCAAATATCGTCAATACAGATGATAAAACAGCGTTTGTTAAGTCTGCATTTAACCTCCACAGGAATTCTGTAGGCACAAGTTTTCCAAACATGTCTGCCATACCACCATTTCTGTTTTTCGCAAAGGTCCCAAGAGGAGGCTTGGAAAGGCCTGATGACAATCATGTCCAGTGCTGAAACTTCTTACAAAACCAATGGCATGTGGTTCCCTTCAAATCCTGGCGACATGTGTTCAAGGAGCAGGAGGTTTATCTGAGTTAGTAAATACCTAGGCAAGCAATGGCGCTTGTGGCATCTTCTTTCACTCATTTTCATACTTGGGCTGCATCTTCCGTATCCCCTTGGTTAAGCAACACTTTTTCATTGATTTAGCAATTCGTTGGGAGAATCTGTGACTGTCGAGGGCTCTTTGCAGGCCTGCTGTTCCTCCTGGATCTGTGCCAATCAGTGACAGGGCATTCTGCTCATTCGAAATACAGCTGGAAAAAAGGCAGTGTTCCTTGCATCCTTTATTCACACTCCTCCTTCTGTCCGTGAACAAATAGATTGGAGACATCACTGCATCTTCTCATCACTGCTCTTCTCTCCAAGCCAGTGTCAAGCCAATGGTCTGCCCACAGTGTAGACATGGCATCCCAAAGCAACCCTTTGCAGGTGAACTACAATCTCGAGATCCGTAGTCGGTTCCGACAATGAGCATTTTGCCCTTGAAACGAGAACACAGTTGACATTGGTTCTCCATGTCTTCAACAAATAATTAATCGAATTTGCCGAAGCTCTTCCCAAAATGCTGACCTGGAAATCCTCTAATATGCCCTGAGACGACTCCCATATCATTATTTTCAAGCTTCTTGATCAAACTACATTATCACTCAGTAAAGCGCAAACATCTTGCTGCTTTTTCCAAGTGTAACTAACAGCTTCAAACGCGCACCAAATTCATCACATCTGCCCAGTCACTGCCTCCTAATTCACAACTCTCCTGTTAATTGCCAGCCTCCACCCATTACCATGGGCACCATCATTGCTCCCACTGACATTTCTATTTGTTGTCCCCCCAGGTTCCTGTTAATATTGATGCACCGTGCCCTTTCTTGACTGGAGCCTCCTTTTATTGAGGCCAGCTTTAATTTCCAAGATACCTCTCCTTATTCCCTGCATGCATACCACCTAATTAGATCATACAAGACCCTACACCTACCCAATGACTACTCAATTACCAATTTAACAAGTTCAAATGCCTCGCCATTCTGGTGAAGGTGCGCTGCCCAAACCTCACACCAGCCCTCTAAATGCACCCATACAGTGTGGTACAATTGCTGCTGAGTTTATTAAATAGGCAATCAGCAGCATGGCCTCATTTGCAGACTATCTGTTCCTACAACGCCTTGTCCAGACTCCGTCGCAAACTTCCACTCTGGCACTGGTGCCCCGCCAGACTATGTCCAGCCAACATCACATGTTTGCAATTGCGGTCCTTGCCCTATTCCATCTACCATCTCCACCCTGACACCTGTGTCCATCCTCCCGCTCCTGCCTCTGCTTCACATTCAACTGGTAAACGAAATGTAGATTCAATTTTCGAAGATGAGGCACCAAATTCCCTTGTCCGGTTTCTGTTTGTGCTGGGCATCATTCCATTGTGTGTTGCTACTTCACATGATCTGTACACATTGCACACTTTGGATACTCCTGTGAAAGAAGGAATGATTCCAAGCTGTTGTCCGACTTGCAGACTCTGTATTTTATCGCCTTCCATGTTGGTTGTACACCGTCGTCATCCTCCCATGTTTTCCAGACGTTTTCTTCTGTCAGAGAAATGGGACAGATGATGGCTTGGCAACACTGTCTTAATGTGGCTTCTGAACATGAGTTCTGCTGACGTGTCAAAGACCAAATGTAAAAGTGTGTCCCTCCAATGTCAAATATCGTCAATACAGATGATAAAACAGCGTTTGTTAAGTCTGCATTTAACCTCCACAGGAATTCTGTAGGCACAAGTTTTCCAAACATGTCTGCCATACCACCATTTCTGTTTTTCGCAAAGGTCCCAAGAGGAGGCTTGGAAAGGCCTGATGACAATCATGTCCAGTGCTGAAACTTCTTACAAAACCAATGGCATGTGGTTCCCTTCAAATCCTGGCGACATGTGTTCAAGGAGCAGGAGGTTTATCTGAGTTAGTAAATACCTAGGCAAGCAATGGCGCTTGTGGCATCTTCTTTCACTCATTTTCATACTTGGGCTGCATCTTCCGTATCCCCTTGGTTAAGCAACACTTTTTCATTGATTTAGCAATTCGTTGGGAGAATCTGTGACTGTCGAGGGCTCTGTGCAGGCCTGCTGTTCCTCCTGGATCTGTGCCAATCAGTGACAGGGCCTTCTGCTCATTCGAAATACAGCTGGAAAAAAGGCAGTGTTCCTTGCATCCTTTATTCACACTCCTCCTTCTGTCCGTGAACAAATAGATTGGAGACATCACTGCATCTTCTCATCACTGCTCTTCTCTCCAAGCCAGTGTCAAGCCAATGGTCTGCCCACAGTGTAGACATGGCATCCCAAAGCAACCCTTTGCAGGTGAACTACAATCTCGAGATCCGTAGTCGGTTCCGACAATGAGCATTTTGCCCTTGAAACGAGAACACAGTTGACATTGGTTCTCCATGTCTTCAACAAATAATTAATCGAATTTGCCTAAGCTCTTCCCAAAATGCTGACCTGGAAATCCTCTAATATGCCCTGAGACGACTCCCATATCATTATTTTCAAGCTTCTTGATCAAACTACATTATCACTCAGTAAAGCGCAAACACCTTGCTGCTTTTTCCAAGTGTAACTAACAGCTTCAAACGCGCACCAAATTCATCACATCTGCCCAGTCACTGCCTCCTAATTCACAACTCTCCTGTTAATTGCCAGCCTCCACCCATTACCATGGGCACCATCATTGCTCCCACTGACATTTCTATTTGTTGTCCCCCCAGGTTCCTGTTAATATTGATGCACCGTGCCCTTTCTTGACTGGAGCCTCCTTTTATTGAGGCCAGCTTTAATTTCCAAGATACCTCTCCTTATTCCCTGCATGCATACCACCTAATTAGATCATACAAGACCCTACACCTACCCAATGACTACTCAATTACCAATTTAACAAGTTCAAATGCCTCGCCATTCTGGTGAAGGTGCGCTGCCCAAACCTCACACCAGCCCTCTAAATGCACCCATACAGTGTGGTACAATTGCTGCTGAGTTTATTAAATAGGCAATCAGCAGCATGGCCTCATTTGCAGACTATCTATTCCTACAACGCCTTGTCCAGACTCCGTCGCAAACTTCCACTCTGGCACTGGTGCCCCGTCAGACTATGTCCAGCCAACATCACATGTTTGCAATTGCGGTCCTTGCCCCCTTCCATCTACCATCTCCACCCTGACACCTGTGTCCATCCTCCCGCTCCTGCCTCTGTTTCACATTGAACTGGTAAACGAAATGTAGATTCCATTTTCGAAGATGAGGCACCAAATTCCCTTGTCCGGTTTCTGTTTGTGCTGGGCATCATTCCATTGTGTGTTGCTACTTCACATGATCTGTACACATTGCACACCTTGGATACTCCTGTGAAAGAAGGAATGATTCCAAGCTGTTGTCCGACTTGCAGACTCTGTATTTTATCGCCTTCCATGTTGGTTGTACACCGTCGTCATCCTCCCATGTTTTCCAGACGTTTTCTTCTGTCAGAGAAATGGGACAGATGATGGCTTGGCAACACTGTCTTAATGTGGCTTCTGAACATGAGTTCTGCTGATGTGTCAAAGACCAAATGTAAAAGTGTGACCCTCCAATGTCAAATATCGTCAATACAGATGATAAAACAGCGTTTGTTAAGTCTGCATTTAACCTCCACAGGAATTCTGTAGGCACAGGTTTTCCAGACATGTCTGCCATATCACCATTTCTGTTTTTCGCAAAGGTCCCAAGAGGAGGCTTGGAAAGGCCTGATGACAATCATGTCCAGTGCTGAAACTTCTCACAAAACCAATGGCATGTGGTTCCCTTCAAATCCTGGCGACATGTGTTCAAGGAGCAGGAGGTTTATCTGAGTTAGTAAATACCTAGGCAAGCAATGGCGCTTGTGGCATCTTCTTTCACTCATTTTCATACTTGGGCTGCATCTTCCGTATCCCCTTGGTGAAGCAACACTTTTTCATTGATTTAGCAATTCGTTGGGAGAATCTGTGACTGTCGAGGGCTCTGTGCAGGCCTGCTGTTCCTCCTGGGTCTGTGCCAATCAGTGACAGGGCCTTCTGCTCATTCGAAATACAGCTGGAAAAAAGGCAGTGTTCCGTGCATCCTTTATTCACATTCCTCCTTCTGTCCGTGAACAAATAGATTGGAGACATCACTGCATCTTCTTATCACTGCTCTTCTCTCCAAGCCAGTGTCAAGCCAATGGTCTGCCCACAGTGTAGACATGGCATCCCAAAGCAACCCTTTGCAGGTGAACTACAATCTCGAGATCCGTAGTCGGTTCCGACAATGAGCATTTTGCCCTTGAAACGAGAACACAGTTGACATTGGTTCTCCATGTCTTCAACAAATAATTAATCGAATTTGCCTAAGCGCTTCCCAAAATGCTGACCTGGAAATCCTCTAATATGCCCTGAGACGACTCCCATATCATTATTTTCAAGCTTCTTGATCAAACTACATTATCACTCAGTAAAGCGCAAACATCTTGCTGCTTTTTCCAAGTGTAACTAACAGCTTCAAACGCGCACCAAATTCATCACATCTGCCCAGTCACTGCCTCCTAATTCACAACTCTCCTGTTAATTGCCAGCCTCCACCCATTACCATGGGCACCATCATTGCTCCCACTGACATTTCTATTTGTTGTCCCCCCAGGTTCCTGTTAATATTGATGCACCGTGCCCTTTCTTGACTGGAGCCTCCTTTTATTGAGGCCAGCTTTAATTTCCAAGATACCTCTCCTTATTCCCTGCATGCATACCACCTAATTAGATCATACAAGACCCTACACCTACCCAATGACTACTCAATTACCAATTTAACAAGTTCAAATGCCTCGCCATTCTGGTGAAGGTGCGCTGCCCAAACCTCACACCAGCCCTCTAAATGCACCCATACAGTGTGGTACAATTGCTGCTGAGTTTATTAAATAGGCAATCAGCAGCATGGCCTCATTTGCAGACTATCTATTCCTACAACGCCTTGTCCAGACTCCGTCGCAAACTTCCACTCTGGCACTGGTGCCCCGCCAGACTATGTCCAGCCAACATCACATGTTTGCAATTGCGGTCCTTGCCCCATTCCATCTACCATCTCCACCCTGACACCTGTGTCCATCCTCCCGCTCCTGCCTCTGTTTCACATTGAACTGGTAAACGAAATGTAGATTCCATTTTCGAAGATGAGGCACCAAATTCCCTTGTCCAGTTTCTGTTTGTGCTGGGCATCATTCCATGTTGTGTTGCTACTTCACATGATCTGTACACATTGCACACCTTGGATACTCCTGTGAAAGAAGGAATGATTCCAAGCTGTTGTCCGACTTGCAGACTCTGTATTTTATCGCCTTCCATGTTGGTTGTACACCGTCGTCATCCTCCCATGTTTTCCAGACGTTTTCTTCTGTCAGAGAAATGGGACAGATGATGGCTTGGCAACACTGTCTTAATGTGGCTTCTGAACATGAGTTCTGCTGATGTGTCAAAGACCAAATGTAAAAGTGTGTCCCTCCAATGTCAAATATCGTCAATACAGATGATAAAACAGCGTTTGTTAAGTCTGCATTTAACCTCCACAGGAATTCTGTAGGCACAGGTTTTCCAGACATGTCTGCCATATCACCATTTCTGTTTTTCGCAAAGGTCCCAAGAGGAGGCTTGGAAAGGCCTGATGACAATCATGTCCAGTGCTGAAACTTCTTACAAAACCAATGGCATGTGGTTCCCTTCAAATCCTGGCGACATGTGTTCAAGGAGCAGGAGGTTTATCGGAGTTAGTAAATACCTAGACAAGCAATGGCACTTGTGGCATCTTCTTTCACTCATTTTCATACTTGGGCTGCATCTTCCGTATCCCCTTGGTTAAGCAACACTTTTTCATTGATTTAGCAATTCTTTGGGAGAATCTGTGACTGTCGGGGGCTCTGTGCAGGCCTGCTGTTCCTCCTGGATCTGTGCCAATCAGTGACAGGGCCTTCTGCTCATTCGAAATACAGCTGGAAAAAAGGCAGTGTTCCTTGCATCCTTTATTCACACTCCTCCTTCTGTCCGTGAACAAATAGATTGGAGACATCACTGCATCTTCTCATCAGTGCTCTTCTCTCCAAGCCAGTGTCAAGCCAATGGTCTGCCCACAGTGTAGACATGGCATCCCAAAGCAACCCTTTGCAGGTGAACTACAATCTCGAGATCCGTAGTCGGTTCCGACAATGAGCATTTTGCCCTTGAAACGAGAACACAGTTGACATTGGTTCTCCATGTCTTCAACAAATAATTAATCGAATTTGCCGAAGCTCTTCCCTAAATGCTGACCTGGAAATCCTCTAATATGCCCTGAGACGACTCCCATATCATTATTTTCAAGCTTCTTGATCAAACTACATTATCACTCAGTAAAGCGCAAACATCTTGCTGCTTTTTCCAAGTGTAACTAACAGCTTCAAACGCGCACCAAATTCATCACATCTGCCCAGTCACTGCCTCCGAATTCACAACTCTCCTGTTAATTGCCAGCCTCCACCCATTACCATGGGCACCATCATTGCTCCCACTGACATTTCTATTTGTTGTCCCCCCAGGTTCCTGTTAATATTGATGCACCGTGCCCTTTCTTGACTGGAGCCTCCTTTTATTGAGGCCAGCTTTAATTTCCAAGATACCTCTCCTTATTCCCTGCATGCATACCACCTAATTAGATCATACAAGACCCTACACCTACCCAATGACTACTCAATTACCAATTTAACAAGTTCAAATGCCTCGCCATTCTGGTGAAGGTGCGCTGCCCAAACCTCACACCAGCCCTCTAAATGCACCCATACAGTGTGGTACAATTGCTGCTGAGTTTATTAAATAGGCAATCAGCAGCATGGCCTCATTTGCAGACAATCTATTCCTACAACGCCTTGTCCAGACTCCGTCGCAAACTTCCACTCTGGCACTGGTGCCCCGCCAGACTATGTCCAGCCAACATCACATGTTTGCAATTGCGGTCCTTGCCCCATTCCATCTACCATCTCCACCCTGACACCTGTGTCCATCCTCCCGCTCCTGCCTCTGTTTCACATTGAACTGGTAAACGAAATGTAGATTCCATTTTCGAAGATGAGGCACCAAATTCCCTTGTCCAGTTTCTGTTTGTGCTGGGCATCATTCCATGTTGTGTTGCTACTTCACATGATCTGTACACATTGCACACCTTGGATACTCCTGTGAAAGAAGGAATGATTCCAAGCTGTTGTCCGACTTGCAGACTCTGTATTTTATCGCCTTCCATGTTGGTTGTACACCGTCGTCATCCTCCCATGTTTTCCAGACGTTTTCTTCTGTCAGAGAAATGGGACAGATGATGGCTTGGCAACACTGTCTTAATGTGGCTTCTGAACATGAGTTCTGCTGATGTGTCAAAGACCAAATGTAAAAGTGTGTCCCTCCAATGTCAAATATCGTCAATACAGATGATAAAACAGCGTTTGTTAAGTCTGCATTTAACCTCCACAGGAATTCTGTAGGCACAGGTTTTCCAGACATGTCTGCCATATCACCATTTCTGTTTTTCGCAAAGGTCCCAAGAGGAGGCTTGGAAAGGCCTGATGACAATCATGTCCAGTGCTGAAACTTCTTACAAAACCAATGGCATGTGGTTCCCTTCAAATCCTGGCGACATGTGTTCAAGGAGCAGGAGGTTTATCGGAGTTAGTAAATACCTAGACAAGCAATGGCACTTGTGGCATCTTCTTTCACTCATTTTCATACTTGGGCTGCATCTTCCGTATCCCCTTGGTTAAGCAACACTTTTTCATTGATTTAGCAATTCTTTGGGAGAATCTGTGACTGTCGGGGGCTCTGTGCAGGCCTGCTGTTCCTCCTGGATCTGTGCCAATCAGTGACAGGGCCTTCTGCTCATTCGAAATACAGCTGGAAAAAAGGCAGTGTTCCTTGCATCCTTTATTCACACTCCTCCTTCTGTCCGTGAACAAATAGATTGGAGACATCACTGCATCTTCTCATCAGTGCTCTTCTCTCCAAGCCAGTGTCAAGCCAATGGTCTGCCCACAGTGTAGACATGGCATCCCAAAGCAACCCTTTGCAGGTGAACTACAATCTCGAGATCCGTAGTCGGTTCCGACAATGAGCATTTTGCCCTTGAAACGTGAACACAGTTGACATTGGTTCTCCATGTCTTCAACAAATAATTAATCGAATTTGCCGAAGCTCTTCCCTAAATGCTGACCTGGAAATCCTCTAATATGCCCTGAGACGACTCCCATATCATTATTTTCAAGCTTCTTGATCAAACTACATTATCACTCAGTAAAGCGCAAACATCTTGCTGCTTTTTCCAAGTGTAACTAACAGCTTCAAACGCGCACCAAATTCATCACATCTGCCCAGTCACTGCCTCCGAATTCACAACTCTCCTGTTAATTGCCAGCCTCCACCCATTACCATGGGCACCATCATTGCTCCCACTGACATTTCTATTTGTTGTCCCCCCAGGTTCCTGTTAATATTGATGCACCGTGCCCTTTCTTGACTGGAGCCTCCTTTTATTGAGGCCAGCTTTAATTTCCAAGATACCTCTCCTTATTCCCTGCATGCATACCACCTAATTAGATCATACAAGACCCTACACCTACCCAATGACTACTCAATTACCAACTTAACAGTTTCAAATGCCTCGCAATTCTGGTGAAGGTGCGCTGCCCAAACCTCACACCAGCCCACTAAATGCACCCATACAGTGTGGTACAATTGCTGCTGAGTTTATTAAATAGGCAATCAGCAGCATGGCCTCATTTGCAGACTATCTGTTCCTACAACGCCTTGTCCAGACTCCGTCGCAAACTTCCACTCTGGCACTGGTGCCCCGCCAGACTATGTCCAGCCAACATCACATGTTTGCAATTGCGGTCCTTGCCCCATTCCATCTACCATCTCCACCCTGACACCTGTGTCCATCCTCCCGCTCCTGCCTCTGTTTCACATTGAACTGGTAAACGAAATGTAGATTCCATTTTCGAAGATGAGGCACCAAATTCCCTTGTCCGGTTTCTGTTTGTGCTGGGCATCATTCCATTGTGTGTTGCTACTTCACATGATCTGTACACATTGCACACTTTGGATACTCCTGTGAAAGAAGGAATGATTCCAAGCTGTTGTCCGACTTGCAGACTCTGTATTTTATCGCCTTCCATGTTGGTTGTACACCGTCGTCACCCTCCCATGTTTTCCAGACGTTTCCTTCTGTCAGAGAAATGGGACAGATGATGGCTTGGCAACACTGTCTTAATGTGGCTTCTGAACATGAGTTCTGCTGATGTGTCAAAGACCAAATGTAAAAGTGTATCCCTCCAATGTCAAATATCGTCAATACAGATGATAAAACAGCGTTTGTTAAGTCTGCATTTAACCTCCACAGGAATTCTGTAGGCACAGGTTTTCCAGACATGTCTGCCATATCACCATTTCTGTTTTTCGCAAAGGTCCCAAGAGGAGGCTTGGAAAGGCCTGATGACAATCATGTCCAGTGCTGAAACTTCTTACAAAACCAATGGCATGTGGTTCCCTTCAAATCCTGGCGACATGTGTTCAAGGAGCAGGAGGCTTATCGGAGTTAGTAAATACCTAGACAAGCAATGGCGCTTGTGGCATCTTCTTTCACTCATTTTCATACTTGGGCTGCATCTTCTGTATCCCCTTGGTTAAGCAACACTTTTTCATTGATTTAGCAATTCTTTGGGAGAATCTGTGACTGTCGAGGGCTCTGTGCAGGCCTGCTGTTCCTCCTGGATCTGTGCCAATCAGTGACAGGGCCTTCTGCTCATTCGAAATACAGCTGGAAAAAAGGCAGTGTTCCTTGCATCCTTTATTCACACTCCTCCTTCTGTCCGTGAACAAATAGATTGGAGACATCACTGCATCTTCTCATCACTGCTCTTCTCTCCAAGCCAGTGTCAAGCCAATGGTCTGCCCACAGTGTAGACATGGCATCCCAAAGCAACCCTTTGCAGGTGAACTACAATCTCGAGATCCGTAGTCGGTTCCGACAATGAGCATTTTGCCCTTGAAACGAGAACACAGTTGACATTGGTTCTCCATGTCTTCAACAAATAATTAATCGAATTTGCCGAAGCTCTTCCCTAAATGCTGACCTGGAAATCCTCTAATATGCCCTGAGACGACTCCCATATCATTATTTTCAAGCTTCTTGATCAAACTACATTATCACTCAGTAAAGCGCAAACATCTTGCTGCTTTTTCCAAGTGTAACTAACAGCTTCAAACGCGCACCAAATTCATCACATCTGCCCAGTCACTGCCTCCGAATTCACAACTCTCCTGTTAATTGCCAGCCTCCACCCATTACCATGGGCACCATCATTGCTCCCACTGACATTTCTATTTGTTGTCCCCCCAGGTTCCTGTTAATATTGATGCACCGTGCCATTTCTTGACTGGAGCCTCCTTTTATTGAGGCCAGCTTTAATTTCCAAGATACCTCTCCTTATTCCCTGCATGCATACCACCTAATTAGATCATACAAGACCCTACACCTACCCAATGACTACTCAATTACCAACTTAACAGGTTCAAATGCCTCGCCATTCTGGTGAAGGTGCGCTGCCCAAACCTCACACCAGCCCTCTAAATGCACCCATACAGTGTGGTACAATTGCTGCTGGGTTTATTAAATAGGCAATCAGCAGCATGGCCTCATTTGCAGACTATCTGTTCCTACAACGCCTTGTCCAGACTCCGTCGCAAACTTCCACTCTGGCACTGGTGCCCCGCCAGACTATGTCCAGCCAACATCTCATGTTTGCAATTGCGGTCCTTGCCCCATTCCATCTACCATCTCCACCCTGACACCTGTGTCCATCCTCCCGCTCCTGCCTCTGTTTCACATTGAACTGGTAAACGAAATGTAGATTCCATTTTCGAAGATGAGGCACCAAATTCCCTTGTCCGGTTTCTGTTTGTGCTGGGCATCATTCCATTGTGTGTTGCTACTTCACATGATCTGTACACATTGCACACCTTGGATACTCCTGTGAAAGAAGGAATGATTCCAAGCTGTTGTCCGACTTGCAGACTCTGTATTTTATCACCTTCCATGTTGGTTGTACACCGTCGTCATCCTCCCATGTTTTCCAGACGTTTTCTTCTGTCAGAGAAATGGGACAGATGATGGCTTGGCAACACTGTCTTAATGTGGCTTCTGAACATGAGTTCTGCTGATGTGTCAAAGACCAAATGTAAAAGTGTGTCCCTCCAATGTCAAATATCGTCAATACAGATGATAAAACAGCGTTTGTTAAGTCTGCATTTAACCTCCACAGGAATTCTGTAGGCACAGGTTTTCCAGACATGTCTGCCATACCACCATTTCTGTTTTTCGCAAAGGTCCCAAGAGGAGGCTTGGAAAGGCCTGATGACAATCATGTCCAGTGCTGAAACTTCTTACAAAACCAATGGCATGTGGTTCCCTTCAAATCCTGGCGACATGTGTTCAAGGAGCAGGAGGTTTATCGGAGTTAGTAAATACCTAGACAAGCAATGGCACTTGTGGCATCTTCTTTCACTCATTTTCATACTTGGGCTGCATCTTCCGTATCCCCTTGGTTAAGCAACACTTTTTCATTGATTTAGCAATTCTTTGGGAGAATCTGTGACTGTCGGGGGCTCTGTGCAGGCCTGCTGTTCCTCCTGGATCTGTGCCAATCAGTGACAGGGCCTTCTGCTCATTCGAAATACAGCTGGAAAAAAGGCAGTGTTCCTTGCATCCTTTATTCACACTCCTCCTTCTGTCCGTGAACAAATAGATTGGAGACATCACTGCATCTTCTCATCATTGCTCTTCTCTCCAAGCCAGTGTCAAGCCAATGGTCTGCCCACAGTGTAGACATGGCATCCCAAAGCAACCCTTTGCAGGTGAACTACAATCTCGAGATCCGTAGTCGGTTCCGACAATGAGCATTTTGCCCTTGAAACGAGAACACAGTTGACATTGGTTCTCCATGTCTTCAACAAATAATTAATCGAATTTGCCGAAGCTCTTCCCTAAATGCTGACCTGGAAATCCTCTAATATGCCCTGAGACGACTCCCATATCATTATTTTCAAGCTTCTTGATCAAACTACATTATCACTCAGTAAAGCGCAAACATCTTGCTGCTTTTTCCAAGTGTAACTAACAGCTTCAAACGCGCACCAAATTCATCACATCTGCCCAGTCACTGCCTCCGAATTCACAACTCTCCTGTTAATTGCCAGCCTCCACCCATTACCATGGGCACCATCATTGCTCCCACTGACATTTCTATTTGTTGTCCCCCCAGGTTCCTGTTAATATTGATGCACCGTGCCATTTCTTGACTGGAGCCTCCTTTTATTGAGGCCAGCTTTAATTTCCAAGATACCTCTCCTTATTCCCTGCATGCATACCACCTAATTAGATCATACAAGACCCTACACCTACCCAATGACTACTCAATTACCAACTTAACAGGTTCAAATGCCTCGCCATTCTGGTGAAGGTGCGCTGCCCAAACCTCACACCAGCCCTCTAAATGCACCCATACAGTGTGGTACAATTGCTGCTGGGTTTATTAAATAGGCAATCAGCAGCATGGCCTCATTTGCAGACTATCTGTTCCTACAACGCCTTGTCCAGACCCCGTCGCAAACTTCCACTCTGGCACTGGTGCCCCGCCAGACTATGTCCAGCCAACATCTCATGTTTGCAATTGCGGTCCTTGCCCCATTCCATCTACCATCTCCACCCTGACACCTGTGTCCATCCTCCCGCTCCTGCCTCTGTTTCACATTGAACTGGTAAACGAAATGTAGATTCCATTTTCGAAGATGAGGCACCAAATTCCCTTGTCCGGTTTCTGTTTGTGCTGGGCATCATTCCATTGTGTGTTGCTACTTCACATGATCTGTACACATTGCACACCTTGGATACTCCTGTGAAAGAAGGAATGATTCCAAGCTGTTGTCCGACTTGCAGACTCTGTATTTTATCACCTTCCATGTTGGTTGTACACCGTCGTCATCCTCCCATGTTTTCCAGACGTTTTCTTCTGTCAGAGAAATGGGACAGATGATGGCTTGGCAACACTGTCTTAATGTGGCTTCTGAACATGAGTTCTGCTGATGTGTCAAAGACCAAATGTAAAAGTGTGTCCCTCCAATGTCAAATATCGTCAATACAGATGATAAAACAGCGTTTGTTAAGTCTGCATTTAACCTCCACAGGAATTCTGTAGGCACAGGTTTTCCAGACATGTCTGCCATACCACCATTTCTGTTTTTCGCAAAGGTCCCAAGAGGAGGCTTGGAAAGGCCTGATGACAATCATGTCCAGTGCTGAAACTTCTTACAAAACCAATGGCATGTGGTTCCCTTCAAATCCTGGCGACATGTGTTCAAGGAGCAGGAGGTTTATCGGAGTTAGTAAATACCTAGACAAGCAATGGCACTTGTGGCATCTTCTTTCACTCATTTTCATACTTGGGCTGCATCTTCCGTATCCCCTTGGTTAAGCAACACTTTTTCATTGATTTAGCAATTCTTTGGGAGAATCTGTGACTGTCGGGGGCTCTGTGCAGGCCTGCTGTTCCTCCTGGATCTGTGCCAATCAGTGACAGGGCCTTCTGCTCATTCGAAATACAGCTGGAAAAAAGGCAGTGTTCCTTGCATCCTTTATTCACACTCCTCCTTCTGTCCGTGAACAAATAGATTGGAGACATCACTGCATCTTCTCATCATTGCTCTTCTCTCCAAGCCAGTGTCAAGCCAATGGTCTGCCCACAGTGTAGACATGGCATCCCAAAGCAACCCTTTGCAGGTGAACTACAATCTCGAGATCCGTAGTCGGTTCCGACAATGAGCATTTTGCCCTTGAAACGAGAACACAGTTGACATTGGTTCTCCATGTCTTCAACAAATAATTAATCGAATTTGCCGAAGCTCTTCCCTAAATGCTGACCTGGAAATCCTCTAATATGCCCTGAGACGACTCCCATATCATTATTTTCAAGCTTCTTGATCAAACTACATTATCACTCAGTAAAGCGCAAACATCTTGCTGCTTTTTCCAAGTGTAACTAACAGCTTCAAACGCGCACCAAATTCATCACATCTGCCCAGTCACTGCCTCCGAATTCACAACTCTCCTGTTAATTGCCAGCCTCCACCCATTACCATGGGCACCATCATTGCTCCCACTGACATTTCTATTTGTTGTCCCCCCAGGTTCCTGTTAATATTGATGCACCGTGCCCTTTCTTGACTGGAGCCTCCTTTTATTGAGGCCAGCTTTAATTTCCAAGATACCTCTCCTTATTCCCTGCATGCATACCACCTAATTAGATCATACAAGACCCTACACCTACCCAATGACTACTCAATTACCAACTTAACAGTTTCAAATGCCTCGCAATTCTGGTGAAGGTGCGCTGCCCAAACCTCACACCAGCCCATTAAATGCACCCATACAGTGTGGTACAATTGCTGCTGAGTTTATTGAATAGGCAATCAGCAGCATGGCCTCATTTGCAGACTATCTATTCCTACAACGCCTTGTCCAGACTCCGTCGCAAACTTCCACTCTGGCACTGGTGCCCCGCCAGACTATGTCCAGCCAACATCACATGTTTGCAATTGCGGTCCTTGCCCCATTCCATCTACCATCTCCACCCTGACACCTGTGTCCATCCTCCCGCTCCTGCCTCTGTTTCACATTGAACTGGTAAACGAAATGTAGATTCCATTTTCGAAGATGAGGCACCAAATTCCCTTGTCCGGTTTCTGTTTGTGCTAGGCATTATTCCATTGTGAGTTGCTACTTCACATGATCTGTAAACATTGCACACTTTGGATACTCCTGTGAAAGAAGGAATGATTCCAAGCTGTTGTCCGACTTGCAGACTCTGTATTTTATCGCCTTCCATGTTGGTTGTACACCGTCGTCATCCTCCCATGTTTTCCAGACGTTTCCTTCTGTCAGAGAAATGGGACAGATGATGGCTTGGCAACACTGTCTTAATGTGGCTTCTGAACATGAGTTCTGCTGATGTGTCAAAGACCAAATGTAAAAGTGTGTCCCTCCAATGTCAAATATCGTCAATACAGATGATAAAACAGCGTTTGTTAAGTCTGCATTTAACCTCCACAGGAATTCTGTAGGCACAGGTTTTCCAGACATGTCTGCCATATCACCATTTCTGTTTTTCGCAAAGGTCCCAAGAGGAGGCTTGGAAAGGCCTGATGACAATCATGTCCAGTGCTGAAACTTCTTACAAAACCAATGGCATGTGGTTCCCTTCAAATCCTGGCGACATGTGTTCAAGGAGCAGGAGGTTTATCTGAGTTAGTAAATACCTAGACAAGCAATGGCGCTTGTGGCATCTTCTTTCACTCATTTTCATACTTGGGCTGCATCTTCCGTATCCACTTGGTTAAGCAACACTTTTTCATTGATTCAGCAATTCTTTGGGAGAATCTGTGACTGTCGAGGGCTCTGTGCAGGCCTGCTGTTCCTCCTGGATCTGTGCCAATCAGTGACAGGGCATTCTGCTCATTCGAAATACAGCTGGAAAAAAGGCAGTGTTCCTTGCATCCTTTATTCACACTCCTCCTTCTGTCCGTGAACAAATAGATTGGAGACATCACTGCATCTTCTCATCATTGCTCTTCTCTCCAAGCCAGTGTCAAGCCAATGGTCTGCCCACAGTTTAGACATGGCATCCCAAAGCAACCCTTTGCAGGTGAACTGCAATCTAGAGATCCGTAGTCGGTTCCGACAATGAGCATTTTGCCCTTGAAACGAGAACACCGTTGACATTGGTTCTCCATGTCTTCAACAAATAATTAATCGAATTTGCCTAAGCTCTTCCCGAAATGCTGACCTGGAAACCCTCTAATATGCCCTGAGACGACTCCCATATCATTATTTTCAAGCTTCTTGATCAAACTACATTATCACTCAGTAAAGCGCAAACATCTTGCTGCTTTTTCCAAGTGTAACTAACAGCTTCAAACGCGCACCAAATTCATCACATCTGCCCAGTCACTGCCTCCTAATTCACAACTCTCCTGTTAATTGCCAGCCTCCACCCATTACCATGGGCACCATCATTGCTCCCACTGACATTTCTATTTGTTGTCCCCCCAGGTTCCTGTTAATATTAATGCACCGTGCCCTTTCTTGACTGGAGCCTCCTTTTATTGAGGCCAGCTTTAATTTCCAAGATACCTCTCCTTATTCCCTGCATGCATGCCACCTAATTAGATCATACAAGACCCTACACCTACCCAATGACTACTCAATTACCAATTTAACATGTTCAAATGCCTCGCCATTCTGGTGAAGGTGCGCTGCCCAAACCTCACACCAGCCCTCTAAATGCACCCATACAGTGTGGTACAATTGCTGCTGAGTTTATTAAATAGGCAATCAGCAGCATGGCCTCATTTGCAGACTATCTATTCCTACAACGCCTTGTCCAGACTCCGTCTCAAACTTCCACTCTGGCACTGGTGCCCCGCCAGACTATGTCCAGCCAACATCACATGTTTGCAATTGCGGTCCTTGCCCCATTCCATCTACCATCTCCACCCTGACACCTGTGTCCATCCTCCCGCTCCTGCCTCTGTTTCACATTGAACTGGTAAACGAAATGTAGATTCCATTTTCGAAGATGTGGCACCAAATTCCCTTGTCCGGTTTCTGTTTGTGCTGGGCATCATTCCATTGTGCGTTGCTACTTCACGTGATCTGTACACATTGCACACTTTGGATACTCCTGTGAAAGAAGGAATGATTCCAAGCTGTTGTCCGACTTGCAGACTCTGTATTTTATCGCCTTCCATGTTGGTTGTACACCGTCGTCATCCTCCCATGTTTTCCAGACGTTTTCTTCTGTCAGAGAAATGGGACAGATGATGGCTTGGCAACACTGTCTTAATGTGGCTTCTGAACATGAGTTCTGCTGATGTGTCAAAGACCAAATGTAAAAGTGTGTCCCTCCAATGTCAAATATCGTCAATACAGATGATAAAACAGCGTTTGTTAAGTCTGCATTTCATCTCCACAGGAATTCTGTAGGCACAGGTTTTCCAGACATGTCTGCCATATCACCATTTCTGTTTTTCGCAAAGGTCCCAAGACGAGGCTTGGAAAGGCCTGATGACAATCATGTCCAGTGCTGAAAGTTCTTTCAAAACCAATGGCATGTGGTTCCCTTCAAATCCTGGCGACATGTGTTCAAGGAGCAGGAGGTTTATCTGAGTTAGTAAATACCTAGACAAGCAATGGCGCTTGTGGCATCTTCTTTCACTCATTTGCATACATGGGCTGCATCTTCCGTATCCCCTTGGTTAAGCAACACTTTTTCTTTGATTTAGCAATTCTTTGGGAGAATCTGTGACTGTCGAGGGCTCTGTGCAGGCCTGCTGTTCCTCCTGGATCTGTGCTAATCGGTGACAGAGCCTTCTGCTCATTCGAAATACAGCTGGGAAAAAGGCAGTGTTCCTTGTATCCTTTATTCACACTCCTCCTTCTGTCCGTGAACAAATAGATTGGAGACATCACTGCATCTTCTCATAACTGCTCTTCTCTCCAAGCCAGTGTCAAGCCAATGGTCTGCCCAAGGTGTAGACATGGCATCCCAAAGCAACCCTTTGCAGGTGAACTGCAATCTAGAGATCCGTAGTCGGT
The DNA here is from genome assembly GCF_964213995.1 of Mustelus asterias. Lineage (NCBI taxonomy): Eukaryota > Metazoa > Chordata > Chondrichthyes > Carcharhiniformes > Triakidae > Mustelus > Mustelus asterias. The sequence continues at coordinate 95,689,193 of NC_135805.1, forward strand.
TCCGACAATGAGCATTTTGCCCTTGAAACGAGAACACAGTTGACATTGGTTCTCCATGTCTTCAACAAATAATTAATCGAATTTGCCTAAGCTCTTCCCGAAATGCTGACCTGGAAACCCTCTAATATGCCCTGAGACGACTCCCATATCATTATTTTCAAGCTTCTTGATCAAACTGCATTATCACTCAGTAAAGCGCAAACATCTTGCTGCTTTTTCCAAGTGTAACTAACAGCTTCAAACGCGCACCAAATTCATCACATCTGCCCAGTCACTGCCTCCTAATTCACAACTCTCCTGTTAATTGCCAGCCTCCACCCATTACCATGGGCACCATCATTGCTCCCACTGACATTTCTATTTGTTGTCCCCCCAGGTTCCTGTTAATATTGATGCACCGTGCCCTTTCTTGACTGGAGCCTCCTTTTATTGAGGCCAGCTTTAATTTCCAAGATACCTCTCCTTATTCCCTGCATGCATACCACCTAATCAGATCATACAAGACCCTACACCTACCCAATGACTACTCAATTACCAATTTAACAAGTTCAAATGCCTCGCCATTCTGGTGAAGGTGCGCTGCCCAAACCTCACACCAGCCCTCTAAATGCACCCATACAGTGTGGTACAATTGCTGCTGAGTTTATTAAATAGGCAATCAGCAGCATGGCCTCATTTGCAGACTATCTATTCCTACAACGCCTTGTCCAGACTCCGTCGCAAACTTCCACTCTGGCACTGGTGCCCCGCCAGACTATGTCCAGCCAACATCACATGTTTGCAATTGCGGTCCTTGCCCTATTCCATCTACCATCTCCACCCTGACACCTGTGTCCATCCTCCCGCTCCTGCCTCTGCTTCACATTCAACTGGTAAACGAAATGTAGATTCAATTTTCGAAGATGAGGCACCAAATTCCCTTGTCCGGTTTCTGTTTGTGCTAGGCATTATTCCATTGTGTGTTGCTACTTCCCATGATCTGTAAACATTGCACACTTTGGATACTCCTGTGAAAGAAGGAATGATTCCAAGCTGTTGTCCGACTTGCAGACTCTGTATTTTATCGCCTTCCATGTTGGTTGTACACCGTCGTCATCCTCCCATGTTTTCCAGACGTTTTCTTCTGTCAGAGAAATGGGACAGATGATGGCTTGGCAACACTGTCTTAATGTGGCTTCTGAACATGAGTTCTGCTGATGTGTCAAAGACCAAATGTAAAAGTGTGTCCCTCCAATGTCAAATATCGTCAATACAGATGATAAAACAGCGTTTGTTAAGTCTGCATTGAACCTCCACAGGAATTCTGTAGGCACAAGTTTTCCAAACATGTCTGCCATATCACCATTTCTGTTTTTCGCAAAGGTCCCAAGAGGAGGCTTGGAAAGGCCTGATGACAATCATGTCCAGTGCTGAAACTTCTTACAAAACCAATGGCATGTGGTTCCCTTCAAATCCTGGCGACATGTGTTCAAGGAGCAGGAGGTTTATCTGAGTTAGTAAATACCTAGACAAGCAATGGCGCTTGTGGCATCTTCTTTCACTCATTTTCATACTTGGGCTGCATCTTCCGTATCCACTTGGTTAAGCAACACTTTTTCATTGATTTAGCAATTCTTTGGGAGAATCTGTGACTGTCGAGGGCTCTGTGCAGGCCTGCTGTTCCTCCTGGATCTGTGCCAATCAGTGACAGGGCCTTCTGCTCATTCGAAATACAGCTGGAAAAAAGGCAGTGTTCCTTGCATCCTTTATTCACACTCCTCCTTCTGTCCGTGAACAAATAGATTGGAGACATCACTGCATCTTCTCATCACTGCTCTTCTCTCCAAGCCAGTGTCAAGGCACTGGTCTGCCCACAGTGTAGACATGGCATCCCAAAGCAACCCTTTGCAGGTGAACTACAATCCCGAGATCCGTAGTCGGTTCCGACAATGAGCATTTTGCCCTTGAAACGAGAACACAGTTGACATTGGTTCTCCATGTCTTCAACAAATAATTAATCGAATTTGCCTAAGCTCTTCCCAAAATGCTGACCTGGAAATCCTCTAATCTGCCCTGAGACGACTCCCATATCATTATTTTCAAGCCTCTTGATCAAACTTCATTATCACTCAGTAAAGCGCAAACATCTTGCTGCTTTTTCCAAGTGTAACTAACAGCTTCAAACGCGCACCAAATTCATCACATCTGCCCAGTCACTGCCTCCTAATTCACAACTCTCCTGTTAATTGCCAGCCTCCACCCATTACCATGGGCACCATCATTGCTCCCACTGACATTTCTATTTGTTGTCCCCCCAGGTTCCTGTTAATATTGATGCACCGTGCCCTTTCTTGACTGGAGCCTCCTTTTATTGAGGCCAGCTTTAATTTCCAAGATACCTCTCCTTATTACCTGCATGCATACCACCTAATTAGATCATACAAGACCCTACACCTACCCAATGACTACTCAATTACCAATTTAACATGTTCAAATGCCTCGCCATTCTGGTGAAGGTGCGCTGCCCAAACCTCACACCAGCCCTCTAAATGCACCCATACAGTGTGGTACAATTGCTGCTGAGTTTATTAAATAGGCAATCAGCAGCATGGCCTCATTTGCAGACTATCTGTTCCTACAACGCCTTGTCCAGACTCCGTCGCAAACTTCCACTCTGGCACTGGTGCCCCGCCAGACGATGTCCAGCCAACATCACATGTTTGCAATTGCGGTCCTTGCCCCATTCCATCTACCATCTCCACCCTGACACCTGTGTCCATCCTCCCGCTCCTGCCTCTGTTTCACATTGAACTGGTAAACGAAATGTAGATTCCATTTTCGAAGATGAGGCACCAAATTCCCTTGTCCGGTTTCTGTTTGTGCTGGGCATCATTCCATTGTGTGTTGCTACTTCACATGATCTGTACACATTGCACACTTTGGATACTCCTGTGAAAGAAGGAATGATTCCAAGCTGTTGTCCGACTTGCAGACTCTGTATATTATCGCCTTCCATGTTGGTTGTACACCGTCGTCATCCTCCCATGTTTTCCAGACGTTTTCTTCTGTCAGAGAAATGGGACAGATGATGGCTTGGCAACACTGTCTTAATGTGGCTTCTGAACATGAGTTCTGCTGATGTGTCAAAGACCAAATGTAAAAGTGTGTCCCTCCAATGTCAAATATCGTCAATACAGATGATAAAACAGCATTTGTTAAGTCTGCATTTAACCTCCACAGGAATTCTGTAGGCACAGGTTTTCCAGACATGTCTGCCATATCACCATTTCTGTTTTTCGCAAAGGTCCCAAGAGAAGGCTTGGAAAGGCCTGATGACAATCATGTCCAGTGCTGAAACTTCTTACAAAACCAATGGCATGTGGTTCCCTTCAAATCCTGGCGACATGTGTTCAAGGAGCAGGAGGTTTATCTGAGTTAGTAAATACCTAGACAAGCAATGGCGCTTGTGGCATCTTCTTTCACTCATTTTCATACTTGGGCTGCATCTTCCGTATCCACTTGGTTAAGCAACACTTTTTCATTGATTTAGCAATTCTTTGGGAGAATCTGTGACTGTCGAGGGCTCTGTGCAGGCCTGCTGTTCCTCCTGGATCTGTGCCAATCAGTGACAGGGCCTTCTGCTCATTCGAAATACAGCTGGAAAAAAGGCAGTGTTCCTTGCATCCTTTATTCACACTCCTCCTTCTGTCCGTGAACAAATAGATTGGAGACATCACTGCATCTTCTCATCACTGCTCTTCTCTCCAAGCCAGTGTCAAGCCAATGGTCTGCCCACAGTGTAGACATGGCATCCCAAAGCAACCCTTTGCAGGTGAACTACAATCTCGAGATCCGTAGTCGGTTCCGACAATGAGCATTTTGCCCTTGAAACGTGAACACAGTTGACATTGGTTCTCCATGTCTTCAACAAATAATTAATCGAATTTGCCTAAGCTCTTCCCAAAATGCTGACCTGGAAATCCTCTAATATGCCCTGAGACGACTCCCATATCATTATTTTCAAGCCTCTTGATCAAACTTCATTATCACTCAGTAAAGCGCAAACATCTTGCTGCTTTTTCCAAGTGTAACTAACAGCTTCAAACACGCACAAAATTCATCACATCTGCCCAGTCACTGCCTCCTAATTCACAACTCTCCTGTTAATTGCCAGCCTCCACCCATTACCATGGGCACCATCATTGCTCCCACTGACATTTCTATTTGTTGTCCCCCCAGGTTCCTGTTAATATTGATGCACCGTGCCCTTTCTTGACTGGAGCCTCCTTTTATTGAGGCCAGCTTTAATTTCCAAGATACCTCTCCTTATTCCCTGCATGCATACCACCTAATTAGATCATACAAGACCCTACACCTACCCAATGACTACTCAATTACCAACTTAACAAGTTCAAATGCCTCGCCATTCTGGTGGAGGTGCGCTGCCCAAGCCTCACACCAGCCCTCTAAATGCACCCATACAGTGTGGTACAATTGCTGCTGAGTTTATTAAATAGGCAATCAGCAGCATGGCCTCATTTGCAGACTATCTATTCCTACAACGCCTTGTCCAGACTCCGTCGCAAACTTCCACTCTGGCACTGGTGCCCCGCCAGACTATGTCCAGCCAACATCACATGTTTGCAATTGTGGTCCTTGCCCCATTCCATCTACCATCTCCACCCTGACACCTGTGTCCATCCTCCCGCTCCTGCCTCTGTTTCACATTGAACTGGTAAACGAAATGTAGATTCCATTTTCGAAGATGAGGCACCAAATTCCCTTGTCCGGTTTCTGTTTGTGCTGGGCATCATTCCATTGTGTGTTGCTACTTCACATGATCTGTACACACTGCACACCTTGGATACTCCTGTGAAAGAAGGAATGATTCCAAGCTGTTGTCCGACTTGCAGACTCTGTATTTTATCGCCTTCCATGGTGGTTGTACACCGTCGTCATCCTCCCATGTTTTCCAGACGTTTTCTTCTGTCAGAGAAATGGGACAGATGATGGCTTGGCAACACTGTCTTAATGTGGCTTCTGAACATGAGTTCTGCTGATGTGTCAAAGACCAAATGTAAAAGTGTGTCCCTCCAATGTCAAATATCGTCAATACAGATGATAAAACAGCGTTTGTTAAGTCTGCATTTAACCTCCACAGGAATTCTGTGGGCACAGGTTTTCCAGACATGTCTGCCATATCACCATTTCTGTTTTTCGCAAAGGTCCCAAGAGAAGGCTTGGAAAGGCCTGATGACAATCATGTCCAGTGCTGAAACTTCTTACAAAACCAATGGCATGTGGTTCCCTTCAAATCCTGGCGACATGTGTTCAAGGAGCAGGAGGTTTATCTGAGTTAGTAAATACCTAGACAAGCAATGGCGCTTGTGGCATCTTCTCTCACTCATTTGCATACTTGGGCTGCATCTTCCGTATCCCCTTGGTTAAGCAACACTTTTTCATTGATTTAGCAATTCTTTGGGAGAATCTGTGACTGTCGAGGGCTCTGTGCAGGCCTGCTGTTCCTCCTGGATCTGTGCTAATCGGTGACAGAGCCTTCTGCTCATTCGAAATACAGCTGGGAAAAAGGCAGTGTTCCTTGCATCCTTTATTCACACTCCTCCTTCTGTCCGTGAACAAATAGATTGGAGACATCACTGCATCTTCTCATCACTGCTCTTCTCTCCAAGCCAGTGTCAAGCCAATGGTCTGCCCACAGTGTAGACATGGCATCCCAAAGCAACCCTTTGCAGGTGAACTACAATCTAGAGATCCGTTGTCGGTTCCGACAATGAGCATTTTGCCCTTGAAACGAGAACACAGTTGACATTGGTTCTCCATGTCTTCAACAAATAATTAATCGAATTTGCCTAAGCTCTTCCCAAAATGCTGACCTGGAAATCCTCTAATATGCCCTGAGACGACTCCCATATCATTATTTTCAAGCTTCTTGATCAAACTACATTATCACTCAGTAAAGCGCAAACATCTTGCTGCTTTTTCCAAGTGTAACTAACAGCTTCAAACGCGCACCAAATTCATCACATCTGCCCAGTCACTGCCTCCTAATTCACAACTCTCCTGTTAATTGCCAGCCTCCACCCATTACCATGGGCACCATCATTGCTCCCACTGACATTTCTATTTGTTGTCCCCCCAGGTTCCTGTTAATATTGATGCACCGTGCCCTTTCTTGACTGGAGCCTCCTTTTATTGAGGCCAGCTTTAATTTCCAAGATACCTCTCCTTATTCCCTGCATGCATACCACCTAATTAGATCATACAAGACCCTACACCTACCCAATGACTACTCAATTACCAACTTAACAAGTTCAAATGCCTCGCCATTCTGGTGAAGTTGCGCTGCCCAAACCTCACACCAGCCCTCTAAATGCACCCATACAGTGTGGTACAATTGCTGCTGAGTTTATTAAATAGGCAATCAGCAGCATGGCCTCATTTGCAGACTATCTATTCCTACAACGCCTTGTCCAGACTCCGTCGCAAACTTCCACTCTGGCACTGGTGCCCCGCCAGACTATGTCCAGCCAACATCACATGTTTGCAATTGCGGTCCTTGCCCCATTCCATCTACCATCTCCACCCTGACACCTGTGTCCATCCTCCCGCTCCTGCCTCTGTTTCACATTGAACTGGTAAACGAAATGTAGATTCCATTTTCGAAGATGAGGCACCAAATTCCCTTGTCCGGTTTCTGTTTGTGCTGGGCATCATTCCATTGTGTGTTGCTACTTCACCTGATCTGTACACATTGCACACTTTGGATACTCCTGTGAAAGAAGGAATGATTCCAAGCTGTTGTCCGACTTGCAGACTCTGTATTTTATCGCCTTCCATGTTGGTTGTACACCGTCGTCATCCTCCCATGTTTTCCAGACGTTTTCTTCTGTCAGAGAAATGGGACAGATGATGGCTTGGCAACACTGTCTTAATGTGGCTTCTGAACATGAGTTCTGCTGATGTGTCAAAGACCAAATGTAAAAGTGTGTCCCTCCAATGTCAAATATCGTCAATACAGATGATAAAACAGCGTTTGTTAAGTCTGCATTTAACCTCCACAGGAATTCTGTAGGCACAGGTTTTCCAGACATGTCTGCCATATCGCCATTTCTGTTTTTCGCAAAGGTCCCAAGAGGAGGCTTGGAAAGGCCTGATGACAATCATGTCTAGTGCTGAAACTTCTTACAAAACCAATGGCATGTGGTTCCCTTCAAATCCTGGCGACATGTGTTCAAGGAGCAGGAGGTTTATCTGAGTTAGTAAATACCTAGACAAGCAATGGCGCTTGTGGCATCTTCTTTCACTCATTTTCATACTTGGGCTGCATCTTCCATATCCCCTTGGTTAAGCAACACTTTTTCATTGATTTAGCAATTCTTTGGGAGAATCTGTGACTGTCGAGGGCTCTGTGCAGGCCTGCTGTTCCTCCTGGATCTGTGCCAATCGGTGACAGAGCCTTCTGCTCATTCGAAATACAGCTGGGAAAAAGGCAGTGTTCCTTGCATCCTGTGTTCACACTCCTCCTTCTCGTCCGTGAACAAATAAATTGGAGAAATCACTGAATCTTCTCATAACTGCTCTTCTCTCCAAGCCAGTGCCAAGCCAATAGTCTGCCCACAGTGTACACACTGCATCTGGAGGCAATAATTTGCTGGTGAACTACAATCTGGAGATCCATAGTCGGCTTCGATAATGAGCATTTGGCCCTTGAAACTAGAACTCAGCTGACACTAATTCTCTCGGTCACGAGCAAATAATTAATCGATATTCCTAAGTTCACCCCAAAATGCTGACTCGGAAATCTTCTTATGTGCCATGGAATGCCTCCATATCATTATTTTCATACTTGTTTTTCAAACTGTGCCATCAGTCAATGAAGGGCAAAGATGTTGCTGCCACCCTTTCCAAGAGCATTCAACAGCTTCAAACACATCAAATTCATCACATCTGCCCAAACAGTCACTGCCACCTAATTCATATCCCTCCTGTTAATTTCTAGTCTCCACCCTCGGTACCATTAGTGCCCGCACTGACATTTCTATTTGTTGTACTCTTGTGCCTATTAATGTTAATGCACCATGCTCTTTTTTGACCTGAGCCTCATTTTATTGAGGCTAGCTTTAACTTCCATGATACCTCCCCGAATTCATTGTACCCTGAACCACCCAATGGGATCAGACAATATCTACTCCTCGCCAAGATTACTCAACTGCTGATTGAACAAATTCAAAAGCCTCGCCATTCTGGTTAAGGTGCGCTGTCCAAACTACAAACCAGTGCCCAAGACATGTAAGCCATGGACAGCCCATTAAATAAGAGTGGTGTAATCACCGCATAGTCCATTAAACAGGCAATCAGCAGTACTGCCTCATTTGCAAACAATCTCTTCTTACAACCCCTTGACCAGACTCCATCGCAAACTTGCCCTCTGGCTCTGGTGGCCCTTCCAGACCATATCCAGCCAACTTCACATGTTTACAACTTAAGTCCTTGCCCCACTCCGTAGTCCTGACTCCGTCTCCCATCTCCAGCCTGATACCTGTGCCCTTCCTCTCACCCCTGTTTATGTTACACCCTTCTCACATTGGACTGGTAAATGAAATGTAGAATCAGTTTTTGAATATGTATCCCAAATTCCCTTGTCTGGCTGCTGTTCGGGCTTAACCTAATTCCATTGTGGTTTCTACGTCATACGATTTGGATGAACTGCACACTTTGGATATTTCTGTGAAAGAATGAATCATTTCAAGCTGTTGTCTTTTTTGCAGACTATGTAGTTTATCTCCTTGCATGTTGGTTGTACACCATCATCATCCTCCCATGTTTTCCCCAAGTTCTCTTTCATGTCAGAGAAATGTGATAGGCGATGGCTTGGCAACATTGTCCTAATATGCCTTCTGAACATGATTTCTGCTGTTGCATCAAAGTCCAAGTGTAAAAGTATGCCCCTTCACTGTCAAATGTCGTCGATACAGAGAAGAAACCATTGCTTGTAAGAGTTAAGTCTGCATTTAACCTCCACAGGAATTCTGTAGGCATCAGGTTTTCCAGACATGTCTGCATAAAATCGCCTTTTGTGTTACTCCGCAAAGGTCCCAACCGGAGCCTGGAAAGACCAGGTGACAATCAAGTCCTGTGTTGGAACTTCTTACAAAGCCACTGACATGTGGTTCCCTTCAAATCTTGGTGGCATGTGTTTTTCAACGAGTAGGAGGTTTATCTGAGTTAGTAAATATCTAGACAAGCAATGGTGCTTGTGGCATCTTCTTTCACTCATTTTCATACTTGGGCTGCATCTTCTGTATCCCCTTGGTCACGCCACACTTCTTCATTGATTTAGCAATTCTTCGGGAGAATCTGCGACTTCCTAGGGCTCTGTACAGACCTGCTGTTCCTGCTGGATTTGTGCCAGTGACAGGGCCTTCTGCTCATTCGAAATACAGCATAGTGTTCCTTGCATCCTGAATTCACACTCCTCCTTCTGTCCGCGAACAAATAGATGGGAGACATCACTGCATCTTCTCATAACTGCTCTTCTCTCCAAGCTAGTGTCAAGCCAGTGGTGTGCCCACAGTGTAGACATGACATCCCGAGGCAACCCTTTGCAGGTGAACTACAATCTAGAGATTCGTAGTCGGTCAGAACAATGAGCATTTGGCCCTTGAAACTAGAACTCAGGTGACACTGGTTCTCCATGTCTTCAGTAAACAATTAATCGCATTTGTCTAAGCTCTTCCCAAAATGTTGACCTGGAAATCCTCTTATGTGCCTTGAGACCACTCCCATATCATTATTTTCAAGCTTCCTTTTCAAACTGCATTATCACTAAGTAAAGGGCAAACATCTTGCTGCCAATTTTTCCAAGTGTAACTAACAGCTTCAAACACACACCAAATTCATCACATCTACCTAAACAGTCACTGCCACCTAATTCACAACCCTCCTGTTAATTTCCAGCCTCCACCCATTACCCTTGGCACCATCATTGCTCCCACTGACATTTCTATTTGTTTTCCCCCCTCGATTCACATTAATGTTGATGCACCATGCCCTTTGTTTTCCTGAGCCTCCTTTTACTGAGGCCAGCTTTAATCCCGCATTTCCTGCACTCCGATCCACCCAATGCGATCATACAATACCCTATTATCTGCAAAGACTACTCAACTGCCGATTTAACAAATTCAGATGCCTCACCATTCTCGTGAAGGTGCGATGTCCAAACCACACACTAGTGCCCAAGACATATAAGCCATGGACAGCCCTGTAAATACACTCATAAAGTGTGGTAGAATCGCCACATAGTCCATTAAACAGGCAATCAGCAGCATTGCCTTATTTGCAAACAAGCACTTCTTACAAACTCTTGTTCAGACTCCATCGCAACCTTACTCTCTGGCCCTGGTGCCCCACCAGACCATGTCCAATCAACATCACATACTTGCAACTTCAGTTCTTGCCCAACTCCCCAGTCTTGACCCCATCTACCATCTCCACTCTGCTACCTGTGCCCTTCCTCCCACTCCTGCTTCTGTTTCACTCTTCTCACATTGGACTGGTAAATGAAATGTAGACCCAATGTTTGAAGATGCATATCAAATTCCCGGTTTGGCTTCTGTTTGTGCTTAACATTGTTCCAATGGGTGTTGCGACTTCATATGATCTGGATTTTTTTCACACTTTGGATACTTCTGTGAAAGAATGAATGTAGCTTCTGAACATGGTTTCTGCTGGTACTTCAAAGATCAAGTGTAAAAGTGTGTCTCTTCAATGTCAAACGTCATTGATACAGGGAATAAATCATTGCTTGTAAGATTTAAATCTGCATTCAACCTCCACAGGAATACTGTAGGCATCAAGTTTTCCAGACATGACTGCGATATCGCCATTTGTGTTATTCCACAAAGGTCCCAAGCGGAGGCCTGGAAACACCTGGGCCGCGATTCTTCCATCCGCACCCTCCACTCTTCTGGCAGGTCCGGCCGGGAGACGCGCGTCTGTGGCCTTGAAGGGGGATTTGCGCATGCGTGGAGAACGCATGCGCATCTCCCAGAGCCAGCGAGCAGTCGCCCATCAGGCTACGCTGGAAACCGGCAGGAAGGCAGGTAAGTAATTTAAATGTTTTTAGAATCTGTTTTAAATATGTAGATTAGTTAATTATCGGAACCAGGTCCTGATCGAATCTCCCACCCCGCCAGGAGTACTTCATTCAGTCGAGGTTCAGACTAGCGCCCCATGTTCAGGGAGCTAGCGGACAACCCCGCTGGAATGAAGAGGGGGGCAATCAGGGGCCCCCAGGGGTTGGGCAGTGGTGGGGGGTGTAGCGCACCCTGGAAATGGGCACCCTGGCAGTGCCAGCTTGTGCCCCAGCACTGCCCAATGGGCAAAATACCCATGCCTAGGTGGCACCTTGGCACTGTCCATCGGGCAGTACAAAGGGGGCGGGGCCTATTGTGGGCGGGGTCGAGGGACAATCGATGGGGGTTCCGCTGCCACTCTGCATTGGGATCGGTCTGGGATGGAGGGACAGCACAGCAGCGATTGGGGCAGGCTGGGGTGGGGGTGGGGTCTGACCCGGAGAGGTCTGGGCATCGGGGCACTCCAGGATGGGGGGGCGGGGGGGGGGGGGGGGGGGGGGGATGCTCAGGGCTGGCCTAGGAATTGTTGTGGAGGCTGCAATTGGGCCGTGGGTGGGGGGGTGGGGGGGTGGGGGGGAGAGGCTGGAGAGGCAGCACTGTGGGGGTCCCGGGCTGGCGCATGCATAGAGCTCCAGAACTGTCAAACTCCGGCGTGAATAGGCCCCGCGCCCGCCTGGGTTTTTAATAGATTTGCGACTGGGACCTCTTCAGTGCACAGAGTGCGGAGATTCAGGTGAGAAGCTAGCCTGTCAGAGCTGGCGCAATCTAGACCAGTTTTGCCGCCAATTCAGCACTTTTGGAAGAATCGGCCCCCTGGTGACAATCAAGTTCGCTGCTGGAATTTCTTACAAAGCCACGTGGTTCCCTTCAAATCCTAGTGGCAGGTGTTCTTCAAGAAGCAGGAGGTTTATCTGAGTTAGTAAATGCCTAGACAAGCAATGGTGCCTGTGGCATCTTCTTTCCCTATTTCCAAATATGCGCAGCATCTTCTCTGTTCCTTTGGTCATGCCACACTTGTTCATTGATTTAGCAATTCTTCAGGAGAATCTGTGACTTCCTCGGGCTCTGCACAGGCCTGCTGTTCCTCCTGGATCCATGTCAATCAGTGACAGGGCCTTTTGCTCATTCGAAATACAGCTGGGAAAAAAGCAGTGTTCTTTGCTACCTGTATTCCCACTCCTCCTTCTGTCCGTGAACAACTCGATTGGAGACATCACTGAACCTTCCTCATTACTGCTCTTCTCACCAAGCGAGTGTCAAGCCAACAATCTGGCCACAGTGTATGCACGGCATCCCGGGGCAACCCTCTGCAGGTGAACTACAATCTGGAAATCTATAGTCAGCTCCAATAATGAGCATTTGGCCCTTGAAGCTAGAACTCAGCTGACACTAGGGGCCCTATTTTACCATTTTGAGTCGAAGTGCTGCGCGGCCCTGAAACTGGGAGTGTTTCAGATCCGACTTTTAGACTTGTTTCGCAGACAACCCCATATGCACTCTACCTGAAAAAATATCAGCAATTCCGAATCGTGCTGCAGAATCCTGTGGGTGGGGCTTAACATGCCCGAACTCCTGCAGCTCCGATCAGCGCCAACTGCGCATGTGCAGAAAAAAATAATGATAGAATGCGGCTCCCCTGCCACATTGCTCCCGGGCCGGATAATGCCTCCTCGTTGCCCCCACACACATTGCCTCACCCCCACAACATTACTGACTCCCTTATTTCCCCCACCTCCTCAGCCACCCAGACCGATTGCAGTCGGCTGCCCCTCTTCCCCCTCCGACCTCAGGCAGAGTGGCAGTGGACCCCTCCTTCCCACTCACTGATCTCGGCAGAACACCCTTCCCCCCCACTGATCTCAGACTGAGTGGCAGCCGACACCCCCCTTCTCCCTCATTGATGTCAAGCAGAGAGCCGACGGACCCACCTTCCACCCCCACCACCCCACCCTGATCTCAAGCAGAGAGCCTTTGGAAGCTCGGCACTTACCTCCTCACTAACTGGAGCGCTTGAATCAGACTTTTGTGGAGCATGTCGGTTTCACGTCGATTCTGGATGGGTGAACATGATGGTAAAGGGGGAGGTGCAGGTGAGGTTGGGTGTTCAGCCCATTAAGTCAATTTAAATGCCTGTAAATGCATGTAAATGGCTGTCGCGTCTGTTTCTGGCGCGGTCTTGATCGCGGCCATTTTCGGGCCTTGGTAAAGGGGGAACCAGTGTGGAAGCGGGGGCGGATTGCGCTATTCGTCTCACACCCGACTTTACCAAGTTTCCGCGCCCAAAAACGGGCACAACTTGATGGTAAAATCGGGCCCAAGTTCTCCATGTTTTGAACAAATAATTAATCGATATCCCTAAGATGACCCCAAAATGGTGACTTGGAAATCCTCTTATGTGCCCTGGGACCACTCCCATATCATTATTTTCAAGCTTGTTTTTCAAACTGCACCATCACTCAATGAAGGGCAAAGATGTTGCTGCTAACCTTTCCGAGTGTATCCAACAGCTTCAAACACAAAACATTCATCATATCTGCCCAAACTGTCACTGCCAGCGAATTCACATCCCTCCTGTTAATTTCCAGTCTCCACCCAGGAGACATCATCATTGCTCACACTAACATTTCTATTTGTTGCGCCCTTGTTCCCATTAATGTTAATGCACCATGCCATTTCTTGAGCTGAGCTGCATTTTATTGAGGTTAGCTTTAATTTCCAAGATACCTCCCCGAATTTTCTTTCCTCTGAACCACCCAATGAGATCAGACAATATCTACTCCTTGCCAAGATTACTCAACTAGTGATTTAACAAATTCAAAAGCCTTGCCATTCAGGTTAAGGTGTGCTGTCCAAACAACACACCAGCACCCAAGACATGTAAGCCATGGCAGCCCACTAAATATATCCATAGAGTGTGGTATAATCGCCACACAGTCCATTAAAAAGGCAATCAGCAGCATTGCCTCATTTGCAAACAATCTCTTCTTACAACCCCTTGACCAGATTCCATTGCAAACTTGCCCTCTGGCTCTGGTGGCCCTACCAGACCATGGCCAGCCAACTTCACATGTTTGCAACTTAAGTCCTTGCCCCACTCCCCAGTCTTGACTCTATCTACCATCTCCCGCCTCATACCTGTGTCCTTCCACTCACCCCTGCCAATATTTCACCCTTCTCATATTGGATTGGTAAATGAAATGTAGAATCAGTTTTTGAAGATGCAGTACCAAATTCCGTTGTCTGACTTCTGTTTGTGCTTAACATAATTCCATTATGTGTTTCTACGCCATACGATTTGGATGAACTGCACTGGATACTCCTGTGAAGGAATGAATGATTCCAAGCTGTTGTCTTTTTTGCAGACTGTGTAGTTAATTTCCTTGCATGTTGGTTGTACACCATCTTCATCCTCCCATGTTTTCCCCAAGTTCTCTTCCATGTCAGAGAATGTGATAGATGATGACTTGGCAACATTGTCCTAACGTGCCTTCTGAACATGATTTCTGTTGGTGCGACAAAGACCAAGTGTAAAAGTGCCACACTTCTTCACTGATTTTGCAATTCTTCGGGAGAATCTGCGACTTGCTATTGCTCTGCTCAGGCCTGCTACTCAGGCGCATGTTCTTCTTGGATCTGTGCCAATTGGTGACAGACCCTTCTTCTCATTTGAAATTCGGCTGGGAAACAGGCAGTGTTCCATGCATCCTGCATTCACATTCCTCTTCTGTCCGTGAACAAATGAATTGGCGACATCGCTGAAACATGGCAGCCAGAGCCAACCCTTTGCAGGTGAACTACAATCTAGAGATCAGTAGTGGGCTCCAACAATGCGCATTTGGCCCTTGAAACTAGAACTCAGCTGACACTAGTTCTCCACATCTTGAGCAAAAAATTAATTGGTTTCCCTAAGATCACCCCAAAATGATGACCCTGAAATCCTCTTGCATGCCCAAGACCACTCCCATTTCATTATTTTCATGCTTCCGCTTCAGACAGCATTATCATTCAGTAAAAGGCAAAGATCTTGCTGCTAACTTTTCCAAGTGAAACTAACAGCTTCAAACAGACATCAAATTCATCACGTGCCCAAAAAGTCACTGCCACCTAATTCACATCCCTCCTGTTAATTTCCAGTCTCCACGTATTCCATTTGGCACCATCATTGCTCCCACTGATGTTTCTATTTTTTTGCCCCCCCCCTCTCCTTAATGCTGATGCACCATGCCCTTTCTTAAACTGGGCCTCCTTTTATTGAGGCTAGTTTTAATTTCCAAGATACCTCCCCAAATTCACTGCACTCTGAACCACCCAATGAGATTAGACAATACCCTACTCCTCGCCAAGACTTCTCAACTGCAGGTTTAACAAATTCAAATGCCTCGTCATTCCAGTTAAGGTGCTCTGCCCAAAAGACGTAAGCCATGGACAGCCCACTAAATACACCCATAAGGTGTGGTATAATTGCTGCACAGTCTATTAAACAGGCAGTAAGCAGCATTGCCTCATTTGCAAACAATCTCTTCTTACATCTCCTTGTCCAGACACCATCGCAAACTTCCTCTCTGGCCCTGCTGCCCCTGCCAGATCACATGATTGCAACTTAAGCCCTTGCTCCACTCCCCAGTCCTGACTCTGTCTATCATTTCCACCCTGCGACCTGTCTCCTTCCTCCCACTCCTGTCTCTGTTCACCCTTCTCACATTGGTCTGGTAAATGAAACATAGATTTAGTTTTTGAAGATGCAGTACCAAATTCCCTTGTCTGGTTTCTGTCCATGCTTAGCATCATTCCATTGTGTGTTGCTACTTCATACGATCTGTACTCATTGTACATTTTGGATACTTCTGTTAAAAAATGATTCCAAGCTGTTGTCTTACTTGCAGACTATGTGGTTCATTGCCTTGTATGTTGGCCATACACCATCTTCTTCCTCTCATGTTTTCCGGATGTTCTCTTCTGTGTCAGAGAAAAGGGACAAGTGATGGCTTGGCAACACTGTCGTAATGTAGCTTCTGAACATGATTTCTGCTGGTGTGTCAAAGACCAAGTGTAAAAGTGTGTCCGTTCAAGGTCAAATGTCATCGATACAGAGAATAAACAATTGCTTGGAAGAGTTAAGTCTGCATTTAACCTCCACAGGAATTCTGTAGGCATCAGGTTTTCCAGACATGTCTGCCACATCGCCATTTATGTTATTCCGCAAAGGTTCCAAGCGGAGGCTTGGAGAGACCTGATGATAATCAATTCCTGTGCTGGACTTCTTACAAAGACACTGGCGTGTGTGGTTCCCTTCAAATCCTGGCGGCATGTGTCCTTCAAGGAGCTGGAGGTTTATCGGAATTAGTAAATGCATAGACAAGCCAATGGTGCCTGTGGCATCTTCTTTCGCTCATTTCCATATATGCATTGTAGCTTCTATATCCCCTTAGTCGTGCCACACATCATTGATTTAGCAATTCTTCAGGAGAATTTGCGAATTCCTAGGGCTCTGCTCAGGCCGGCTGCTCAGGTGAATGTTCCTCCTGGATCAGTGCCAATTGGTGACAGGCCCTTCTTTTCATTCGAAATTCAGCTGAGAAACAGGCAGTGTTCCATGCATCCTGCATTCACATTCCTCCTTCTGTCTGTGCCTGTGGCATCATCTTTCACTCATTTCCATATGGGTTGCATATTCGAAATCCCCTTGGTCACGCCAGATGTCTTCATTGATTTAGCAATTTTTCGGGACAATCTGTGATTTCCTAGGGCTCTGTGCAGGCCTGCTGTTCCTCCTGGATCCATATCAATCAGTGAAAGGGCCTTCTGCTCATTCAAATTACAGCTGGGAAAAAGGCAGTGATCCGTGCATTCTGCATCACACTCCTCCTTCTGTCCGTGAACAAATAGATTGGAGACAACACTGAAACTTCCTCATGACTGCTCTTTTCTCCAAGCCAGTATCAAGCCAACAGTGTGGCCACAGTGTAGCAGTGTAGACATGGCACCCCGAGGCAACCTTTGCCAGCGAACTACAATCTGGAGGTCCAGAGTCGGCTCCGACAATGAGCATTTGGGCCTTGAAACTAGAACTCAATTGACACTAGTTCTCCATGTCTTGAGCAAATTATCAATTGAATATCCTGAAGATCACCCCAAAATGGTGACTCTGAAATACTCTTACGTGCCTTGAGACAACTACCACATCATTATTTTCAAGCTTGTTTTTTAAACTACGCCATCACTCAGTAAAGGACAAAGATCTTGCTGCCATTCTTTTCAAGTGTATCCAACAGCTTCAAACACACACCAAATTCATTACATCTGCCCAGTCACTGCTCCTAATTCACATCCCTCCTCTTAATTTTCCATCACCCCACATTACCCTTGGCACCATCATTGCTCAAACTGACATTTCTATTTGTTGCCCCCTCCCGATTCCCATTAATGTTGATGTACCATGCCCTTTCTTGAGCTGAGCCTCCTTTTGTTGAGGCTAGCTTTAATTTCCAAGAAACCTCGGTGCATTCCCTGCACTCTGATCCAACGAATGAGATCATGCAATACCCTACTCCCAGCCAAGACTACGTAACTGCCTATTTAACAAATTCAAATACCACGCCATTCTGGTGAAGGTGCACTGCCCAAACCACTTACAGACAATCTATTCTTACAACCCCTGGTCCAGACTCCCGCAACCTTCCCCTCTTGCACTGGTGCCCCCACAAGACCATGTCCAGCCAACATCACATGTTTGCAAATTAAGTCCTTGCCCCACTCCATCGACCACTTCCATGCTGCTACCTGTGCCCTTCCTCCCACTCCTGTCTCTGTTTCTCCCTTCTCACATTGGACTGGTAAACGAAACATAGGTCCAGTTTTTGAACCAAATTCCCTTGTCTGACTTCTGTTCGTCCTTAACATCATTCCATTGGGTGTTGTGACTTCATATGATCTGGATTTATTGCACACTTTGGATACTTCTGTTGTGGAATGAATGATTCCAAGCTGTTGTCATACATGCAGGCTATGTAGTTCGTCGCCTTGCATGTTGGTCCGACACCGTCTTCATCCTACCATGTTTTCCGGGAAATCTCTTGTGTGTCAGGAATTGGGACAGATAATGGCCTGGCAACACTGACCTAACGTGGCTTCTGAACATTGCTTCTGCTGGTGTGTCAAAGACCAAGTGTAAAAGTCATCGATACAGAGAATAAACCATTTGCTTGTCAGAATTAAATTTGCATTTGGCCTCCACAGGAATTCTATAGGCATCAGGTTTTCCAGACATGTCTGCCTTATTGCCATTTGTGTTATTCCGCAAAGGTTCCAAGTAGAGGCCTGGAAAGCCTTCATGACAATCAAGTCCCGTGCTGGAACTTCTTACAAAGCCACTGGCATGTGGTTCCCTTCAAATCCTTGTGGCATGTGTTCTTCAATGAGCAGGAGGCTTATCTGAGTTAGCAAATGCCTAGACAAGCAACGGTGCTTGTGGCATCTTCTTTCACTCATTTTTATATATAGGCTGCATCTTCTATATCCACTTGATCGCACCACACTTCTTCATTGATTTCGCAATTCTTCGGGAGAATCTGTGACTTCCGAGGGCTCTGCTCAGGCGAATGTTCCTCCTGGATCAGTGCCAATTGGTGACAGGCGTTTCTTCTCATTTGAAATACAGCTGTGAAAATGAGTGTTCCTTGCATCTTGCATTCACACTCCTCTTGTCTGTTAGCAAATAGATTAGAGACATCAGTGAAACTTCTTCATGATTGCTCTTCTCTCCAAGCCAGTGTCAAGCCAATAGTCTGCCCACAGTGAAGACACAACATCCCGAGACAACCATTTGCAAGTGAACTACAATCTGGAGGTCCATGGTCAGCTCCAACTGTGAGCATTTGGCACCATCATTGCTCAGACTGAAATTTCTATTTGTTGCCTCCTCCCGGTTCCCATTAATGTTGATGCACCATGCCTTTTCCTGACTCCTTTTATTGAGGCCAGCTTTAATTTTTAAGATACCTCCCCCCATCCCCTGCATCTGAACCACCCAAAGAGATCATAAAATACCCTACACTTATAGCTAATGAAATGATTTTTCTGTTGTGATGTAGGAACTTCGTTTTTTTAAATACATTTTATATAGGTAAAAAGCCTAAATTTAAGATTCCTCCTGAAAGATTCATACCTTGCATGATCTCCTGATTTGATTGGTGATGCCACATGTGTAGTAGTAGATGAGTTTAACATTAACATTAATCAATGTTAAGAAGAGACAGTTTATGATTGTCAAAGGAGAAGGCTTTCTCCCTCTAAATATTTACAATAAATCGGGATTGGATTTAAACCTCCCTATCACAAGTTCCATTGCTGAATGTATGTCTTTTCAAATGTCAAAATCTATGCTAAAGAGGACTGTGAGTATAATGGTGTCCCAGCAGGGTTGGCACCAGTCTTAAGGGTTACATAGAGAGCAGTTTATAAGATTTTAAACACAACCCACAAACTCGCAATCGATGGATCGTGTCACAAACCCCCTCACCCCAAATGACTGCAAATTTTTACACTCTACAATCGTTAAAGCATGGTTATTTCTGTAACAGCAGTCATAAATATTTGTTCATGCACAAGAATCTCAAAAATTGGTGGTGATTTCCCAATTGGCAGAAACACTTGGATATCCCTGGTTACTCTTGGAAAAGAAAAATTCTAACAGACATAGGTAAGGGACTTCCAAGAAACTGTTGTCGACTCAGCTACAATCGATACTAGGCTCTAAGAGTTAAATTAAAACAACACAGCAAAACAACTAAAGCTTAATGTGCTTTTTTTTCCATTTCTGATCATTGTATGAACCACGCATAGCGTGCTTGAAAGTTAACATTAACATTTTGTATTAACACAGGGTTGTGATATGCAAAATTAAAAATAATTTTCTTTATAATGTGGATCTTTACAAAAAAACCTATCACGAGTAACATTTGCATAGAATTACACAAGTAAATTATACAATATTTTAAGCAGCAGCCACATATACTGACATTTATGACTAAATTAAATGGAAGTGTGGCACATATACTCAGATCAATGTACCTAATTCATAGATCACACATTGTTCCTAATTTTTTCACAGGAGATTTGCAACACCCTTAAACATTTTCGAGAACATTTAACAAACAATACAATAGATTAAGAGCTGCAGTAAACTGTTTTCCCCGTAATTATAAAAGGTCAGATCTTATTTTGCCGGCCGGCATGAGAAATAGAGAGTTAACACTCTGCCCTCTCTCTCTGGCAGAGCGTGACCGAGGTAATTAATGAGCCATACTCAAATGGGCCTCTAACCCCATGGAAGACTCGAACCTCCCTCGATCGAGAACTGGGCCTCTAACCCAAAGCCATGCAATCCTTAGAACTGGGCCTTAAAACCTAAAAAGGGGGATGCAAACAACCCTTGTCTCCCTTGTCATGACTTACCTCGGTAGAGTTTACACAGAACAGCGTGTGCGTTCCCCCAGTCAAATAGCTCGATATGCCGAAATCAGGCAGCCGCGATCTCTGAGCTATTGGTCAGCGAGGCACCAAGCTTTTCTCCCGTGAAGACGCTCCAAGGGTTTGCCCTCTCGGTGGAAGCTCCAAAAAACTGTTGAGGATTACCCCAAATAATGCACGATGAGTACTCAAATCTTTCAAGTTTTTTTTTATTAGCCTGCTAGCAAGGTTGAACAGACACAGTGAACAGTGAATTTCACTATCGTGTTTGGTTGATCCATACAGATACTTAGCAGTTATAGTTAATTACAGCAAATGAGAAATGAGTAATTTGCATATATAGTCCACCACTCATAGCATAGGTTTTTGCCCTTTTTCATCCAATAGGAAACCGTCTCCTTCATTAGCGTAATTATGTCAACATACCTTCTTATTTGGTAATTGTCAGGGTAACTTGTTCTTTGTTTTCATCCCATGTCCTAGCCTGGAATGCAGTGTTTATGAAACTGATGCAAGGTTAGATTAGTCTCTTATCTTGAGTATGTAAGCGCTGGCCTTACTGAAGGCCTGGGAGGCTAATAATCAATTCCCATTGCTTAACAGAGTTGTTTGTCATAACTTAATTTCTACACCAACAGTGAGCATTTGGCCCTTGAAACTAGAACTCAGTTGACACTGGTTCTCCATATTTTGAGCAAATAATTAATCAGAGATCCCTAAGATCACCCAAAATGGTCATCATGAAATCCGCTGACATGCGAGACCATTCCCATATCGTTATTTTCAAACTTCCTTTTCAAACTGCATTATCACTCAGTAAAGGGTAAAGATCTTGCTGCCAACCTTTCCAAGTGTAACCAACAGTTTCAAACACACACCACATTCATCACATCTGCCCAAACAGTCACTGCCACTTAATTCGCATCCCTCCTGTTAATTTCCAGTCTCCACCCATTACTCTTGGTTCCATCATTGCTTAAATTGACATTTCTATTCGTTGTTCTCCGGTTCCCATTAATGTTAATGCACCAAGCCCTTTCTTGACCTGAGCCTCCTTTTATTGAGGCCAGCTTTAATTTCCAAGATACCTCCCTCTATCCTCTGCATCCGAACCACCCAATTAGATCATACAATACCCTACACCCACCCAGTGACTACGCAATAGCTGCTTTAACAAATTCAAATGCCTCGCCATTCTGGTGAAGGTATGCTGCCCAAGACACACACCACTGCCCAAGGCATATAAGCCATGGACAGCCCTCTAAATATGTCCATACATTGTGGTACTGCTAAGTCTATTAAACAGGTAAACAGCGCATGGCCTCAGTTGCCGACAATCTATTCTTACAACACCTTGTCCAGACTCCATTGCAACCTTACCCTCTGGCATTGGTGCCCCCGCCAGACCATGGCCAGCCAACATCACATATTTACAACTTAAGACCTTGCCGCACTCCATCTACCAAATTCACGCTGCTACCTGTGCCCTTCCTCCCATTCCTGTTTCTGTTTCACCCTTCTCACATTGGACTGGTAAATGAAACGTAGATTCAGTTTTTGAAGGTGCAGTATCAAATTCCCTTGACCGGCTTCTGTTTGTGCTTAACATCATTCCATTGTGTGTTGTTACTTCATATGATCTGGACTCATTGCACATTTTGGATACTTCTGTGAAAGAATGAATGATTCCAAGCTGTTGTCTTGCAGACGATGTATTTTGTCACCTTGCATGTTGGCAGTACACCATCTTCATCCTCCCATGTTTTCTAGAAGTTCTCTTCTATGTCAGAGAAATGGGACAGGTGATGGCTTGGCAACACTGTCCTAATGTGGCTTCAGAACATGATTTCTGCTGGTGCGAAAAAAAGACCAAGTGTGAAAGTGTGTCCCTTCAATGTCAAATGTCGATACAGAGGATAAACCATTGCTTTGAAGAGTTAAGTCTGCATTTAACTTCCACAGGAATTCTATAGCCATCAGGTTTTCCAGACATGTCTGCCATATCAGAGATGTGAAATGGGTTCTTCATCTGGCTCAGGTAAGTCCTCACCATCTTCAGATCCATCTGATTCAACATCCTCCTCATCCAATTAACATCTTGCTCCTCGATTTTTCCCTCAGGTCAACAGCTCTCATATTTGTAGCACAGGGTACAGCAAAACAATGATGACGTGAGACACTCTCTGTGGTTAGCACTGCAGAGCCATTCGTGACCAGTCCAAATATCAAGAATGCATCATCAGGAGGCAAGCACTTGAGAATTGTATCAACATGAAAAATTTGTCAGAGCTCCCCAAGTACCGAGCACAAATATGCAGGATTTGCTTTCTGAGGTCAAAAGTAAGCCAGCACTTCCAAAAGCGAAATCCATTTCAATTATTGAACTTCTGGATAACCTGTGATTGCTGCAAGCCCAACACCTCTGTCAGTCTGGCTTGCATCATTTATGTGGAATTGAACATATTGAGTGATTTGTGTGTTGCCAAAGATCCCAAGTGGAGGCCTGGAAAATCTGCTGACAATAAGGTCTTGTGCTGAAACCTCTGATGAGGCCACTGGCATGGGGTACTCCAAATCCTGGCAGCATGAATTCTTCAAGGAGCAGCAGGTTTATCTGAGTTAGTAAATGCCTGGACAAGCAATGGCGCCTGTGGCATCACCTTTCACTCATTTCCATATATGGGCTGCATTTTCTATTTCTCCTCGGTCACGCCACACTTCTTCATTGATTTAGCAATTCTTTGGGAGAAACTGCGACATCCAAGGGCTCTGCGCAGAATTCCTCCTGGATCTGTGCCAATCAGTGACAGGCTCTTCTGTTCATTCGAAATACAGCTGGGAAAACAACAGTGTTTCTTGCATTCAGCATTCACATTTCTCTTCTGTCCTTGAACAAATAGATTGGAGACATCACTGAAACTTCCTCATGACTGCTCTTCTCTCTAATCCAGTGTCAAGCCAATGGTCTACACAGTGTAGACCTGGCATCCCGAGGCAGCCCTTTGCTGGTGAACTACAATCTGGAGGCCCATAGTCGGCTCCCACAATGAGCATTTGGCCTTGAAACTAGAACTCAGCTGACACTAGTTCTCCATTTCTTCAGCAAATAATGAATTGAACATCCCTAAGATCACCCCAAAATGGTGACCCAGAAATGCTCTTATGTGCCTTGAGACTACTCCCAAATCATTATTTTCAAATGTGTTTTTCAAACTGCGCCACTCAGTAAAGGGCAAAGAAGTTGCTGCTTACCTTTCCAAGTGTAACCAACAGTTTCAAACGCACATCAAATTCATCACATCTGTCCAAACAGTCACTGCCACCTAATTCACAACGCTCCTGTTAATTTCCAGCCTCCACCCATTACCCTTGGCACCATCATTGCTCACACTGGCGTTTTTATTTGTTGCCAAAGAATTTCCAAGATACCTCCCCAAATTCACTGCACTCCGATCCACCCAATGTGATCATACAATACCATACTCTCAGCCAAGACTACTCAATTGTTGATTTAACAAATTCAAATGCCTTGCCATTCTGCTCAAGACATGTAAGCCATGGACAGCCCTCTAAATACACCCATACAGTGTGGTACAATCGTCGCACAGTTTATTAAACAGGCAGTCAGCTGTATGGCCTCATTTGCAAACAATTTCTTGAATATGCCCCTTGATGGTTTTTCAGCCTTCCCTGGACAATTTTAAAAGTTTTCTCATGGAAGAGTTTCACCATTCTCCTCTGGCCCTTACCCGATATCACTCATGCTGCCCGCCTTAGATTAATCCCTCTCTTGTCATCCTTTCCATCACCTCCAATCCTGGATCTGTGCCACTCCACATCCTATGGATCTTACAACCCCTTGTCCAGACGCCATCGCAACCTTCCCCTCTGGCCCTGCTGCTGCCCCCAGACCAAGTCTAGCCAACATCACATGTTTGTAGCTTGGATTCTTGTCCCACTCCCCAGTCCTGACTCCATCTACCAAATCCATCCTGGTACCTGTGCCCTTCTTCCCCATTCCTCTGCTTCACTCTTCTCCTCTGGGGATATGATGGAAATTAATGAGAAGGTAAATTTTTTTGTGTTAATGTGGCTGGTGTCATTGGAATGCTTCACGCATCCGCACCGTCTTCCTGATATAATAGTTGACCCTGATTAATACACGGCATACTATGCGCACCTTCTTCGCTCGAAAGCCATATGTTCCTTGCATAACTGGGGAATGAGTTCTGGTGAAAAGCTACAGGTACAAGTACCTGTTTTCTCTTGAAAATCATACCTCTTGGAATATTTAGTTTATGAACAAAACCATCTAAGGGTGTCTTGCTCCTCTGTTGTCATATCAGACGAAGCTTCTTGGATGAATCTCATAATGCCTCATGTCATGCATCATTTTCTGCTTCGTTCTGAAGTTGGTTATACTTCTGTTGACCAAAATCCAAAATTCATAATTTTGTTATTGATTGCATCTTCCCTGTCAATATTTACATCATCTGCTCATAGGTATAGTGTAACATCAGCAGTATTTTTTCTGATTGGGTAATCTGGTTATTGTTTCTTACGTAACCATTTTGTTATCACGTATGTAACAGACTTCCAAATCGCAGCGCTCTATTTTTCTCAGTGGGCATTAGCATTTGAGTGGCACACTTGTCAATAGCTTCCACAAAACAATTTCCAGTAGTTTGTGGTCAGTTTTCAGAAGAATCATTCATCAAATAGGTAAATGTGGAACATCATGATAATGAATTACCAGATTGCATGACCCATGCTCAATGGTCAATAATTGAATTGTGTTTGTGAGAGTTGATTTTCCTTCTTGGATAATATACACTCCCAATCCATTTTGACATACATTAAACGCAAAGATCATCTCCTTTAGACCATAAGATGCAGAAGAAGAAGTAGGCCATTCAGCCCATCGAGCTAGCTGGGCCATTCAATTAGATCATGAATGATCTGATATGATAATCCTGAATTTTAATTATCCGCCTTATCCCCTCAGCCTTGGTTCTCTTCCTGATTAAAATTCTGTCCCTCTCTTGAACATGCTTAACAACCCAGCCTCACCCTAGTGTGGTGCTCAGAAGTTGAAACATCTGAAGAGTCTTTGCAATTGCTTTCATTGCTGGGGACTAGGCATGCCTGGTATATCTTGGGGCTTGGTTTGGGACAGATCCAATAACTTGAATATATAGAACAAATAAAATTAATCAGTTAAGTTCATGTCCTTCACAATGAGCTACTGGGTGCAAGCACATGACGGATGATGCCATTACTCACCATGTCACCCAATTCAATCTTTAGCTTCCCCTGTATGTGAACACTGCAGTTTTTCTCCAGCATGTGAACATGGCATTTCCTGGAGTCAATTAATCCATATCACATCTTGAAGGTGCAGTACGGTACCACGTTTGACGTCAAATTTGCCTCAATGCCATTATTCTTAACCTCTTCTGTTGCGAGTTGTATCTTGCTAATTTTGTCTTTGGTTACAATGTTGAGTTCCAAGCATGCTTATGTCGTTTCCACTGTTGAGCCGCAGGTGTCCGTCAGGTAAAATACTTGCGATTTCCATGCAGACTTGTGTATCTGCATTTCAATGTCAACATATCCACGGGGTGAATGGGTGACCCATTGTATACAATTACTTTGTCTGCCATTATGTGTATCATTTACTTCCAGTGATCCAGATACATGTCCTTTGGAATCCTGACTGATAAGATATTCATGGTCACTCCAGTGTTGAACCTGCTCTGAGTATGTGTGCAGCTTTTCTTTGGGCATATTGTGTTGACTGTAACAAGAACTTCTAACCATTAGACTTCATCCACACATTGTATCAAATGCACAATCTGGAAAGCCTGTTCACTCTCTAGTTGAAGGTCTTCCTGGTATGCATCTTCATCCGGTCTGTATTACCGCCAATCCCCTATGTGTGCTTGCACTTGTGTGGCTCTCTGGTGCATTGTTGCTGTTGCCAATATGCTGCAAATACTTTTTGTTTGCTTGCATATTTCCTCTGGTGGCACCTTTGCAACCAAATTTCCTGCATTGGCGAGTCCAATGTCCTTTTATCCTGTGTTACAATCCCAGCTGATGTTACTGCCTGATAGTGGAAAGTGGCTACTGGTCTGCTGATGAACTTTGAACAAAACTTTTATAAAACCAGAAAAGATTAACTCTAATACATGACTCCTTCACCCTCGCAATACCTTAAGAGATATAGACAGATTTGAGGACAACACAATGTACAAAATCTATCTCAATGAGTGCACAGTCCATGTAAACCAATAGGCAGACTATGATCACTCTCTACAGCTTGAAACCAAGTGGCAGACACAATCCAAAACACCATCAGTGATTTTTCATCAATTCCCCTTCGAAACTTGTCACTCTGAGCCAACTGGTTTGAGTGGACCTCTGACTTTCACATGAGGGTTTCCAATCTTCGTGTACAAAAAACATGCTTTGGAATTGACTCCCCAACAATGCGTTCCCAGGGATATCTGCACCAAAGAATCACCTCCAGGGTTCCAACCACCCGTTCGGGTATTCGCCTACCACAGATCGTCATGTCCAGTCAAGCTCTGGCGCAATGTCTCAGATATCCAGCCGCACTAATAGAATACCATTGCTTCATAAGCTTTATCACACTGACACCAGCTCTTGGGTCAGCCTGACTTCTGAATTCCCTCAAGCTGACTTTAAATCTGCTTCCAGGTTATCTTCTTTTGGGTTTTCTTCCAGGTTACCTAGTTCCATCTGGCTCAAGGACTCTTGATGGCAGTATGGCCTCTGGTTGAGAGAACCTATTTTTCTTTAAACATTCTTTAGCATTGTAAAACACTCATTACTTTGCAGGCATCTGAACTAGTCTGCAGACCCCACATGTCACACATGACTTCCTTGCTTTCTGTATCCTGGCTGCTGCGTCAATACTGGCAGTTGCACCAAATGTGTGGTGTTGTCCAGCTACAACTGCTTCGTAATTTCTGCAATCTTTCTGCAGTGTGTATCTGTCATGACCTTTATTTTTCTCCAAAAGGTCTTCAATTGGTGTCGAAACTATAATCAGATCCATTATTTGTTCAGGCAGCTCAGCTTCAGAGGTATCACCATCCTTGTCCTCATCACAGCATCTTCTCACAAACTGAATGATTCTTGAGGTCTGTGAGCCATCAGCTCTAAACAGTGAATTCTGAAGTTCAGCTTTATGCAAAGTTGATCATTCAGCATGCTCCACAACTTGGCAGGATGCTTTTAATCGACCTTGGACAGGATCAACTCTGCGCAAACTCTCATTTTTAATGTACAAGTAAACTCATTTTATTCACCACTTCGTTATCCAGTTTAATTACGGATAAAATAATAACCATAGTTCCATTCTTTGCTTAAAGGCTAAATTCCGATAGGACATAGAAACCATAGAAACCCTACAGTGCAGAAAGAGGCCATTCAGTCTATCGAGTCTGCACCGACAACAATCCCACCCAGGCCCTATCCCCGTATCCCTACATATTTACTCGCTAATCCCTCTAACCCTCATATTTACCCGCTAATCCCTTTAATCTACGCATCCCGGGACACTAAGGGGCAATTTAGCTTGGCCAATCAACCTAACCCGCACATCTTTGGACTGTAGGAGGAAACCGGAGCACCCGGAGGAAACCCACGCAGACACGGGGAGAATGTGCAAACTCCGCACAGACAGTGACCCGAGCCGGGAATCGAACCCAGGTCCCTGGAGCTGTGGAGCAGCAGTGCTAACCACTATGCTACCGTGCCGCCCACATCTGTGGCCTTCCAGATAATGCTGGAGAATTTGGTGGTCATCTTCCTGGTGACTTACTGATTCAACACCGATCCGGCTACCCAAAATCAGGTATTCATTGCTCTGTGAAACAGTCTTTGCAGGGATTCTGTCTCCCAGGTTCTTTAACGTATACACAAAATCTTGTATGTGGCGTTTGCTGTGATCTTCAAATCCTTATCATTTGTTTAAGGGGAATCACTGCTGCTTTCCATGTTGTATTTCAATGTTTGCTTCATACAAGATCACCAATCTCACACTAGATAAGTAAAGTAAATCTGGGTTCAATTGATTTGAAGATGTAGTCCGGGGTTGCTCAGCAGACAGATTTATTGGAGACGAATGTACGGAATAGGAGAAGTAGTCCATTTAGCCGCTTGGACATGTCCCGCCACCATGGCTGATTTGTTTGTGTTGAGTTCCACATTCCCCATCTATCCTTAATTAGCTTTGAGTTCCTTACCTGACAAAGAATATAAGAACATAAGAAATAGGAGCAGGAGTAGGCCATCTAGCCCCTCAAGCCTGCCCCGCCATTCAATAAGATCTGAAGTGATGGATTCCAGCATTTTCCCAACTACAGACGTTAAGCTAACTGGCCTGTAGTTACCCGCCTTTTGTCTACTTCCTTTTTTAAACAGCGGCGTAACAGTAGCTGTTTTCCAATCAGCTGGCACTACCCCAGAGTCCAGTGAATTTTGATAAATAACTACTAACGCATCCGCTATTACCTCTGACATTTCTTTCAGTACCCTGGGATGCATTCCATCCAGGCCCAGGGACTTGTCCACCTTCAGTCCCGTTAGTCTACCAAGCACTGCCTCTCTAGTAACAATAATTGTATTGAGTACCTCTCCTCCTACCAACACTCGATCGTTAATATTCGGTAAACTATTTGTGTCTTCCACCGTGAAGACCGACACAAAAAACCTATTTAAAGTCTCAGCCATTTCCTCGTTTTCCACTATTAAATTCCCCCTCTCGTCCTCCAAGGGTCCAACATTCACTCTTGCCACTCTATTCCTTTTTATATATTTGTAAAAACTTTTACTATTATTTTTCATGTTTAGAGCTAGTTTAGTTTCATAATCTATCTTTCCTTTATCGCTTTCTTAGTCATTCTTTGTTGTTTTTTAAAGCTTTCCCAATCTCTAAGTCTCCACTATTTTTGGCCATTCTGTACACATCTGTTTTTAATTTAATACTCTCCTTTATTTCCTTTGTTATCCACGGCTGGCTATCCCTTTTCTTACAGTCCTTCTTTATCACTGGAATATATTTTTGCTGAGTACTGAAAAAGATCTCCTTAAAAATCCTCCATTGTTCCTCAGCTGTCCTACCTACCAGTCTGCTCTCCCAGTCCACCCTAGCCAATTCAGCCCTCATCCTATCGTACTCCCCTCTGTTCAAGCAGAGGACATTGGTTTGGGACCCTACTTTCTTCCCCTCCATCTGCACCAGAAATTCGACCATATTGTGATCACTCGACCCAAGAGGGTCCTTCACAAGAAGATCCTTAATCCTACCTGTCTCGTTACACATGACCAGATCTAAGATAACTTGTTCCCTCGTAGGTTCTGTAACATTCTGTTCAAGGAAACTATCTCGACAGCATTCTAAGAACTCTTCCTCCATCCCACCATGGCCAACTTGAGTCAGCCAATCAATATGCAGGTTAAAATCCCCCATGATTATTGCCGTTCCGTTTTTGCACACATCCATTATTTGTTTGTTTATAGCCCTCCCCACCTCGACAAGAATCATAACTACCTCCACCTTAAAAATATTCAGTGATCCTGCTCCCACCAGTTGCACAGCCTTCAGAGAAAAATGTTCTCTTCATCTTTGTCCTATAAGGGTATCCCCAAATTTTAAAACGCAGCTTCCTAATTCTGGATTCTCACCCACTAGAGATATACATCCTCTTAACGTGCACATTGTCAATATTGCTGAGGATTTTATATACTTCAATCAAGACACCCCTCACTCTGCTAAACATTGGTGGAAACAAGCCCAGTCTTTCCAACCTATCCTCAACAGAAAATTTATTGCAGGTATCAATCTAGTAAACCTCCCCTTCTGATGTCTCCAAAACACTTAAAAAGCTTTCCTTACATAGGAACCAATATTGCAATATGTTTTCGCGACGTATTCAAAGCTGTTCTGCTCTATTGACAAGGTTGAGTATGCATGATGGTAAGAAGCTGAAAAATCCAAGGCAGCAGAGGGAATAGACATGCCTCAAATATCTTCGAGTTTGCCTGACTCAGGGCTGATCCAAGAACTTCAATAGTGGAACCGATGAAGTTAATCTGCCCCACATTCATTGGCATGTCTTGTTGTTGAAGCCAAGTCCTTCACGATGAGCCATTTGAAAGTGAAATTTCGTGGGGGGTACAAAGCAAGATTTAGGCATTTTGGGTTGAAGCACACTTGGATTGTACCATTATTTCTCAACACACACATGACAGATAGTACAGTATCACCTCTCGTATCAAATCTGTCTGGGTACATATGATGTAGGTCATGGATTGACTTAATACTTGACTTATTCTGCTGCGATTGGAACTTTAATAATTTTGTGTATGGTGACAATGTTGAGTTCTGTTCGCACCTATAGCTGTGCTATTGCTGTTCCACTCATGTCCACCCGGTAGAATTCTTGTGATTTCCATGCAAGGTTGCAGTATCTGTATTTCATTGTCAATATACTTATGGAATGAACAGATGACCCATTCTCTGCAGTTAATTTGTCTGCCATAGCCCGTCTCACTGACTTCCAATGATCTAGACCCATGTTCTTCGGAATCCTTACTGGCAAGATATTCATGCTCGCTTGTGTCGGCTTTGGTTGTGAGCGTCTGCTGCTTTTCATTAGACATATGCTGTTGGTAGTAACAAAAGTTTCTAGTCTGATCAGTTTGTAGTTGAAGATCTTTCCGCTTTGCATCTTCACCTGGTCTATTTTGCTGCTAGTATCGTGTAGATGATTGCACAAAGGTGGATTTCTGTTGCATGCTGTTGTTGCTACAGGTATGTAGCAAGTACTTTCTCTTTGGATCTATTTTCCCTCTGGTGGCACCCCGCTAATCTACCTAACCTGCACATCTTTGGACTGTGGGAGGAAACCGGAGCACCCGGAGGAATCCCACGCAGGCACAGGGAAAACATGCAAACTCTACACAGTCAGCATCCTCCAGCATCTTCCACACTTTAGCAGGATCCTTCTGATCATCCTCACCAAAGCCTTAAGGGTTGACTCTGTAAAATCCTCGTTTCCAATGGATACCTTTTTTTCCACCACTCCTTAACTCGTTGAATTAAAGAGAAATTAAGAAGGATAGCTCCATTCTTTGTTTGAAAAGCCAAGATTCTGATAGGACATTTGTGGCTTTCAAATTCATGCTAGGGAATTTGTAAATCATCTTCCTGGTGCTTCTTGTCCTTTAAAAACACTGTTGATTTGTCAGGAATTTGGAGTTTCTCTACACCATGAACAGATTCTGCATCGCGACAGTTGCATGTTTTTCTTTTTCTCCTTGTCTTCTTTTGCATGTGAGAGCTAGGGCATTTTTCCTGTTGTGTTTGCTCTCAATTGTGCAGGAATTGAATATACGCAGGTTACAATGGCCCTGCGGGTTATACTGTTTTGAGTAAAAATTGACTGCACAATTAATTCACCACTGATCCGACTACTCCCAAACTCCTAACTTGTAGAACAGTTTTTGGAGGGTTCTGTCTCTCAGGATCTTAAATGCAGATACAAAATCTTGTCTGTGCCATTTCCTAAAATCTTCTGATCTTCATAGCATTGTTTCTATGTTGCATTTTTATGTTTGCTTCAAGCAAGCTTACCAATCTCATACTGAATCAGTGTACTAAGTTCACTTAATTTGAAGATGAAGTACAGGATTGTCTTCACCTGCACCTCCACCAGCGCAGATACACGCACCTTGATGCTGCTCCTTCTTCAGCATTCCATGTGGATATAATGAAAGAGTGGCATGTGTTGATGGGCCGCCTTATTGAGGAATTGTCATACTGACATAGAACCATAGAAACAATATAGTGCAGGAGGCCATTTGGCCCATCGAGTTTGCACCAACTCTGAGCATCCTACCCAAGCCCTGTCATGTACGCGAGGTACAAAAAAGTAGTGAGGCGGGAAGATCTTTAATAGATTCAAATCTATTAAAATGGATGCAAATCAGGATCTTCTCCATTATGGGTGTGAAAACAATTACATTGCTGGCAAGGGGGTGGTGGAAATCAGAGATCACCGGCAAGATTTGCGATTTTTGGCTTTCACCGGATCTTCAAACTCATTGGCGATATCGCGAACAAAGAACGTGGCTTAAGATCCTGCCCTTTGTCTGCGCCATTTCCTGTGATCTTCAAACCTTCATTGATTAAGAGGAATCACTGCTGCTTTCTATTGTATTTTTATGTTTGCTTTCATGCAATCGCACACTGGACAAGTAAACTCAAGATGTTATACAGGATTGCTCAGCAGGCAGATTTATTAAAATGATTCATCAGCTATTAGTAACAGGAAAGTATGACTGTAACTCCTTCACACCACATGTTGCTGACTAAACCAACAGTAACTCTGAATGTTTGCTGCTCACATGATTTACATCTTCAATACTTACTCAGTCACACCTTCTCTCTTAAAATATTAAAACAATTGTCACCTCATCACCACATTCTGTAAGAGAACACGGTCTTCTCGAATGGATCACAATGAAGGATATTGGTGAAGTTGACACTCCAAGGTCACCGTACATCTTTGCGACTGAAACTAACGAGCAAACGAGAAAGAGTCCTTATTCGACCTGCAGCAGTGATAGAAAGACAGAAAAGGTCATTAACACCAGCAATCCATTAACCAGCAACATCAGGCACAACACCACTAGAACACTGTGCCAACCCTTCATTGAGAACAATGGATGCCAAATTCCTGTGATGGAGACACGCTCTCCATGTAAACACCATAAATAATGATTTTGAGAAAAGAAAAAAAGCAATTCAACACGAAAAAATTCTGTTTAATTCTATGTTCATCGTTAATTGTCTTTAAACTGAAAAAAGGTTAACCTTGGAGGACTTTTAAGCTGGAGGGATTCACGAGAATGAGTGTAATGTAACCATGGCTGTGAAATGAAGAACTACAATTAAGCTTCCCTTAGTCAGCAATATCCAAAGACTCTTCCCACCCTCAATTACTGTCACAGGCGACATTAAATTAATAATAAAAACAAAAAATGTTGGATAAACTCAGAAGTCTGGCAGCGCCTGTGGAAAGATAAGCTGAGTTAATGTTTCGAGTCCATAAGTGACTTTACTGTGAAGTCTCCATGTCGATGCTATTGCTGCTGTTTCTGGGCTGGGGACAGTTAAAGGGACGACAGCTTCCCACGTGCGCGCTGACACCTGTCCCACTTCCCAGAATCTTCCACTGATCCTACGCGCACGCACCAAGCTCCTCACACCACTGGGCACAAAAACGGAGATCCGCCTGGCAAAAGGGAGCGTGCAGAGCTCTGATTGGATGAGCAGCAGGGGGAGGAGAAAAAGAGAACAGGCGCGCCAGAATGGAGGTGGGCGGAGCTAGATGCAGCACGCGTGCCATTGTGGGTGGGCCATTTATTGGAGCATCAGGCTATATATAGAGCCAGAGGCTGTCTCAGTGTGGACCTTTGCACCTATTGTCCACTCTTCGGTATGCTGTACTGATTGATTCGTGAGGAGATTCTGGGTGAGTTGAATATTTGAAAATCAGGAGTAAAGCTAAGCACTTGCAGCACACTTGCCAGCTAGCTTGCTGGAGTTACGCTGCGATCACTTGCCAATCAGAGCTTTGTGGACAGCTCAGGGATACCTTAATGAAGGTAGAAGAATAAAATTAATTATCGACCTTGCAGAGAAAATTCCTTTTGGTTCCTCTCATTAAATCCTATTGTATCTATTTCCTTTTTGAAGTTCATTCTTGTGTTGTCGGCTAACAAGTCCAACATTTATTGCCCACCCTGTTGACATTGAGCTGCCTTCAAGGATAGCTGCAGTCCATCTGATGAAGGTGATTCACAATGATATTAAGTAAAGCAGTCTAGAAATTTGATCCAGCAACAGTGAAGGCATAACGATATATTTCCAAGTTAGAGCAGTGAAAGACTTGGACTTGAGCTTGTAGAATGCAGCTGATGATGTGCCAACGCACCTGCTGCCCTTGTGTGGACAGTTGGTGTTTGGGTGTCCTGTCAAAAAGAACATGCCAATACAGGAGCCATAACCCCTTTGGACTGGACCCTCTCAAGTTTTAAAGTACACGCCGTAGACTTTACTGGAGAGCGATAGTTCCTGCGTAGAAGGTGACATTCGTCTCACCCAAGATGCCAGTGAGGATGCATGCAGGATACATCAACAAAATACGGCCTGAGAGTTATCTTCAATATATGAAACGAGTTAGTCAAACACTCATTCTCTTTCCTCTTCATTCCAGATAAGGGGGAGGACACCATCTTCCAAACTACCCAGCCTCCAAAGCAGCTCTTAGGAGGAAGCAGCGGGTTTGCTAAAAGAATCACCAATACTGTCTTCACCTGCACCCTCCACCAGCACAGATACACGAACTTTGATACTGCTTCCTCTTCAGCATTCCATGTGGATATAAATGAGTGGTATGTGTTGACAGGCCGCCTTATTGAGCAGTTGTCATACTGACATAGTACCATTGTAACAATACAATGCAGGAGGCCATTTGGCCCATCGAGTCTGCACTGATTCTGAGCATCTTACCCAGGCACATGACATGCCGGCGAGGTACGAAAAAGAGATGGGAAGATCTGGTGACGGGGGGTGCATCATTACATTATATTAAAATTTATTAAAATGAATGCAAATCAGGTTCTCACCCATTATGGGCATCAACTTTATTACTTCGCCGGCAAGGGGATGGCAGAAATCAGAGATTGCCAGCAAGGTTTGCGATTTCCAGGTTTCGCCAGATCTTGAAACTCATCGATAATATTGCAAAGAGAGCGTGGGCTCAAAATCCTTCCCTTCGTCTGCCACATTTCCTGTGATCTTCAAATCTTCATTAAGAGGAATCACTGCTGCTTTCCATATTGTATTTTTATGTTTGCTTCATGCAAGATTACCAATCTCACATTAGACAAGTAAACACACTTTATTTGAAATGTTGTACAGGATTGTTCAGCCAGATTTATTAAAATGATTCATCAGCTATTATTAACAGGAAAGCTACTCCTTCACACCACATGTTGCTGAATGAACCAAAAGCAACTCTGAACAACATTCTGATGAAGGGTCATCCAGACTCGAAATGTTACCTCGATTCTCTGTCCACAGATGCTGTCAGACCTGCTGAGATTTTCCAGCATTTTCTGTTTGTGTCTGAACAACATTTGCTGCTCACATGGTTTACAAACTCGCTATTTACTTATTAGCATATTCTTTCTTAAAGTGATATTAGAACAATTGTCACCTCATCACCATATTCTGCAAGAGGACACGGTTTTCTCGAAAGAAACTGAGTGAAGATTATAGGTGAAAATGAGATATTCCATGGTCACCGTACATCAACAAGACTGAAATCAATAAGTAAATGAGGGAGAGTTCATATTCGACCTACAACAGAGATAGAAAGAAAAGGTCATTAACACGAGCAACACATCAGCAACATCAGGCACAATATCACTTGCCAACCCTTCAGAGTGAAGTACACTGTGCCAACCCTTCATAGAGTGCAAATGATGCCAAATTCCCCAGATGGAGGCACACTGTCCATGTAAACAGCACCACAAATAGTAATTTTGCGAAAACAAGTCATCAAAACTTTTCCAAAAGTTCACTTTAATTATAACAATCGATTTATTTTTCAGTTTAAAGGAAATTAAGTTAATATTTGCAAAGGGTACTTTGAGGCAAAAATCCACTTAACTTAAATAAAGGTGAATGACAGTTTTACTATTCCAGTATGATTTGATGCATGATGTGAGTACATGTCCAACATGCACCTTAATGGCTTCATCAGTCAGTTGTTGAGCAACACTGTATCAGTCCACAGCACAAGGTGGATCTGTGACGTACATGTGATGAGAAGCTCCTGTATCTGTCTGAAAGTCAGTATGTTGAAATTTTCGCAGTCACAAGACATGTGGTATGGAATGCCTGTCTCCAGGATAGCCTACCAAGCTCTGCATAAGTAAGACCCTCAGTTTCAAAACTGACGAAGTAGCACTACAATATTTATACATATAAAACACCTTTAAGGTGCCTCATTATCAAAACAAAATTTGCGTCAAATCCACATAATATACGAAGATGCTCAGCCAGATGACCAGAAGCCTGGAGGAAAGAGGTAGGTGTCGAGGAATTTAAGCTGGAAGAATGAACCATAATCGAGGAGAAAAAAGAAAACAAGCTAAATACACTAAAAAAATTAAAACAGCTGATTGTTAAATTTTCTTTAAACTGAAAAAAGTTAATATTTGAGGAATTTTAAGTCTCTTCCTACTTTCTCTGCTACAGGTGGCACCGGAAAAGGAATAAAAACGGAGAAAGTTTGGATAAATTCACCAGGTCTGGCAGCGCATGTGCAGAGAGAAGCTGAGTTAATGTTTCGAGTCTATGAGTGAATTTACTGTGAAGTCTCCATGTCGATGCTATTGCTGCTGTTTCTGGGCTGGGGGACGGGTAAACGGACGACGGCTTCCCGCGTGCGCGCTGACACCTGTCCCACTTCCCAGAATCTTCCACTGATCCTTCGCGCGTGCGTCCGAGCTCCTCGCGCCATTGGGTGGAAAGATGGAGATTCGCCTGGCAACAGGGCTCTGATTGGATGAGCGGGGATGGGGGGGGTGTGGTGGAGGACAGGCTGCGCGCGCTGAAGTGTTGGCGCGGGCGTCGAGAAGCGGCAAAATGCAGGGCAGACTAAACATGCACCTTCATGGCTTCTTCAGTCAGTTGATATGCAAAAATATATCAGTCCACACAGGGCTGGATCTGTGAAATATATTGGATGCGAAGCTCCTCTTTCTGTCTAAAACAGTGATTATGTTGAACTTTTAGCAACCACAAGACTTATTTCGAATGCATGTCTCCAGGGTAGTAGCCTAGCAAGCTCTGTAGGAGTAAGACTCTCAGTTTCAAAAATGACAAAGGGGCTGCACAATATTTATATATATATATATATAAAACACTTTTAAGGTGTCTCATTATCAAAACAAAATTTGAGTCACAACCACAAAAGACACTAAGTCAGATAACCAAAACCTTGTATAAAAGATGTAAGTTTATCGAACTTTAAGCTAGAGAAATAAACAACAATCGAGGAGAAAACATGATAAACTATTAACACTTTTTGAAAAGTTCAGCTTAATTTTAACAGCTGCTTGTTAAATTTTCTTTCAATTAATCTTTGAGGAGTTTTGAAATGGAGGAATTAGCGCGATTCACGATAAGGACCGTAAAGTAACCAAGGCTGTGAACTGAAGAACTACAAAGAACTTCCTTTAGTCAGCAACATCCAAAAAGACTCTTCCTACACACACACACAAACATAAAATGCTGGAAAAACCCAGGTCCGACAGCATCCGTGGGGAGAATAGAGCCAAACTCTTCCTACCCTCGATTACTTGCCATACGCGACACGAAACAAAGAATAAAAACGGAAAATGTTGGATAGGTTCACAAGATCCGGCAGCGCCTGTGGAGAGAGAAGCTGAGTTAATGTTTCGAGTCTATGAGTGAATTTACTGTGAAGTCTCCATGTCGATGCTATTGCTGCTGTTTCTGGGCTGGGAGACAGTTAAAGGGACGACGGCTTCCCGCGTGCGCGCTGACACCTGTCCCACTTCCCAGAATCTGCCACTGATCCTTCGCGCGTGCGTCCGAGCTCCTCGCGCCATTGGGTGGAAAAACGGAGATCCGCCTGGTAACAGGGGGCGTGCGGAGATCTGATTGACGGGGAGAGGGGTCGGGGCTGGGGAGGGAACAGGCTTGCGCGCGGGGAACTGTTGGCATGGGAGTGGAAGGCTGTGCAAGCAGACTGGAGGAGGGCGGGGCTAGATGCTGCGCGTGTTGAAGGGGCGGGTCTTGATGAGTCATTAAGCCGGAGGGGGGGGGCGCTACCTGTCCATTGGAGGCGGGGTTAGAGGCTGCGCGCGCCGAAAGAACAGGGCGGGGTCAGACACACCATATTAACTGCGAGGGCGGGGCAGGATTGGAGGCGGGGTCAGGCTGCGCGCGACGAAAGGAGAGGGCGGGGTTAGCACATTAACTGTGAGGGCGGGGGTTACCTGTGGATTGGGGGAAGGGGCGGGTCTGTGTGCAGGGAGGTGGTCGCCAGTTTCCGTCAATAGTGGGGGAGGGAGTAAAATTGGAAAGTCCGGAGGCTTCACTGCACACAACAGTTTAGGCACTGGGGCGGAGAACACCGGTAAGAAGTAAAAGTTTAAAAAGTTAGTGTTGGATTGGAAAGAGTTCACTTGGCGCGTAAACATCTCGGTCTCATCTCTTCATGGACGCACTCGGCCCGTCCCCCCCATCCCAATTATTTTTGTTCACATTTTTAAACTGGTCTAAACTCTCGAGTTAACTTTCTGTCACTTCAGTGGTGGAAGGAGATAAAATCTATGAACTTAACCCGCATTCAGAATTCTAATCTACAACTGGGTGTTGGGTACATTTGATTTTGCGAATTATACGACTTTATTTAGCCATATTTGCCTGTCACTTTCTCTTTGGGCATGTCATCTTTGGCATTAAGTAAAAGCTAAAGTAATCCAATTCACAAAACGTTTTACTCCACTTAAACTTTAGTTGCTTTGATTTGAACCTAAATCTTATTGCACCATTGCTCCTGTCTGCCAACCAACTGATACGGCGTGCGGGGGGGGGGGGGGGGATCAAAATATAGTAATGACATAAGTTAATTAAATCATGGCATGTTTTGGCAATTTTATTACATCAATGAATCATTTTACTTGCAACTTCTATTTGTTCAACAAATAAATTTCATTGTAAGAACAGAAAATGCTGGAAAAAGTCAACATGTCTGGCAGCATCTGTAGATCTGGTGTTGTGAGACTACTTACAGCATCTGTAGACACAGTAAGAAGTTTAACAACACCAAGTTAAAGTCCAACAGGTTTATTTGGTACCAAAAGCCACACAAGCTTTCGGAGCTCCAAGCCCCTTCTTCAGGTGAGTGAAGGGGCTTGGAGCTCCGAAAGCTTGTGTGGCTTTTGCTACCAAATAAACCTGTTGGAATTTAACCTGGTGTTGTTAAACTTCTTACTGTGTTTACCCCAGTCCAACGCCGGCATCTCCACATCACAGCATCTGTAGAGTCAGAAATTCTTAATTTGTGTCCCAGACTCTTCAGAGCATTTTCTGTTTTTGTTTCCAATTTCCAGCAGTTTCAGTACTTTGCTTTTATATTTAATTGTATCCTCATTTTAATTTTTTATACATTTTAACTAATAATTTGGTAGATTTCTACAATGCCCAATCAGGATACAGTGAAGTCTATTTAAAATATTTGAAAATCTGACAAACTAAGTAAGCTATTACAATACACTTGCTGGCTGGCTGGCTTGCTTGCTGGAGTTCAGGTGTGATCTCTCCCAATCACCGATTTGTGCACAGTGCTGGGGTACCTTAAAGATATCAGAATAAAATTAAACACCTATCCTTCAGAGAAAAT
This sequence comes from Mustelus asterias, assembly GCF_964213995.1. Classification (NCBI taxonomy): domain Eukaryota; kingdom Metazoa; phylum Chordata; class Chondrichthyes; order Carcharhiniformes; family Triakidae; genus Mustelus; species Mustelus asterias. The sequence goes on from NC_135805.1 coordinate 95,729,340, forward strand.
TCAGCTTGGTTTCTCTCATTATATACTCTTTTTACCTATTGCATTTTTGAAGTAAATTCTTAGGATGTAGGCATCATGAACAAGTGCAGCATTTATTGCCCACCCCCTGTTGACATTGAGCTGCCTACATAGGTAGCTGTAGTCCATGTCATGAAGGTGATTCACAATGCTTTTAAGTAGCGCAGTCTAGAAATTTGATCAAGCAACAGTGAAGGAACAACAATATATTTCCAAGTTGGAGCAATGAAGGACTTGGACGTGAGCTTGTGGAAATGTAGTTGATGGTGTTCCCATGCACCTGCTTCCCTTGTGTGGACAATGGATGTCATGGGTTTGAGTGTCCTGTCAAAGTTGTCTTGGTGTGTTACGACAGTAACATCTGGTGGATAATACGTACAGCAGATAGTGTTGATGGTGGGGGCAGTGGATGAGCTGCTGAACAAACAGGCTAATTGCCCTGAATGGTGTTGAACCTGTGTTATTGCAGCCACATCCAGACAAGTAGAAATTATTCTGTCACATTTGCAATAGCTGGTCCCTGGATGAGTTCCCCAAATTTGTTAATTTTCCAAATGACACCCTGATTTTGTTATGCTCCCAGGTGAGGATGAATGCTCCCCTTTATTCAACCCACTCACTCCCTCAGTTGGTCACAACAAGTTAATTTGAAAAGGATCCCTTCCTGTGTGTTTACATTTTCCCAGTCTGAATGTATTTGCTTTTTAGAAGGAGCAATTTAACCAGATTTTCCTGAGTCAAATAAAACTAAGTTTATTAGTCACTAAATTCCCAAGGCAGAAAAAAAATAACTTCTGGTCAGAGAGTGTGTGTTAAGAGTCCAGATAAAAGACAAAAAATATACGAGTCTTTCTTTGGCTTCTCTGTGAGCATAGATGGTGGTACATTGTGATTGTTATATTGGATCATTCCAATAGAGCTGACTTCTGTAGTTTAGCAGTTAGTTTGGAGACACTGGGTTCTGCAGGGTGGCTGAAAAAATATTTGATTTTCTTTAGATGGTGGCTTCTGCTGAGCTTTCCTCCAGCAAGAGGAACACCCTCTTGTTTTTTTGCAGGGGTGACTCACTGTTGTTTCTTCTAGTTTCTGTATCACTCGCAATGACAAACCAGTCCATACATCCAGTCAGCAACTAGCTTTTTAATCCATTTCCCTCTGTATTCTTAGAAGGGGGAAAAACATGTCTTTTGACCCAGAGTCCATTTTCTTTCAGCTCAACAGGAGATGGCTTTTGGATGTCTGCTAAGATGTGGCAATCAATGTCCATTGTCTGTGCAACCACAGGAGATTTAAGTTTGTTTCTTTGCATTTCATCTGTTTCTTTAAAGTGTCTCTAACTGAGGTAGGCCTTGACACCTTTTTCGGTGCAACATTCAATGTTCCCGTGGGACTAGCTGATCAAGCGTAATCCAGATAGGAAATTTCTTGAAAGTGGTTACTTTACATTCTCAGCCATCTTTTGCTCAGTGTCTTATGTTTCTTTTAAAAACACACCTTCCTTGAAATGTTCAATATACCTATAAGTAATTTGGACCTGTAATCTACTATGGTGACACATTCCTTGTGTCGCAAGACTTTGTTTGACCTGCTCTTGTAACTGTGTCATTTATGTGACTGGTCTTGGAGTCTTTGATTAACAGGAGCTCCCAGGAATATTATGTTGTGGGAGTTGGATGATAATACCATTGAATGTCAAAGTCAGGCTCTCCTGGTGAAGATAGCTATTGTTTGGCAATTAAGTGGTGATTACCATTTGTACATACCACAAATTGGTGAAGTGAGAGTCCTTTAATATTTGACTGAGTGTGGCATTAAGTAACTTGAGCAAAACTGAAATCGGGGCGGCAGGGGGGAGGGAACTCCACTGGTTGGAGTCATACCTGGTACAAAAGAAGATTGTTGTGGTGGTTGGAGATAAATAATCTCCGTTCCCAGTCATGACTGCAGGAGTTTCTCAGGTAGTGTCCTAGGTACAACCATCTCCAGTTGCTTTGTCAGTTACCTTTCTTCCATCATAAGGTCAGAATGGCATTGTTTGTTTGTTTGATTGCACGTTATTCAGCACCACTTGTGATGACTCAGATAGCAGAGCAGCCCATGTCCAAATATGACCTGGACATTCAGCCTTGGGTTGTAGAGTGGCAAGAAGCACCAGGTTCAATTCTGGCCTCAGATGACTGTGTGGAATTTGTTTGTTCTTCTTGTGCCCGTGTGGGTTTCTTCCAGGTGCTCCAGTTTCTTCCGACAGTCCAAAGATTTGCGGATTAGGTTGATATGGCTGTGCTAAATTGCACGTTAGTGTCAGGAGGTCTTACAGGGTAAGTACATGGGGTTACAGGGATAGGGCCTGAGTGAGATTGTTGTCAGTGCAGGCTTGATGGGCTGAATGGCCTCCCTCCACACTAGTGATTTTATGATAACATTTGTGCCACACAAGTGCTAGGCAATCACCAACTCCCAACAAGAGAAAATCTAACCATTGCCCCAAGACATTCAGTGGCATTACAATAGCTGATTCCCTCACTATCAACATTCTGGGGGTTATCATTGACAAGTAACTGAACTGGATCAGCCATATAAGTACTGTGGTTGCAAGAGCAGATTGGAGGTTAGGAATCCGAGGGCGAGTCACTCTCCTGACGCCACAAAGCATATGCACCATCTATAGAGTGCAAGTAGCCTGGATAAATGCCACTTCCAAGAACACTCAAGAAGCTAAACAAAACAGCACACTTGATTGGCACCTCATGTATAAACCTCATAGCAGCAGTATATGCCAGCTGCAAAATTCATTGCTGGAACTCACCAAGGTTCCTTAGATAGTAACTTCCCAATTCATCACCGCTACCATCTAGAAGGACAAGGGCAGCAGATTCATGAGAACATCACCACCTCAAAGTTTCCTTCCAAGCCACATATCATCCTGACTTGGAAATATATTGCTATTGCTATTCCTTCACTGTCGCTGGGTCAAAACCCTGGAACTCCCTCCCTAATATCAATATGTATGTACCTACACCATTAGGACTACAGCGGTTCAAGAAGAGAGCTCACCATCACTTTCTCAAGGGCAATTAGGGATGCGCAATAAATGCTGGCCAGCTAGAGACACCCAGACTCCATGAATGAATTTTTAAAAGTATTATTAAATGTATCTTTAACCATTACATGTATTCTTTACATGTAGTTAAGTAAGGATACATTATGATGACCTATGAAAATTCTGTGTAGATTTACAATTTTTGAAAAACTGAACCAGGCTGACATTTAGACAATGAAATGGTTGTGTTTCAATCATTGACTTCAAAGGTTCAATTTTGAAACTTCAGCATGTAATTTGTGTTGATACTCCACATGTCCACCTGCTAGGGGAATTTCACAGTAATTTTATTGCAGTGTTAATGTAACCCTTACTTGTGACTAATAAATAAACTTTTACTTTTTGCTAGCCAGAGAAGAGCAGGAAAGTTCTCCCTTTTGAGCTGGCCAACATTTATCCCTTAACAAACACCCAAAACAGCTTAACTGGCTACTCATTACATTTGCTCTTTGTAAGAACTTGCTCTCTGTAGGAAGTTGTGCAGAAATGCAATTTCATGTTTTCCTGAATTAAAAAGTGTCTACAATAATCAGTTGGCTGACTAGGGTTGTGAGAACTCCTGAGGAAGTGAAAGTTTGTTCTTTCTAATTACTATTTTGCTATGCTAATTCATATAACATTGTTTGCAATACCTAGATTATAGACTGCTTAAGAATAACAATGATAAATCATTGTGTGTGGTGTGTGTATTATATAGTTTATCCTTGCTTGTAACTGTTTATCCTGATTTTTGGTCTGTACATGAGCCCAATCAAAAATGCTATTGTGTTAATATTTTGAGTTTAAGGTAGGCTGTCAGATGTCTGAAGATTCCTGTTTCAGTAACTTATTTCAAATCTTTGCTTTACAGGCCTTATGTGTTCAACTTTTATTCCACCTGTTCACATCTTACACCTTGACCTGAATATAACCCATGTAGAATGTTGTCCAGAAAAAATATTAGTACGTTTCTGGGGTCGGTACAACGACGTGTGTGAATTGGACTATCACATATTGCACAATGAAGTGCAGAATGCAGCAAAGACTCGTGCCAACATTGCAATTGGTGAGTTTTGTTTTGCAGAGGACCTTTACAATGCAGGATGGCATCGAGGAAGGGTAATAAGAAAAGATGAAGAATCATACGAAGTATTTCTCATAGATGTTGGTATAACATTGACAGTTGATTCTAGGCACATCGCTACTGCCAAGGAGAATTTATTTCAATTGCCACCAAAAGTAGTATGTGGCATATTTGCCAATATAGTGCCAGTAAAAGGAACATGGTCCCCAGCAGCAGTTAAATATTTTTCATCACTGTTAACTTTTAAAATCAAAGGTTACATTGAAGACATCTTAATGGACCAAATTATGTTGGTGGATGTCCCCAATATTAACCAAAAGCTCTTTGAACTTGGTTTAGCAAAAATCCTTGATGGCAGTACTTTCCATTTTGTACTGGAAATTTCAGAAGATTTACTTGGATGTCCTGGTTATGAAAATCCTAAAACCCGGTACATAAATAAATGCTGCAGGAAGCCTGTGCTTGATAAACCAATTATATTATCTCCTAGTTTCCAACGTATCCTGGATGTTTTGAGTCCCAGTTTGCAAACCGGTGTTACAGAGACAGTGAAAATAACATCTGCTTCAGGTCTTCATAACTTCTACTGTCAATTGAAAAGGCTAGCTTCAGAGCTCGAAGCAATGTCCAGAGACTTGCATTGTTACTATGAAAATGAAGGAAAAGAATTAAATGATGAACCTGTTGACAATTTTGGTGCACTTTGTGCTGCAAAAGGTAAAGATGGAAAATGGTACAGAGGAGTTGTAAAGAAACTCTTAACCTCTGGCCAGATAGAAATTTGGTTCATGGATTATGGAAGGACTGAAATAGTATTTCCTGATCATATCAAAAAATTGATGCCAAACTTTTTTATGATGCCACTGATGTCATTTCCTTGTGCACTAACTGGCTTATCAAACCAAACAGAACAATGGATAAGATTGCAAACTCAAATTATTAAAGAATCTTTGTTTGAGGAAACATTGACTATTTGTATCGATTCCTACTCCTGTGAAGAGCACTTATACTATGTTACACTTTACAAGCAGAAGAACATTAATATCCATCAGATGACTGGAATGTTGGCAGAAGCAAATCCAGAGATTGAGTGTTGCCCAAAGGAGGAAAATAAGGATATCAATGGACAATTTGGAAAATTTCCAGAAACTAAGATGACAGCGACTGGGAAATGTAATTCAATGCATCATGGATTAGGATCTGTTGGGATGAAAATAAATGCTTCCTATGTTGGATTTGTTGAATATGTAATTAACCCATCTGACTTTTGGATTCGAACATCGGAACACAATGACAAATTTGAATGCTTAATGATCAACATTACAAACCACTACAGCAATGTTGGCATAAATGAAGAACTCCTTCAGGAACCAATACCTGGTCTGTTTTGCTGTGCTAGGTATAGCAAAGACCTACATTACTACAGAGCAATTATTACTGAAGTATTTGACAACCAACTAAGAGTGTTCTTCGTTGATTTTGGAAATGCTGAAGTTGTAGAATTTAGTGCTGTGAAATGCCTGCTTCCTGAGTATACAAATCTACCTGCTTTGGCTATGAATTGTTCTCTCGCTCATATTTTTCCAATTGAAGAAGTGTGGACTAAAGATGCCACTAATTTTTTCAAGAAAATGGTATTCAATAAACAGCTTTTTATTGAAGTAGTCTCAAGACAGGGCAGCAAATATATGATTGATATGAAAGATATGGAGTGCAGAGAGCAGTCAACTATTGGTATACTAATGCTTCAAGCTGGATATGCTGATTTTTGGAATGTACAGTCAGACAGTACATTGCTTCAACAGGGATGTATGCTGAAATCTTTGGGAGCTGGGGCAACCAAATCAACTACAAGTGAGACAAGGCTATGCACAGATAAAAACTCAGTGTTGAAAAATTCATGCGGCATTCCGGCGTCAAACATCTTGGCACCTACTGCTTTATTTCCAGCTGGTACAATGAATAATAACTTTTCATGTGTACATCTTACCATGCCAACTTGGATTAAAGAATCCAAAATAGCATCACCATATAGACAACAAGTGTTTAAACTTGGGTCTGTTCTCGATGTGAGAGTATCTCATGTAAATTCTCCAGCAGAATTTTGGTGCCAACTTCAAAGTAACACAGATCAACTTCAATTACTTATGAGGAATTTGCAGCTTTATTACAGTACTCCAAGGGATGCTTTTCAACTTGGACATATTGGGTGTGTTGCAAGGCGCTCTCAAGATGGTCGGTGGTATAGAGCATCAGTTATTCAAAGGAATTTTCGAAAAGAAGAGGTTACTATATTGTTTGTTGATTACGGTATGCAGCAAAAAATAGCTTTGAAAAATCTTTGTGCTATCAATCCAGAGTTTCTTCAACTCGAAGGACAGGCATTTAGATGCACTCTTAACAGCATAATTCAATCTGTCAACTATGATCCTTCTGTTTGGGATAAAATTTCCTGTAATACATTTAAGCAGTTCATTGACAATAGTTTAATTTCTGGTGAGTGTCTGAAATGCACAATATTTGCCATGGCTCTGATGGATAGAAAGGGTTTGTGTAATGTGGTAGACCTTCATACGCCATTTATGAATGTATGCCAGTTACTTTTGGATATGGGACTAGCTACTTGTGTTGAATCACCATGTTCATTTAGTCCTTCAGTTCAACTATACACACCTTATTACAGTGCCCATGGTATAAAAGTTGGAAGTGAAGAAACCGTGTATGTAACTCATGTGTCTAATCTGTCAAAATTCTATTGTCAACTTGATAAAAACACTTTAATTTTGGATACACTTAAAACTGAAGTGGACATTGTTAGCAAACAAATGCAAGGGCAAAGATTAGACCTTGACAAAACCAGCATGTGTTTAGCCAGGTATTTTGAAGATGGTCAATGGTACCGTGCTATAGCACGTTCTGTGTATTCACCTGAACATTTTAAAGTGTTTTTCATAGACTATGGAAACACGGAGATAGTTGATAAAAATGACGTGGTTCCAATTCCTGAAGATGCAAAGGATCTGATTTTGATACCAATGCAAGCGGTGAAGTGCTGTTTATCTCTTAGTCTTCCAAAACCGTCAGATGAACGTATTGCCTTGTTCAAACAAACTGTAATGGGAAAACCTCTAACAGCCTTTGTGGAAGCAAAGGAGTCTGATGGTCATTTGATTCTTGAGCTTTATGATGAAAGTGTGAAAATCAGTGCTCAAATAACAGAACAAGACATGCACCATTATCAAAGAGACGTATTGTGCCTTGATGAAACAACACAGCAAAATAGCAATTCTCTCCATCCAGCAAAAAACGTTTCTTCTGCAGAACAAATGGTAAGTGGGCAACCTGGTTACTTAGCACAGTTGATCAAAGAAACAAATAGACTGATTCGTTCCTATATTGGACATAAAAATAAAGACCAGAACTACAGCCTTAAAAAGGAAAATACACCATGCAAGACAGGAAAACGTTACAAAAATAAGCGCTCGAAGCATTGCCTGCATGAAATTATCCCTAAATTTACTGCACAGTTAGCAAAACTGAAAACAACATGTAACGGAAAGGAATCGGGTGAAACAAACCAGGCAGGCAAGGTAACATTCCAACAAGGGAAGACTAAGATGGCATCACATCATGTGATTAACCCCAAGGAGACATTGCCATCTACTATACTTTGTCACCTTGTGCAAAACGTGCCTGCAACACACAAGGCAATTGAAATGATTTGTAGATCTGGAAAACACTGTCAGAGCAAACGCCTTCTTCAAAATCTGATAGATCTGCCTCAAGCTAAACTGGTCACCAGATTAAAGTTTGAAAAATATACTGGATGTGGAAATAGTTCTTCAGACTCCTTCATAGAACTGGTACATAATGAGCACAGAATCCCAGAGCTTGTGAAAAAGGTGAGTGGCGCAGCATTTGCTGAAACTAAACTTAAGGATTTTCAGAGTAAACAAGGAAGTGATGATATGGATGTGTCTGTAGAAAATGATGCTTTGATTTCTACTACTGTAAAGGAAATCAAATTAAACCCGTTGTGCATAAAGTTAATTGATCTTGCCAACATGCCAGATTTGACTACTTCTGAAACAGGCCTGCTTAAGAAATTCTTCAAGCCAAAATTGCAGGGTACACAATCTGATGGACTGTGGTGTTCTCAAGTTGTTCCACATTTTACAAATGAACTAACTAGGGAATATATAATTTGTGAGTTTGTGCAACAGTCCAGTCAGTTTTGGAAGGTACATCTCAGTCATTGTACTCAATCCTCAGCTGACAAATTCTTAACTGAGATGGCAACCAGCATGTCAAGCAACCAGAAGGCACTCAGTAAAGCTTCAGAAAAAGAAATCTTTATTTCTGAGCTTGCTCTATCTTTACAGGACTTGAGAAATGCACCTGAGAAAATTAGCATTGAGGATCAACACAACTGTACAAAAATTATGTCTTATGTGCAACAGTATAAAGTCAACAAAGAATATGTATTTCAGATAGGTAAAAAATTACTTGAGAAGCTTATGTGTTCGAGAAGAATTGCTTGGCTCGTTAAAGCTGTCACTTTAAATGTGTCAAATAACGGCAACTTCGGTATTAAACTTAATGCAAGTACTGAGGAGTTGTTTCCTTTAACTATGGCTGTTGAAGGTGTAAAAAGAGAAAATGTGTCATCTTCGAATGCAATTAAAAGAAGGAAATGTCAGTCTCAACAATTTTCAGAGCAGGACAAATCCATAATCAAACTTCTTTACTTGGAAGATAAAAGGGTGCTGTTGGTGGAATTTTATAGTGCTGACATTTTATTACAATGGCTTAAAGTATCAAATGACAGCATTTTGAACTTTATTGAACAAGTCCTTATGTGTCCAAGGAATACCATTGAAAATGTTAAGCTGCTATTAAAACAATATCTAATATCATCTCCCTTGTTTGAATTAAATGATCAGAAATTTATTGAATTGCTTAGAAAATTGGATTCTGGATTTTGGGAGGTTGCGATTAGCCAAGATGCCACTTCTCTTGCTGAAAAATATCAAGCAATGGTCCAAAAAAATGACACGATTATCATTTCGCAAAATTGTTCACCTGATTTGGATGGAAGCATAAATAAAATTGCTTTTGCAGAAACTGATGTGAAACCATGTTTGGAGTCATCAAAAATGCTGCTTTCTGTTGATAACAACATGATATCATTGAATCCAATTTTGTGTGGCCCCATTGAAACTAGAATCGAGTACACTGGCTTTGCTACCTCTGTGATTGACCCTTCAGAATTCTACATTCAGCTTGAAGATACCTTCGAAATAATGGAAACACTGTCTTCACTCCTGGCTCAGCTATCAGATGATTTTCATCCTTTGCCTCAAGCCCTATTGAATCCTGGTGTAAGTTGCCTAACCAAGCTTGGCACAGATGAGCAGTGGTCTAGGGTGGAAATTTATGAAGTCTCTGAACAGTTTGTCCTTGTTAGAGCTGTTGATTATGGACATTATATTTTTGTGCCATCTTCAGATTTGAGCAGACTGAGAGAACTTCCTCAAGAACTTGCAGAAGTCCCACGCTTGACTAACCAGTGCAGTTTAAGCAATGTGGTGCCTTCAGTTGGACATAATTGGACAGATGAAGCCATCATTTTCTTTCAAAAATGCTTAAGTGAACAGAGTTTGACTGTATTTTTCAGGCAGCATACTCCTGAGTTGCTTTGGGAGGTAGATCTTATTGTAAATAGCAAGAGTGTTGCCGAAGATTTGCATGCTGCGGGGCATGCTGCTTTTCTGAAAGAAACTGGCAGTTCCTTTACGGAAGATTCTGTTAGCAGTTCTGAAGAGAGCTTTCAAGTACTGACTGAACCTATTTTCCAGCAACAAATTGACAAAAGCAATGATGAGCTTCCAGTGGTTTTACGAAATGAAGAGCCTGTCGTTGAGAAATTTGACTCCAATTATTCGATAAAACGTGAGTAGTGATTTTCTAAAATCTTTGTATTGCAATACCCGGCATTGCTATATGTTTCCTAAATAGCAGAAATGAATGCCTTTTGAATTTGGCAAAGAGTTTGCAAATTTAAAATATTGCAAAATGCTTGATGTATTTAATTCGACTTGTTTTGAAAAATTATCACATGTGGAAGATCAAGTTATAATTGCATTAAATATCATTGTCCATTATTCCTGAATAGCACCTGGGATAATAGCTCATTTTCAAGCACTAATGACTAAAGTTACAAACTTGTTCTAGATGTCTTCTGTGGGAAAAGAACTGCCTAATATCCCACCTATTTCTACCCTTGTAAGGTTTATGCACATAATTTGTCCTCTTCAACTCATCTATTTGAAATAATTTGTCAACATGTACCCACTCAGTCACAATCAAGTCATCCTCTAATATATGCTTCGTCGAAAGACTATAGACCCCTTAAGTCTGGGTAACTAAAGTGATATAAACAGGCAAGCATTCTTGTGGTCCTCAAAACCTCTGTTACCTAAAACAAGACACTATTCGAAATTGGTTTTTTTTAATGGCTAGCCCTCTGAATGCAATACAGGACTTCATTAGTTGAAACCTTCAGAAAGCTCTGATCCAGGATTTGTTTACCCCAATTTTTAGTTGTAATTGTAGGAATGCTGAGTATTGAATTTGGGCCTCAGTGGCACTACATTTCTCTTATTGCCACATACAAGCCCATTCTCCTAACACATGAAATTCTCCACTGTCCTAAATCAATGCAAATTTTCATATCTGCAAATTGAACAATCCTTTGTAACCAAAAGAGAAAATGCTGGAAAATCTCAGCAGGTCTGGCAGCATCTGTAAGGAGAGAAAAGAGCTGACGTTTCGAGTCCAGATGACACTCTGTCAAAGCTGGAGTATCCTCTGTAACTTCCTGTGATCTTTTGGCCTGGAGCAGCGGCTCCAACATCTGTTTGAAGACCCTGAAGCAATTGTAGGTCTTCTAGGCCTGCAGTTGTGTTAATGTTCCCATCTCCATTTTGAGGCACACAGACCTGAATGGTGACTGCCATGCAAATGACCAGTTTACCAAATTCAGGTACTTGTGAAAAACTATCTAATTGAGATCTTAAAATGTTAAAAGGATTCAATGGGGTGGAGGCAGACTAGCTAATTCTTCTGGGGTTGAGGGGGGAATAAAGAACACAGAACAATTTGTGATTTATAAGCCACAGCACCCCCAAAAATTGCCAATATCTACAGAACTGACTATTATGTGTTGAAGAAGTTGCCTAGTATTGGAGCTAGGCCATTCAGGAATGAAATCAGAATTTTTTTTTACCAAAACACACAGTTTGAATTATCTTTCCAAAAAGCTGTGGACTTTCAGTCAATTGAAATCTTCAGACTGTAATTCATGGAGTTTTGTTTAGTAAAGGTATTAAGAGTTAGTTATTAAAGATAGGTAAATAGATTTGAAGTACAGATCAGACATGATCTAACTGGATGACAATAGCAGGCTTGAGTGGCTAAATGACCTACTTCTGTAGAGAAAGGGAGGGATACCTAAGCTGTATTTACTGGTGCTTTTTTCACATACAATAGTGCAGTTAAACATTCCTTTAACCAGCAATTTCTTCAACACAATAGTCAGTTATTGGTACCTGAAGGTAATCTTTTATAATTCAATTTTTAAAATAATAATGTCGCTGAATGACTATATTGTTATTTATCTTTGGTGGGAAATATATTCAGTGAAACATAACTCCCTGAGGATTCTATTGTTCGCTCTTGCAGCATTTCGTTCTTACGTTTTTGTCGTTCAGTTACTCTGGGATGTCGGCCTGGTAATAAATAACAAATACTGCAGGAAAATTGATTTTCAGTTCTGTAGATGCTGGCAATTTTAGAGTATGCTGTGGCTAATAAATGACAAATTAGGATACTGCCTTATTCCCAAGTAGAATTATTTTCATGATTGGCACACTCCCATATGCAAATATGATGCAAGTTGTGTGGGAAATGTTAGATAGGAGTTCTCAGATTTTGACCCAGTGACGATAAGGAAACATTTTTAAGGTAGAATTGTGTGCGACTTGGAGTGGAACTTGGGAGTGTTAATGTGCCTGAAGCACTTGTCGTTTTGGGTGGTTGAAGTCATGAGTTTGGAGCTGCTGTCAAAGAAGCCTTGACAATTTGCCACAATGCACCTTGTAGATGGAACACACTGTAATGGTGTGTTGGTGGTGGAGGACGGAGTGAATGTTAGATGGTACGATCATGTAAAATGCTTTGTTCTGGTTTTGGAGTTGCACTCATCCAGGCAAGTGGAGAGTATTCTATCACAGTCCTCCTGACTTGTGCTTTGTAGATGGTGGTGTCGGTGTGAACCTGTGTTGGGTAGTGGTGTGCCTCTCCCTTTGTACAATATGGGCTCTTTTCCTGACTTCTTCCTCAGTTACATTAACAACTGTTTGGCATTGCATCTTATTCGGTCCACAGTCATTGAATAAATTCTTGGCCATTCTCAGATTTAAAAAGAAATGTCCCCTTGAATTCGGAATCCTCCACCGCATGTCTTTGTTAAAGTGGTGTCCTTAAATTTCATGTGGCCTGTTTTGTATTCTGATTTCTGTGACAAACATTAGAAAAACAATTTGAGTTATTCTTAAAATGTTTCAATGACTTAGCTTTTGCTGACCCTCTAGTCAGAAAGAGACCTTGAGCAACTATAGCAGAGCTGCTCTTGTTGAATTTATTACACTGAAGCACAAAATCAAGAGCTCTTCGGCTGAGGTAGGCGTTTAATCTGATCGATATGTACTTAAAGCAGCCAGAAAAAAACCCAGGCAGCCGCATATCAAATAAGCGCACGAGTCTGGTTTTCTTTGCTTATTTTAAATTGTAATAATCCAAGGGAAATTCACAAGAAGTGTGAATTTGCCTTACCTGATGGTGAAGGCCTAACTAATTTTAATTTTAAAATGGACCTTTGAAAATTTAATGGACAGTGCCATCTAGTGGCTCTGTAGAAATCGTAATGCTGCATCGCATTTGATTTGAAGAACATTTTATTTTGATGCAACATACTATTGACCATGGATTTTCTGATCGGATCAGTTTCATTATAATACAGTTGCACTTGCAGCATTTGTAAGTATTTCTTATTTAGAAGCTGAACAATTTGCAGGAAGCAGTAGTCTGCTCCAGCATATACTGGACCAGCTTTAAAGGGTCAGGCACACTGGAGAGCGATGCCATTGAGTCAACATTTATTTTAAAAAGGGTCATACAACTCTTTAAAAAATATATTTCCAGTTATCTTGAACAATACCTCTACATTATCACTGCTACCGTCTTCAAAAGTATCCTCGGTTGATGGACTGCCCATTTGACAGTAACCCATAAATTTCTCAAGTTATGGTGACATGGTGAAAATTGAAATTTCTCAATTTGTATCATTGCCCCAATTCCATTCTCTCTCCTCAGTATTCACTTGTATTCAGCTAACCACAACTGCTGTGCAGCATTAACCCTGATCTTAACTTCAACTCTTCCAATCCACAGCCTTCCCCCCCCCCCCCCCCGCCTCCCTCCCCAACAGCTACCTCGCCTTCAATACCACTGAAACCTTGTCCACAACTCTGTTACTTTATACTTGACTTCACCGTCTCCCTATTCACCAACCGCCCCACCCCCAAGGTGCACCTTATTCTTAAACTGTTCTTAATCTCTTTGTTTCCTGAGATTTGTAAGGGTAACCTATTTTTTAGAATATGTGACATTCCAGGTAATCTGGGGGATTGATGGTGGACAGAACAGAACTTGGAAGCATCATCAGATATGAGGAGGATGGTGTAGAACATTGAAAGCACAGAAATGGGTGGGCAGATGAAGTTCAAAGTAGAGGATGTGAAGTGATTTGTTTTGGTAGGAACAACATGGAGAAGCAATATAGAATAAATGATACAACTCCACAGTGCTGCAGGAGCAGAGCCATACACAAGTCATTGAAGGTGGAAAGACAGGTTGAAAGAAACATACAGTAACCTCGGCTTTAATAATGGCATAGAGTAAAAGAGCAAGAAGGTTGTATTTGAACTTGTGTAAGGCATTAGTTCAGCCTCAGCCTGTTCTGGATGTTGCACTTCAGGAGAGATTCGGAGGTATTTGTCAGAATGCAGAAAAGATTCAAAATGGTTCCAGGGATGAGGAACAGCAGTTATGAAGATAAATTGGAAAAGTCAGAACTGCTTTCCCCGGAGAAGAGAAGGTTGAGGGGAGAAGAGAAGGTTGAGGGGAGATTTGAAGAGCTGGTTAAGAAGGGTGGTACGGTGGCACAGTGGTTAGCACTGCTGCCTCACAGCGGCAGGGACCTGGGTTCAATTCCAGCCTCGGGTCACTGTCTGTGTGGAGTTTGCATGTTCTCCCCATGTCTGCGTTGGTTTCCTCTGGGTGCTCCAGTTTCCTCCCACACTCCACAGATGTGCGGGTTAGGTTATTAGGCCGTGCTAAATCGACCCTCGTGTCAGGAGGATTAGCACGGTAAATATGTGGGGTTACGGGAATAGGGCTTGGTGGGATTGTGGTCGGTGCAGACTCAATGGGCCAAATGGCCTCCTTCTGCACTGTAGGGATTCTATGAATGAGGAGTCTGGACAGAGTAGATAGAGAGAAACTGTTCCTACTGTTGGAAGGATCAAGAATCAGAGGGCACAGATTTAAAGTAAATGGCAAAAGAAAGAAAGGTAACATGAAGTTTTCGCACAGCAAGTGGTTAAGGTGTGGACTGCATTGGCTGGGAGTGTGGTGGAAGCAGGTTCTGTCAACGCATTCATAAGGAAATATCTGAAAAATAATTTGCAGAGTTATAGAGAGAAGGTGGGGCAAATGACACTAAGTGAGTTGCTCATTTGGAGAGACTGCAAGCATAATGGGCCAATTGGCCTCCTTTCTACACTGACAATTGTAAATCAATGCAGAAGAATTTTTTACTTTCACAAAATTTAGACATTGCTGGCTTGGCCAGCATTTATTGCCTATCCCTAATTGTCCTTAAAAAGGTGCTACTGAACTGCCTTCTTGAACAGCTGCAGTCCACATGGTGTTACTGGTACACCCACAGTGCCCTTAGGCTGCAAATTGGGTTCTTCAGCTGGCCTGATGAGAGTTGAGTCAATTATTATTAATATGCAATTTCTCTTATAAAATGCATTGATTACTTGGAAATAGGCCTTAAACAATAAGGCGACAGTGTCAGATCAGGAGAAGACTCAGTTGGTTATACCAGTGAAGTGGGGCAACATCACAGTACATTTGAGAATGTTCTAGAACATAGAACAGTACAGCACAGAATGATGTTGTGCCGAGCTTTATCTGAAACCAAGATCAAGCTATCCCACTCCCTATCATCCTGGTGTGCTCCATGTGCCTATCCAATAACCGCTTAAATGTTCCTAAAGTGTCTGACTCCACTATCACTGCAGGCAGTCCATTCCACATCCCAACCACTCTCTGCGTAAAGAACCTACCTCTGATATCCTTCCTATATCTCCCACCATGAACCCTATAGTTATGCCCCCTTGTAATAGCTCCATCCACCCGAGGAAATAGTCTTTGAACGTTCACTCTATCTATCCCCTTCATCATTTTATAAATCTCTATTAAGTCTCCCCTCAGCCTCCTCCGCTCCAGAGAGAACAGCCCTAGCTCCCTCAACCTTTCCTCATAAGACCTACCCTCCAAACCAGGCAGCATCCTGGTAAATCTCCTCTGCACTCTTTCCAGCACTTCCACATCCTTCTTATAGCGAGGTGACCAGAACTGCACACAATATTCCAAATGTGGTCTCACCAAGGTCCTGTACAGTTGCAGCATAACCCCACGGCTCTTAAACTCCAACCCCCTGTTAATAAAAGCTAACACACTATAGGCCTTCTTCACAGCTCTATCCACTTGAGTGGCAACCTTTAGAGATCTGTGGATATGGACCCCAAGATCTCTCTGTTCCTCCACAGTCTTCAGAATCCAACCTTTGACCCTGTAATCCACATTTAAATTAGTCCTACCAAAATGAATCACCTCACATTTATCAGGGTTAAACTCCATTTGCCATTTTTCAGCCCAGCTTTGCATCCTATCTATGTCTCTTTGCAGCCTACAACAGCCCTCCACCTCATCCACTACTCCACCAATCTTGGTGTCATCAGCAAATTTACTGATCCACCCTTCAGCCCCCTCCTCTAAGTCATTAATAACAATCAAAAAGAGCAGAGGACCAAGCACTGATGCCTGTGGCACTCCGCTAGCAATCTGCCTCCAATCTGAAAATTTTCCATCCACCACCACCCTCTGGCTTTGATCAGACACAGTAAGAAGTCTCACAACACCAGGTTAAAGTCCAACAGGTTTATTTGGTAGCAAATACCATAAGCTTTCGGAGCAATGCTCCTTCGTCAGATGGAGTGGTCTCTGTTCTCAAACAGGGCACAGACACAGAAATCAAATTACAGAATACTGATTAGAATGCATTCTAAGCATTGCTCCGAAAGCTTATGGTATTTGCTACCAAATAAACCTGTTGGACTTTAACCTGGTGTTGTGAGACTTCTTACTGTGCTTACCCCAGTCCAACGCCGGCATCTCCACATTTTGATCAGACAGCCAGTTACCTATCCAATCGGCCAACTTTCCCTCTATCCCACACCTCCTCACTTTCATCATAAGCCGACCATGGGGGACCTTATCAAACGCCTTACTAAAATCCATGTATATGACATCATCTGCCCTACCTTCATCAACATACTTAGTTACCTCCTCAAAAAATTCTATCAAATTTGTGAGGCACGACTTGCCCTTCACGAATCCGTGCTGACTATCCCGGATTCATCCGCATCTTTCTAAATGGTCATAAATCCCATCCCTAAGGACTTTTTCCATCAATTTACCAACCACCGAAGTAAGACTAACCGGTCTATAATTACCAGAGTCATTTCTATTCCCTTTCTTAAACAGAGGAACAACATTCACCATTCTCCAGTCCTCTGGCACCATCCCCGTGGACAGCGAGGACCCAAAGGCCAAAGGCTCTGCAATCTCATCCCTTGCCTCCCAAAGAATCCTAGGATATATTTCATCAGGCCCAGAGGACTTATTGACCTTCAGTTTATTCAAAACTGCCAGGACATCCTCCCTCCGAACATCTATTTCCTCCAGCCTATTAGCCTATAACACCTTCTCTTCCTCAAAAACACGGCCCCTCTCCTTGGTGAACACTGAAGAAAAGTATTCATTCATCACCTCTCCTATCTCTACTGACTCCATACACAAGTTCCCACTACTGTCCTTGACCGGCCCTAACCTCACCCTGGTCATTCTTTTATTCCTCACATAAGAGTAAAAAGCCTTGGGGTTTTCCTTGATCCGACCCGCCAAGGATTTCTCATGTCCCCTCCTAGCTCTCCTAAGCCCCTTTTTCAGCTCGTTCCTTGCTAACTTGTAACCCTCAATCGAGCCATCTGAACCTTGTTTCCTCATCCCTACATAAGCTTCCCTCTTCCTTTTCACAAGACATTCCACCTCTTTCGTGAACCATGGTTCCCTCACTTGGCCATTTCCTCCCTGCCTGACAGGGACATACCAATCAAGGACACCCAGTATTTGTTCCTTGAAAAAGTTCCACTTTTCATTAGTGCCTTTCCCTGACAGTTTCTGTTCCCAACTTATGTCCCCTAATTCTTGCCTAATCGCATCATAATTACCTCTCCCCCAATTGTAAACCTTGCCCTGCCGTATGGCCCTATCCCTCTCCATTGCAATACCAAGAGTTCAGTGCTTGATTGACTGTTGTGCTGTTAATCAAAGTACTTCTGTCAAATACTTGAGTGTTTTCACTAAATTTATGTGGCCTAAAAGCACTGAGGATGAGAATACATTGGTAGACAGACAATTGTCCTGGATAGGGTTGTGTTAACAAATATTCAGAGTGGATTAGATAATTTGTCTAAATCTTGTGCTGTATTTAGCTACACTTAAGTTTAAAGCAATAACGAGTTCTGAGAAATTTAGCTTGGAATTTTCTGCGTAGAAGGGTGCTTTTATTTCACTATAGTGTGTTTGTCTCCAAAATGCCAATTGAAGAATAGAACTGGAGTGACACTTAAGATTTTACACATTACAAGCATTCACCACCTCGCCCAACAGCTATCAAGTTCTGACAAGTTCAGTCTGTCTATTTACAGGGATTCCGTTGAGTCATTAGCATTATATGCTAACCACCTGAATACAATAAAACACAGCATTTACAATTAACACACACAATTCTCTTGAAAAATAATTACTTATTGAAACTGGCATGTATTTTGCACATTGCCATTCTGCAACTTTTGCCTCAAGGCTTTTTGTTTTGCAAATGTTCTATTTTTTGAGTCGAAGATTACGGGAAGTGGGGTGATATGGAGAGACAGGGAAGTGGAGTTGAAGCCTCAATTCAATCAGCCATGATCTTGTTAAATGGCAGAACAGACTCAAGGGACCAAATGGCCTGGTTCTGCTAATTCTTGTTCTATAATACTGGCGGCAGATCTGATCTTGGAATGCATGGTTTGAAGGAATAGTAATCAAGAAACAGAATGTGATGTGTTGATAATTCATGGTAGGACAGTGTACACCAGAGTTTTTTAAATTAAGAACTGTTATAGCCTACTAATAGGTGTACTTGCATAGCTTATTTGTCTAATTTCGATTGCACTTTAAGGCAACGGAGGAGAAAATCATTGCTGCACTGGTTGTGTTTCAAAAAATAGTTTACTAAATGAAACTTTCATCTGCAATAAACAAAAGCCTATGTTTAATAGGACAATTATCTTTGGGTGCAGTTTGAATTTGTTTCATCTTGCTGAAAGATTAGTCAAGAAAAATGATCTGAAAGGAAAGTGAATTCCTTTTTCTGATTTTTGTCCAGAGTAAGCTGGATCTGTGGTGTGGTATCTCTGCCAAATCACATTAAATACGGCAAAAAACAAAACTGGTCACTATGATTCATGAAAATTGTTTAATGATGTTGATTTCATTGTATTTGTTACAGTGTAAAGAATTACGTTTTTGTTTCTTGGTGATCTTTGATACTCTTGGAGTACAATATAATTTTATAAAAGTCTGAGCAGGAAAGAATTCTGACACAGATTCATTTTAGAAACGTAGAAAATAGAAGCAGGAGTAGGCCATTCAGCCCTTCGGGTCTTTTCCACCATTCATCATGATCATGGCTGATTAGCCTGATCCCACGATCCGCTTTGCTCCAAGAGCTATATCTGAGTCCTTCTTGAAAAGAAACAATGTTTTTGCCTCAACTACTTTCTGTGGTAGTGAATGCCACAGGCTTGCCACTCTCTGGGTGAAGAAATTTCTCCTCATCTCAGACCTAAATGGTCTACCCTTTTACTTTAGACTATGACCCCCAGGTTCTGGATTCCCCCGTTATCAGACACATCTTTTCTGCATTTGCCCTATTTCATCCTGTTAGAAGTTTATAAGTTCTATGAGATTCCCCCCTCTTTCTTCTGAACTTCAGCGAATATAACTGTTACGGAGAATGAACTCCGAAGAATCATTCCACACTCCAGCCTGATTCAATCAACAAACAGTTTATTGAATTACACCAGTGGGGAGAAGCCACAGGGGCTGACCATGTGCGACTCTACCGAACAAAGAAAATCATCAATTCTTATACAGTTACTCACCCCATCCCAGCTGGACACACATAGGCTACAGATTACATACATTACATGTAGGTCCAATAAAATTCAGCTCATGAACAGATGAGAGTCTACTCTCATGTTTCCCAGACCACCTTATCAACTGTCCTTGGGTCTTCTCTGTACACAGACATAGGCTCCTTTGCCTCAACTTTGTCTCTGCCTACTAACTGTTAATAGTTACTCAGAGGCTGCTGCCTATGGGTGGCTAAAGTGTTCAGCCAGCTGTTTTCTGTGTCTGTATTACTGAATATCCCCAGAATGTGGTCAAGTCAGCTAGCCCCATGATGTTGCTCGAACTCTTGTACTCCATTTTGATTAGCATCATATGTTGCTAGTATGAAATAGAATACCAACTTAATCTCTCCTCTTGCATCAGTCTCACCATCCCAGGAATCAGTCTGGTAAATCTTTGCTGCACTTCCTCCATAGCAAGAATATCCTTCCTCAGATAAGGAGCCCTGCACACAATATTCCAGGTCTGATCTCCCCAAGGCCCTGTATAACTGCAACAAGACACCTCTGCTCCTCGACTCAAGTCCTTTCACTATGAAGGTCAACAAACCATTTGCCGCCTTCACTGCCTGCTGCACTTGCATGCTTACTTTCAGTGACTGGTGTACGAAGACACACAGGTCTCGTTGTACGTTGCCCTCTCTCAGTTTATAGCCATTCAGATAATCTGCCTTCCCGTTTTCACTATCAAAGTGGATAACCTCCCATTTATCCTCATTATGCTGCATCTGCCATGAATTTGCCCATTCATTCAACTTGCCCAAATCGCACTGAAACATCTTTGCATCCTCTTCACAGCTCACTTTCCCTTGTGTCATTTGAAAATTTAGAGATATTACATTTAGTTCCCTCAAATAAGTCATTATCTAGGATCACTGCAGTACCCCACTATTCACTGCCTGCCATTCGCAAAAATACCCCTTTATTCCTATTCTGTTTCCTGTCTGCCATCCGTTTTCTATCCATCTCCATATACTACACCAATCCCATGTGCTTTGATTCCACAAGCTAATCTCTTATGTGGGATTCTGTCGAAAGTCTTCTGAAAGTTCAAATAAACCACATCCACTGGCTTTCCCTCCTTAACTCTACTAGTTACATACTCAAAAAATTCCAGTAGATTTGTCAAGCATGATTTCCTTTTCATAAATCAATGCTGACTCTGTTCAATTTTGTAAGAAGTTTAACAACACCAGGTTAAAGTCCCAACAGGTTTATTTGGTAGCAAAAGCCACACAAGCTTTCGAAGCTCTAAGCCCCTTCTTCAGGTGAGTGGGAATTCTGTTCACAAACAGAGCTTATAAAGACACAGACTCAATTTACATGAATAATGGTTGGAATGCGAATACTTCCAACTAATCAAGTCTTTAAGAAACAAAACAATGGGAGTGGAGAGAGCATCAAGACAGGCTAAAAAGATGTGTATTGTCTCCAGACAAGGCAGCCAGTGAAACTCTGCAGGTCCACGCAACTGTGGGAGTTACAAATAGTGTGACATGAACCCAATATCCCGGTTGAGGCCGTCCTCGTGTGTGCGGAACTTGGCTATCAATTTTGCCACTCTTTTCCATGGGCTCTGCTATAAAACCTTTGATAATGGACTTTAGAATTTTCCTCACTACCAGCGTCAGGCTGACTAGTCTATAATTCCCTGTTTTCTCTCTACCTCCCTTTTTAAATAGTGGGGACCTAGCAAACCTCGGATCCATAGGATCTGTTCCAAAGTTTATAGAATCTTGGAAGATGGCCACCAATGCATCCACCATTTCTAGGACCACCCCCTTAAGTATTTGATGTTCAATTCCCATTCCTGGTCACCCTGTTGCCATGTATTTATAATCCTGACTATATCATACCCGTTTACTATATCATTTTATTTGAGCGATTAATTCATCCAATTTTTTATGAATGTTCCTCGTGTTAAGGCAAAAGCTTTAAAGCTTGTCCCGTTCCCACGATTTTTCACTGAGACCCTGCTTGAATCTGGCCCTTGATTTACCTGCCTATCAGTTTTAATATTTCCCTTTCTGTTTTTCATTCTTGTCCTTGCTTCCCCCTCCTCTGACTTCTTGCATAGGTCCCATCCCTCTGCCACTTTACTTTAAACCCTCCCTAACCATTCTAGCAAATACTCCTCTTAGGACATCAGTCCTGGTCCTGCCCAGGTGTAACCCATCCTGTTCATACTGGTGCTACCTCCCCCAGAACTGCTACCAATGTTCCAGGAATCTGAAACCCTCCCCCTTACACCATCTCTTCGGCCATGTATTCATCTGAGAGATGCCACTCTTTCTACTCTGACTAGCATGTGGCACTGGCAGTAATCCTGAAATCACTACCTTTTGAGCTCCTACTTTTCAACTTCCTAACTCCCTAGTTCAGCTTTTAGGACTTCATCCTTTTTTTAAACCTATGTTGTTTGTACCAATGTGTGGTTCACCCTCTGCCTTCAGAATGTCCTTTAGCCATTCTGAGACATCCTTCATCGTAGCACCACAGAGGCAACATAGCAACCTGGTGTCTCTTTTGCAGCCACAGAAATGCCTACTTATTCCCCTCATCATTGAATCCCCTCTAATTATTGCATTCCCTCACTTACTCCCCTGTGCAGCAGAGTCAACCGCAGTGCAACAAATTTGGTTGTTGCTGCTGTCCCCTGAGAGGTCGCTCCCCTCAACAGTATCCAAAGCTGTATGTCTTTTTTGCAGGGGAATAGCCCCAGGAGATTCCTGCACTGCCTGCATAGTCCTCTTGCTCTCCCTTCCTGCCTGTGGACTCTTAGCCTGCAGTGTGTCCACCTCCCTGTACGTGCTATCCACAATACTCTCCATCCTATGGATGCTCCCCAGCTGCTGCTCCAGCTCCAGAATACAGGCTTCTAGGAGCTGCAGCTGGAGACACCTCCTGGATACATGCTGGATCTGGGCACTGGAAATGTTCCTGGCTTCCCACATAAGAGCATTCAAGGTGTTGAACATTCCTGCCATGATATTCCCCTTTGAATTAAACTTTTTGGAAAATGCTTAATATCTAATGGCCTGAAACTTTTGCACAGTGGCAATCTCTGTCAGATTGCCATGCTCGACAGACATACCCTCGCTGTGATTACACAGCTCTAGTCTCGCCCAATTTTTCATACTCAGTCTGGGTGAGACAGGAGCAGTGCAGCGCACCCCAGCAGCATCAGTGTAGAGAGGTAGGTCATGCCCCCTTTTTAAGGCTGTAGCTATAGTGGGCAGAACAATGGCGGGGGAGGTATGGACGAGAAACTGGACAGGGACGGGGAGGCCAAACTAGCACTCTGCTCTCAGTCTCACTCTTGCAGTCTTTATCCTCCCAGCTTTGTGCTCAGTCTCACTCTTGGCTCTGCTGGCTCTGCTTTCTAACTTTATCTTTCTTTATTTATTTTATTACCTTATTTCACAACTTGATTCAATTTTACTTTCCTATTGCTAGTGTTCCTTACTGAAATTCAAGAAGCTACTTCTTTATAAACGATATCTTTTTTTAGTTTAAACTGTTTAAACACAATCTCCAACAGCAACTTCTCACCAATCAATGAACTTACCATTACCAAATACCATTAATTTCTTTTTCAAACTTAGCCCACTGCCCCAGTACAAGGTTGTCCCTCGTGGGTCTGGCTGTCTCCATTCCTGAAAGGTAAGTGAAGGCCCCGAGCCTCGCTCTCTCTTCATCCTCTTCCCAGTGGAGGGTGTCCCTCGCAGATCTGGCTGTCTTCACTCACAGAAGGTAAATAGCTGTATGCTAACCTGTTCTAAGATCAGACTGATGACAAAGTTTATACAATATTTTTCCCATGGTTTTTTTCAGTGTACCCAGATCAAACAAAGTTAATATATTTGGTGGAGGTCTTTCAACATCTTCATGTGTACTACATATAAAATGAATCAAGAACATATCCATTTTATAATTTTTACGTGTCAAAGTTGCACTTAACATTTATTCTGAACAGTTGCAGCAGTTGAACAACCTGCAATCATGGTCATATATGAAGTTCAACTCCAGGATAGAGATTATACAAATTTGGATAAATTTGTGAATGTACATCATATAGAACAAATTCCCCAAATGCAAGCCTTTTTCTACCATGGCTATTCTATATTTTTTGATTTTGCTGAATGGTTAGGTTATCTCCCACTTTGCAGTTTGCAAGGTCAGGTCTCATTCTGCAACAGTGTTTTCTCTCGTTGGCAGCAAATCTGTGCGTCTGCCATATCAGTGAAGTTCCAGATCATCATTTATTGTTTTATTAAAATAAAATTCAATTTCTTCTAGAGAAACTTCAGGAGAGATACATTCTTTGAAATATTCTTGTTTATTTTGTAGTCTGAAAAGTTTCCATGTTTTTTGTTGTCTTGCATCATCTCAAAGTGGTTTATTTCAGATTAACCCTTACAGCAGAAAGTGTAAGCTCTTGGCTTTTTAAAATTTGCATTACATGCTATGAATCATTTCAGATGACAGTCACTGACGTTTTCATTGTTACTTAATATTGCAGACAGAGACAAACAGCCATTCTGGCATTGTTAGCCACAGAATTTCCACTTGATGGGGCTCTTGAGAGAATAACCTGAGTATAGTCTGCTTGCTTCCAAGAAAATTTAAATCCTTAAAGCATATTATTAATGTTTTCATCACTTAATGTTAAGAGTATCACATTAACTTTTTAAAAATTTCACATACTCACATCTTTAGTGTTTGATGGGTATCTCATTCACATTGCACCTAATTTTACTATTATTTTGTTGTTATTTTTTTGATGGATGAAGTAATACAGCAATAACTACACTTTAATGAAAAAGGACCTAAAAGTTCTTTCGGCTGTCTCCACGTGGAATTGAAATCTTGTTTTGAGAATGTAATTGTGAAAACTATTTGAATGGTGTTCATATAATTTCAAATTCCCCAATTAACATTAAAATTTATTGTCTTGTAAAGTGACCTAACATTATGCATTAGTGGGTCTATTATATCTTATCCATTGTTTTTCTCAAAACATTTTAACCTAACTAAATCAGAAATAATGTTCTAATTAGTTCAATAATGTAATAAATAGAGAATGCTATCTGCTAGCATTGGATACCAAAAGTGGGAAAATGTTACTTTAAATGAATTAGCATCTTCCAATATGTTTTTTTTTCAAACTAATACAATCATAAATACATGCAGAAATAAGTTTGGTACTAGATTATGCTTTTTATTTTCAGGTATGGACATAACTTTCTAAAGATGTCTTTCTACGGCCTCTGTAGTGATGTCATTTGCTTCACTGCATCTTGCTTTGAATCATGCTCAAAATTGGTTAAACATACTTGAAGACTTCAATTAAAGTGAAGAATTAAGTGGAACAAGCAACCATTTCAAACTAGTATATCTTTGAAGGATATCACAAATGCAAAAGTTGTATTTAATGTAGCAATTATAAGTATTAAAAGTAAGTTTAAACAGTCCGTACAGGTCAGTGAAGACTAAGAATCTGTCACTAGTTTGACCAGGATGTGAAACTAATTTCCTTTTGTTGAAACTGCTTGAATTGCAGATTGATTTTGTTAAAGTTCGCTTGTTTGAAATTTATTTCCTAAATCTTGAAAAGATGTTTCTCTAAGAATATTGATGTCCTTATTCAAATAGTTGAATGCAAGATAACCTTTCAAATTTAATTTAAAATGTTTGGTAATAAACCCAGTCATTACATTTTGAAAAATGGTTACTTGTAGAATGTTGGAAACAATGCTTTTTTAAGTTTATTTTGTTTCAATAAAACTTACATTTTCTATTGTGCTGTAAAGACATGGCTATATAGTTTTTATGTTGTTTGAAAATAGAGTAGAAGATACCTGTTGGGAACGAGAGGTGAAATACGGATTGGAGAATATAAGAATAACTAAACTGAAGCCATATTGAATGGTTTATTTATTTGAAATCAGCATAACCAGAAATTTTTGTCTTCTGTCAACATCATTAAACACACCTGCAAATAAGACACCATAGCTCCATGATGCTTCTTGAACTGTTATATTTTGATTATCATATTTTGCTAGTATGAAATAGAATATATTACATATATAAAATTGTACATATTGCAAGTGCCTTTGCATTGAGCCCACCTCAACAATCCCCCCTTTTGGTAATGGACTAGCCTTAGTCCCATTAACTGACCATTGGCGCCCCTTTTGTTCAGTCGCCTGACCTATGGGCATGATTGATTTCTAATTTGTTTCTTGAGGGTGCTAATCATCTATTGATATCATTTTCCATAGTCCCCTTCCTGGCCTTCTGCGGTATCAAAGGTGACCACCCCCCTTATTAAAGTTTGCTTCTGTTACTTCTTGCTTAGATTAAAGAACACTTTGATATCTCCCTTGCCCATTTGTGCAGGATGGGGCAATATGGTGTTCATGTTTTGGACAGGTTATTTGAAAGTTACAATTATTCCTCTCTTGCTTTATGACCTTAAAATACATCTCAAGTGCTTGAAAGTGATTGGTCTGTTTGGTATAACACGTACATTCAAAGAACAATACAGCACAGGAACAGACCCTTCAGCCCACCAAGCCTGCGCCAATTCCTAATCCTTATTTAGACCCACTACTTATTGCCATACGTGGTTATTATTCCTCCCATTCATGTGACTATCAGGATATGCCTTGAACTTTGCTAACGTTCCAGGCACCCACCACATCCACTGGTAATGCGTTCCAGGCACCCACCACCTTCTGTGTGAAGATCTTTCCCTGCATGTCACCCCTAAACGTTTCCCTCTCACCTTGAACCTGTGCCTTCTTATAGTTTACCTTTCCACACTGGAAAAAGCCTCTGACTATCCATCCTATCTATGCCCCTCATAATTTTGTAGACCTCTATCAGGTCGCCCCCTCAGCCTCCATCTTTCCAGTGAAAACAATCAGAGTTTATCCAACCTCTCCTCACACCTAAAACCCTCCAGACCAGGCAACATCCTGGTAAATCATCTTTGCACCCTCTCCGAAGCATCCTTCTGGTAGCGTGACGACCAGAACTGCACACAATATTCCAAATGTGGCCTAACCAAAGTTCTGGACAGCTGTAACATAACTTAACAGCTTTTATACTCAGTGCCCTGACCAATGAAGACAAGCATACTGCATGCCTTCTTGACCATCTTATCCATGTGTGATGCCACTTTCCGGGATCCGTGGGCCTGTACGCCTCGCTCCCTCTGTACGCCAATGCTCCTTAAGGGTTCTACCATTGACTGTATAATTCGCACCAGGATTTGATCTTCCAGAATGCATTACCTCAAATTTGTCCTGATTAAAGTCCAACTGCTGTTTCTCTGCCCAGGTCTGCAATCTATCTACATCCTGCTCAATCCTCGGCATCATCTGCAACTCCACCAATTTTTTTGTCATCTGCAAACTTACTAATCAGACCAGCTACATTTTTCTCCAGATCACTTCTACTGCAACCAACTAAAGTTCCAGCACTGATCCCTGTGGAACACCACGAGTGTTCCACCGTTCAACTAAAATATTTAAAAGAACTAAAGATTTAAAACCTAACTACAGAACTTCATTCTAAACTGACAAAATGAAAGATAGTTATGTGTGAACTAAAGTGACTTATCAGGAACATCACCATTTTAAGAATAATCATTTAATGTTGGTTTATCTACATTGAGGGGGCGACATGGTAGCACAGTGATTAACACTGCTGCTTTACATCGCCAGGAACCCGGCTTGGGTTCACTGCCTGTGGAGTTTGCACATTCTCCCCGTGTCTGCGTGGTTTCCTCCAGGTGCTCCAGTTTCCTCCCACAGTTTGAAAGACGTGCTGGTTAGGTGCATTGACGCGAACAGCGCCAGACTGTGGCAACTAGGGGAATTTCACAGTAACTTTGTTGCAGTGTTAATGTAAGCCTTACTTGTGACACTAATAAATAAACTTTAAACTTATTTTTTTGAGGCTGCGATTGCCTGGCATTTGATGTCCCACATAATAACTCTACTGCTGTATGTCAAATATCTTGCATTGCATGTTTCCTTTGTGGATACTAGACTGACTCCACAAACATCACTAACTCACAAATCATTCCCCAATCCTCCGATAATTTATAAAGGATGACATTTGATCTAATGCTGTTATTAATTCCATTGATTGATTCCTATGTGGATCAATGTCATTCCAACTTGATTTTTACAGGGTGAGATCTTATTCTTTCACATCTTGTCTCATTATTATTCTTGATCACTTTAGCCGCTGAGTGGGGTGACCTGTGCAACAATAAAATCCAATTATCTTTTAAAAATTCCAATTTCCTCTTTACATAATTTGTGATAAATTCCATTAACCTCTGAATAATTGAATTGATGCACCTTTCTTATTGACACTCCCAACCTGCAGATCACCTCAATGTCATTCAAAATAACATTATGTATGGACTTAAAATATTCTCCAGCTCCATTTATCTTTATTCATTTGATGGATATTCCTCATTGCTACCAGGTCCTTAAATTGTTCCAATCCAAATTATTTACCCTTCACTTTAGTTGTACTTTTTTGACAGGTACAGATGTGTTTAATGTTGTCCCATTGTTTTGAAATAGTTTTCTCAATCTCTGTGGAATATGTGTCAGTGCCTTGATCATTTAATAGTGCTGTTTGACTCTATTGACCCCTTTAACCGTTTTGTGCCATGTTGTTTGTCAAGTACTGTGCATGTCTGAAACCTGTTCTTCAAAGAATAATTGCAAGTGCTTCCAAACACTTGAATGGGTCTATTTGAACTGGTTTCCTGCATATTAGTTACTTCACACGTAACTCATGTACACATTAATGCAATATCTCAATATCATGCCAACACCACCTTGACACTCTGGTGATCTTATCTAAGATCTTGAAGTCTTTGCTTATCTCTCCATATATGGTCCAGATGGGTCGGGTGGTGGCCAGTATTAAATTTTGTTTTTTTTTTAAAAAACTGAATTACACACACCACCAAGAGACAACTATTAATTTACTAGCTTCCTCTATACTTCCCTTTTGCTAGAATATGTATCAATCCAGCTTGAAATATTCCATTGAATTGCATCCAATATCCTATTTACTGTTTTGATTTCCAGTCTCTATCTTCTTTTCATCAATCTAATTGATGCATCCCACTAGTGATCGTATTCCCAGTCTTGAGCACTGGAGAAATTTTGCAGTCCAACAAAGTATTCTCATGTCTCTAAAACAGAAATCAAACAATTCTAATTCACTCCAGGCATTAACATGTTTTGATTGCTTTATCTGCACTCTTCAGATCTACCTTGCTAAATCACAGCGCACTTTTCATATCTCAGAATTGTCCCAAATTCAAACAAGTGTTGTTGGTTTTCAAATGTTCATTAATCTTTTTTCATTTCTTCTTCAAAAGAAACTTTATTCTTATATCCATAGAAACCACCTAAGCTGTGTGTCCCTTTAAATGTCTTTTTTTCATCATTGTTGTTCTCGTTATCCATCAAATAGATTCCACCTTTCATTTTGTCCTGCCTATTTGTGGGGAGCAGTAAGTCCTTCTGGCATCAGACACTGTTTTCAGCCTCCCATGTTCGAATTTGTACTAGGATGTGCACTGTGTGTAGAATCACTTCCAGCATTATGATTGGTTCATTAACTTTAACCACCCACACCAAATGGTCCAACTAGAATATTGTGAGGTCACTACGGTGGTGTAATAATTCCCATTATTATGACAGTCCTAAAGCGGTGCTGTAGTTCAATAATGGTGAATGCAACCTCGCACTCCCCCGCCCATTCTGTCTTTAAATGTTTTGAAGCTGCTGAAAATCTTGCTTTATTTGCAAAACAAAAACACAAAAGATCAATTCTGCTTGGGGCAGAATGGGTTAATTAATCTGAACATATCTGACACTTCAAAACTTTAAAATTTTGTAAGACCCAGTTCCTGCAAAAAAAAGCTCTTCAGCTTTGATGCACTTCAGCTGTTAACAGTCTCTGCTAGTTTGAAAGGCAGATAGAAAAGTTCTCAAATGGACATCATCATCCATGGGCGGGAATCATTTCTATTTAACAACCTCTCCTTTTAAACTCTTTTGCCCAGTATCCCATTCCCGAATCTTCCTGTCATTGTGCCAATTGTGTGAGGAATAAATCTTTCGACCTGACAAGTTTTAACCCTGAATCAATCAATCAATCAGGATTTGTCATAATTATTTCCAATGTCACAAATTTTAATTAACCATTACAAATTAAAACACACATTTTCATGTGCAAATTAAAATTTCCACGTTTCGCAAAATATCCTGGGATCATGCATATGGCTGTTGAAACATGAATCCACGTCCATAACCTTTGAAAAGAAAGTTCTATTAATTAAACTTTTTTAAAAATCACAATATTAGACAGAAAACATTAAAGCTTGAAACATCCCATAAATATCATCCATACACAAGCAGAGAAACTTAGCTTTAAAACAAGAATAACCAAAATGAATTCTGTAAGTTGTGGTTCTATTTGTAAATTTCTAAATTCCTGTGATTAAAACTCGAGGTTAATTCCCCAGAAAGATAAACCTTAACAAAAGTAACCCAGTGATAAAATACATCTACAGACATCCACACAAAATAAATGAGACACACACGTTGTCATAGCTTGTAAATTCCAAACAATTAATTGAAACCCGAGACCCACACAATTTTTGGCAATTTAAAAATAAATCAACTGTCTGCTGAAAGGGTTAACTTTTCTACAGAACCTAAAGGGGTGGGGAGTGAACAGAGAAACTTGGCACACAATTGTCAATTTAAACTAGCCACACAAAACAAACTATTTTAAACTTTCTTAACTGTTTTGTTACATTTCTCAACTTAATTATTTTCATTTTATCATTTTTTTTTAGGGATGGGCATCTTCTATTCTTTATAAACTGGTTTACTCATTTTGTTGATTCTACATGGGCTCGGAGAATCAGATCCCAGGACTTTATCATTCTTATCCTTTTTCTCTTTTTGCCACCATTCCCTCTGGTATGGGTGGCACAGTGGTTAGCACTGCTGCCTCACAGTGCCAGGGACCTGGGTTCGATTCCTGGCTTGGGTCACTGTCTGTGCGAAGTCTGCACATTTTCCCCGTGTCTGCATGGGTTTCCTCTGGGTGCTCCAGTTTCCTCCCACAGTCCAAAGAGGTACTGATTAGGTACATTGGCCATGCTAAATTCTCCCTCAGTGTACCCGAACAGGCGCCAGAGTGTGGCGACTAGGGGATTTTCCCAGTAACTTCATTGCAGTGTTAATGTAAGCCTACTTGTAACACTAATAAATAAAACTTTAAAAACTGTTTTACAGGAGGGCCGTGGGGATTCTAATCAGACCTAATCATCTTATCAATAAGTCTTTTGTTCTTCGTTGTCAAATGGCGGGTAAAGGACCACACTTGAGCTCTGTCTTTTCACTGGCCATAGTTGGGTAGGATTAGAACCCTGAGAATCTACTCTGAGGTCCGTTCTATCCAGCACAACAAGTCTCGTCCCTAACGATTTTCGGATCACAAGTTCATCACTGCAGTCTACCCTCGAGGTCCACTTTCAAACCTGTGTGATTTGGAGTATGTCACTAGTACAACTTGGATATTTCAACAATGTCGACTGATAAGGTTTCTCTAAGTTCAGGGACAGGGAGACGGAGTTCCAGCCCGGACTCTGTGTAATGTGGAGTAAACATGTACACTCGCTAAATTGTATCCCTCGGTCCAAGATGGTCATCTGCATCCTCTGTTCCTGGGTTTCAGCACCAAACTGTAAGGGAGAATGAACTCAGATGAATCATTCAATACTAAAGCTTGATTCAATCGACAAACTACTGAATTATGCCAGTGGGAAGACGCAGGGGCTGACCATGTGCAACTCTACCGAACAAAGAAAATCATCAATTGTTATATGGTTTCTCAGCCCATCCCAGCTGGACACACAATCCAATCATAAAGGTTACAGATTACATGTAGGTCCAATAAAATTAATAACTGGGCATCATGGGGCTGTGTGATCAGCTCATGAACAGATTAAGTGTCCTCTCATGTTTCCCAGACCCCTTTATCACCTGTTCTTGAGCCTTCTCTGTACTTAGACACAGGCTTCTTTGTCCCTACTTCATCACTGCCCAGTAACTGTTAATAGTTACTCAGGGGAGCTGCCTGTGGGTGGCTAAAATGGGAGGCCATATTGAGTGAGCTGTTTTCGGTGTCTGTATTACTGAATACCCCCTAGATTGTGGTCAAGTCAGCTACCCCATGCTGCATCCTGAACTCGTACTACATTTTGATTAGTATCATATATTGCTAGTAAGAAATAGAATACATGTATAGGTCTGTTTTCAGCCTTGCATGACATGAAGTATGTCATTAGTACAACTTATGATAATATTTAAACCATGCCCGACAACGCCTCTCATTAACTACCTACCACTGCTTGTCAAGAACAAGAACAAAGAACAGTACAGCACAGGAAACAGGCCCTTCGGCCCTCCAAGCCTGCGCCGCTCCTTGGTCCAACTAGACCAATCGTTTGTATCCCTCCATTCCCAGGCTGCTCATGTGACTATCCAGGTAAGTCTTAAACGATGTCAGCGTGCCTGCCTCCACCACCCTACTTGGCAGCGCATTCCAGGCCCCCACCACCCTCTGTGTAAAAAACGTCTCTCTGGTATCTGAGTTATACTTCGCCCCTCTCACCTTGAGCCCGTGACCCCTCGTGATCGTCACCTCCGACCTGGGAAAAAGCTTCCCACTGTTCACCCTATCTATACCCTTCATAATCTTGTACACCTCTGATTAGGTTTCTCTAAGTTCAGGTGGATTGTAGGTGCCTTTGCTTCGGGCCTACCTCAACAATTACTCACACTGAAATGCAGCCACACCTTTCTCACCCGCCCTTCCAACCCAGTCCTGGTAAAAATAGTCAGTGGAGCAGGTTCCTGAGGTCATCAGTCAAGTGCCTGTAAGGAAAACACACTTTTTTTTAACAGCTGCCATAAAGCAGGTAGGTTTAAAGGTCCAGCCACTTTGAGAAGCCAGAGAGAAAGTACATGTGCAAGATAAATGGATAAGATCAGGGTGAGGTTGGGAGTGTGTCAGGTTAAGTGATTGTTGGGGGAGGATGTGGGGTTGGGGGAATCACGTGGTCATTGGGAGGGTGGTCAGGTGGCGAGTATAGGGCTGAGCAGTGGAGGGGGAGGTGATTGGTGAGGTAGTCAGCGGGTTTCTCGGGGGCATAGAGGTGTAGTCGGGATGAGGATTAGCTAGAGGTTGGTTGCAGGGGTGGGAGTAGTTGGAGGTGGGGAGGGTAGTCGGTGGGAGAATGTTTGATTTACTCTTGTCACATGTATTAGCATACAGTGAAAAAAATGTAGTCGAGTGCTGGGACTGTAGGGGGAGGGGAGGGGAGGGGAATAGCCGAATGTCCCATGAAGGTAGTTAGGGAGGTGGGGTTGTAGTCAGGGGTCAGGAGGGAGGCATTGAGGATGGGGAGGGTTATCAGGTGGACCTGTGGAGCATCAGGACGATAGTTGGGGCTCCCATTGTTGGGTGGGGTGGGGTGGGGTGGGGTGGGGTGGTGGTCGGGGCATCATGGTGGTTGGGGGAGGAGATGTTGGAGTGGTCAGTGCTAGTTACCTACGAGATAGAACTAGTTTTAATTATTTAACTTTTCCTAGGTAACTACTCTTGTAAACAGAACCATCCCACAAGTGTTCCGAGTGCAAGGCAATTGCTCAATCATAGTTTGGACTTTCTGACCAAAATCCATGCAATTCTTACATGGAGACTTCCAGGCGCTCCCTAGGTCCGATACTCCAGAGTTCAGAGCTTATGGGTCATGCAGTATTTAGGTAACTAGCACATATTCCTTTTAAGAGTAAGATAGAAAAGTGCCTGGTGGAGAAAGAAATAGATGGGAGGAGGATGGTGACGAGGAATACACACCGGTAAGACCGCTGTAACCATTACATGAGTCATATGCCCTCATTGAGTCATTGCTTGGTGTAATATTCTGCTTCGGTGCATTCTTGTGGCTCACCTTGGGACATTTCATTGCTTTATAAACAATTAAAATGCGTTTCGTTGCTATTACTGGTGAACCCAACGTGAAAACGCCTATGACCCGGTGGTGCTGCCTCATCCTGTGCTGGGATTGGTTGTGGGTTAAAGCAGTTTATGTGGGTAGCGGGCTGAAGGAAACACTCTTCTGACCCGAGCCTGCTTATTCTCCAGGGTGGGAGCAAAGGTATGTCTTTTAATCATTGCGGCAGGGGATTGTCGGATAGGTAACTGTCCCTTACCCCAGCCATTCCTGTTAAAGGTTTCGGTATCTGTAATTGTTTTGCTGAGTGTGGGAGTTTGTTTTCCTTTGGGCTGTGAGAGTTGTTGATCGGGGGAGCAAGGCTCTCTCTCACTGTACTTAATTAAAATTCTACTTTACCGATGCAGACCAGACACGGGGGTCAAAGGGCGTCCCCGATTTGGAGCAGGAAATAATTTAAATGTATCGACCTGTTCCTTTTGTTTCAAATGAAGATGTGCAGCTTACAAAATAAATACTCGCCTACTATTAAAAACAAAAGGTGTGGGCGACCTTTGAAAGGAGCCCGAGGTAACTCGATACTAAATGTCCGTGTTTTTCCTCTTCCCCTTGTTCATCCCATCTAAAGGTTTGAAATGGGGATGCATGTGATGCTGTTTCCTTCGCGGTGGGTACATTCTAACTTAAACTCCGTTTGTTAGTATCAACATCACCAGAGCAGTTGGAGCGAGTATTTAACTTTAATTGTGGACTGCATTTAATATTAAAGAAAATACAGAAAATGCTGGAAATACTCAGCAGGACAAGCGGCGCCTGTGATGAGAAACAACAACAACCTTTTTGGGTCCAAGGCTTGTCCCATCAGAACTGAGGGAAGGAAGAAAGGCAACAGGTTTTGAGCCAGGGTAAAGGGGAGGGAGGTCTGTGATGGGGCAGTGGGCAGGAAAGATTAAATGATAAAAAGCCTAGGAAAATGGTAATGGGTATAATAGAAACAGATGTATCCAGGTGAGGTGTGAACGGTTGCAAAACAGTTGTCCGGATGCAACTTGAAGGGACAAAACTGAACCGGCAAAAGAAAACAGGGTGAAGACAAAGTTTATAATCTAAAATTATTGAATTTGGCGCTGAGTCCGGAAAGCTGCAGAAAGCCGAGTGGGAAGACAAGATACTGCGTTTGTGATGGGCTATGTTGGAGAGCTAATGATTGCTGTGTTTGCTGCTAACCTTCTGCCTTGCGTGGGCGCTTCTAACCTGTTAGTCCCGGGGAACATTCCCAGCAACTGAGTAGACAGTCGCAGCCGCCAGGATCAAAGATGGCGCCACTCAAATTCTCCCAGCTCTGTTTTAAGCGGCAACATCCTTTATCCACCCTTAGTGGCTCCATACAGTTAACGCAACCATTCCCAAATCCACTGGACAGAGAAAATACCTCAACTTTACTATGTATTCACCCAATTATTTAAAATCTTGGCGTCACATGTTTAATCCCCAGTGGGACAGAAGTGGATTAAATCAACTATTTGGAGAAACGTCCCAGATTGTAACCTGTTTCATTAAATAAGTTAACAACTTGTTACTTTTATTATGAACTTTCTCCAGTTTTAAACGCATGTACAGTATTTGCACATTTGCAGAATAATGTAGTTTTGGCTGCATTTCTTGGGTTTCACGGTGTCTGGTGTGACACAAGGGTGATCTGGCATCACTACTCATGCCCAGAGTGACTGGCAGGCTGAGGCTGGGCACAGTAGACTGTCGCCCCTGGATTTCTGCCTATGCATGGACCAGTGCACTAACAGATAGGTGTCCATGGCCATCTTGTGTTGGCAAAAGACACAGTTTATGAGGGACAAACAGACAGAAAAGTAGAGTCAAGGCCACATCAGACCAGCTCTGATCTTATTGACTAGTGGAGCAGGCTAGATGGACCAAATGGCCTATCCCTGTTCCAATATTTTACATTTAGTGTTTGGAATTCTCTTCCACAGAGAGCGGTAGAGGTTAGATCATTGAATATATTCAAGGCTGAGTTAGGCAGGTTTTTGATCGATAAGAGAGTTTAAAAGTTATGTGAAGTGGTGGGGGAGGGGGAGGGGCAAGCAAGCAGGAAAGTGGAGTTATGAGTGACAGAGCAGGTTAGTGGACCCAAATGGCTTACGTTTATTTCTTAAGATTTTATGTCCTTTATAGCCTTCAGTGGATAATACGTAACCCTCAGGGTCATTCCAACATGGTGAAACAAATCTATTTGCCATTTAAAAGTATGTATTTAGTAGCTAGTTCTTAGCATCTTACACGACTGTCAAAACGTTGTTTTTTAAACAGGTGAATGAAACATGGCTTCTGCTCCACACAATTTTTCTTGGATTGAACCCAATAAACTAGCTGGAATGGCCATGCCACGATTACCTGCTCACTACCAGTATTTATTTGATAATGGCATTCAAAACCTAGTAACACTTTGTGAGAGGAAGCCACCATACCATGATACCTGTCCAGGAGTGAAGATTCACCATATAAAGATCAATGACTTTTGCTCACCCTCTTTTGAACAAATCAAAAGATTTCTTACTATTGTTGAGGAAGCCAATGCAAAGAGTGAGGTATGAATGGACATTTATTACTTTTCTATATTGAAGTTCATACATAACGTTGCTCAATTGAGTGCTCGTCAGAACATACTTTTGGACTTGCAGCACAATTCTATTAGTGGAAAACACCAATTGCAGATTATCAGTGTGAAGCAGATTGCTTAAGCTTTTGTTCAAACTTCTGAGGTACTTTGCCTTTTCAGGGTAATTTGAGGTAGACTGGTTTCAGGTGCAAAAGCGGTGGCCTTTTGTGTGATGAACAGCAAGTAATGAACTGATTAGAATAGTCATTGTCCTGCAGGATTGCTTCAGTGCGCTCTCTGCATCAAGCTTGCAAGGTGAAAAATTAGCTCGGGCCCTATTTACAAAATTGCTGATGAGGTCAGTCTTACAAAATGCCAGTGTGATGCCAGGTACATCGGTTGTACATCCTGACTATTGGCTGACTGAATCAAACAGTGCATTCTTTCAGTTGTTCATAACAGGCAGAGAGTACAGACCACACTCGATGAGCATGCACTTGCGCAACACAAAATAAAATGTTGACTATTAGATGTGATAAGGTGGCATGGTGACGTGGTTAGCACTGCTGCCTCACAGCGCCAAGGACCTGTGTTTGATTCCGGCCTCGGGTCACTATCTCTGTGGAGTTTGCACGTTCGTCCCGTGTCTGCGTGGGTTTCCTCCGGGTGCTCCGGTTTCCTCCCACAGTCCAAAGATGTGCGGTTTAGGTTGATTGGCCATGATAAATTACCCCTTAATGTCAGGGGGATGAGGAGGGTAAATATGTGGAGTTATGGCGACAGGACCTGGGTGGGATTGTTGTCAGTGCAGGCTCGATGGGCCAAATGGCCTCCTTCTGCACTGTAGATTCTATGATTCTGTGATTGGGTGACAACTGCTGATCAATCCTGGGGACACTAAAGCTGCACAAACAATAATCAGTCGAGCTCATAATGTGATTCATTTATGCTTGCTAGAAGCAACATGATTGATACGCAGAGATCCATCCTCTGCAAACAAATAGAATATGTTCAAGGTTTGAACCTTTTTTGAATTTCCCGGGTGTTGGGGAAGTTGGGTTTCACAATGCTTTCTCTGTGGCAACACCTTGGCCAGTTAGTCAACTTTATTCATTCCATCTTATTGTGCTGAATAAACTTAATCTCGTTGTGTTAATTCAGTCAGAACCTTTAAATTACTCTCCTGAAGGACTGGATAGTACATTCTATTTTTAACACTGGGACTTTGATCTAAATTTAGTCTTGACTAATGGGAAGAAAATATCTCTGCCAGCTGTAATAGTCTTCCACAAAATTAACTTGACATTTCTATCTTGTCTGCAATGTTGGTAAATTTAAGAATGCACAAAGTTATAGCAAGACTCCCAGAATCTGAGCTGCAATTTTTCCCTCCAATTTTTAATTATGTTCATTTAATACCTCAACGACGCCCTCTACCTCCATAAATAAATCCAAATCTTTTTATCACTTTTTCCCAATTAAAGAATCTCAGATTCCCTTTTTGGTCGGCTGCCAGACACCGTACTCCTAGTTTGCTTCTCTCTTTTTTCACCTCTTCTCTTCTATATTCAACCTGGTCTTCAATTTTATTTTTGACCGGATTTCTTAATGTCATAAGCACATTTTTCTTCTTTATCTTAATTTCTATTTTTTTGTCATCCAGGGAGCTCTGGATTTGTTTACCCCTCCTTTCCCTTTTGAGAGAATACACCTGCATCCAAACTAGCTCCTCTTCGTAGTTAGCCCATTGTTCAGCTAGTGTTTCTCCTGCTGACCTTTGATTCCAATTTATTGAGCCCAGATTCAGTCTTTTGACGTTGGCTTTCCTCCAGTTAATTATTCCTATTCCGGGTTGTCCTTTGTCCTTTCCCATACCCTAAATTCTGGCTTCCAGACTACATTCTTCTTTTTGCCACAAAATCATATTTCCACATGGCAATCTGCACCTGTAATTCATCAATCTTATTTGTACTCCCGTGTATTCACATACATACACACAAACCCTGTAACTTACCGTTTATTACTTTCTGCCTTGCCTTTGAGTCCACCTAACAATTTACTATTCCCTAGTCTAGTGCTGTCATCTCTTCCAGCATTCTAAGAACCTTGGTATTCCTATCTGATTTTTTTTTCCTGGTTGCCACACCCCTGCCAAGTTTCAAACCCTCTCCAGTAGAACTTTCTCTGGTGGCATGGTGACACACAGTGCCAGGGTCCCGGGTTCAAATCCCTGCTTGGGTCACAGTCTGTGTGGAGTCTGCACATTCTCCCCATGTCTGCGTGGGTTTCCTCCCGGGAGCTTTGGTTTCCTCCCACAGTCCAAAGATATGCAGGTTAGGTGGATTGGCCATGCTAAATTGCCCCTTTAGTGTCAGGGGGACTAGCAAGGGTCAATGCATGGGGTTATGGGAAAGGGCCTAGGTGGGATTGTGGTCAGTGCAGACTCGATGGGCTGAATGGCCTCCTTCTGCACTGTAGGATTCTATGAACTAGATAAACACTCCGCAAGAAACTCGGGTCCGGCTCTATTTAGGTGCAACCAGTCTGGCCTATACAGGTCCCAACTCCCCAGTGCCAGTCCCAATGTCCCAAGAATCTAAAGCCCACCCTCCAACATTATCTTTCCAATCATGCATAGATGTGCTTTATCATCTGTTATGCATGGTACTGGGAGTAATTTGGGTCTTTTGAGGTCTTGCTTGCTAATTTTGGACCTAGCTCCCTGAATTCTGGCTGCTGGACCATATTCTTCTTTCTGCCTACGTCATTTGTACTAACAAGGACTGCAAGTGCTGTTTGTTCATCCACCCCCAGCACGGTGCTCTGCAGTTCACATCTGCTCCCTCCCCCCAGCATGATTGCATAGTGGTTAGTACTGCTGCCTCACAGTGTCAGGGACCCAAGTTCAATTCCGGCCTTGGGTGACTGTGTGGAGTTTGCATGCTCTCCCTGTGGCTGCGTAGGTTTCCTCTGGGTGCTCTGTTTCCTCCTGTACTCCAAAGATGTGCGGGTTAAGTGGATTGGCCATGCTAAATGTGCGGGATTATGGGATGGGGGTAGGATGGACCTGGGTAAGATGCTCTTTCAGAGAGTCAGTGCAGACTTGATGGGCCGAATGGCCTCCTTCTGCACTATAAGGATTCTAACCGATCTGACTCCACGTGCGTACTTCTCACACACTCCATTGCAGCTCACAAAATAGTACTGTGAAACCAGCCCCTGTGTGAAAAGACAAAAATGGCTTGTGAAGTTGCACATGGGTCAAGTGCACAGTTTGCGAGTCGCAAAAATGCACAGATCAAGTTTTCCTGATCCCAAACGAAGGTTCGACCCTAAGACATTGTATCATTGCATTTAATTGGAAATGTGCTGCTCTGAGCGCATTGCTATTGAAATTGAATACAGTAAGTGCTTGTTTAATATTGTTTCACTTTAACATCATTGATAAACTAGTGTAAGCATATCCATTTAACGTTAAAATCACTTTAAAATTGTTTGCCTGCCCACGCACATGACCTTTCCTGCAGCACTTTCGCTCTCGGTTTCAGTTCCTTTTCCTCCCACGCCTGGCCTTGCCTCCACACCCCCCCCATCGTTTCCCGCCCTGTGTTCTTACCTTAGTCTGCAGGGTCTATTGTTGCTCTGCTCCTGCTGTTAACTTTTTCCCTGGATGAACTTGCACAAGTTCAACAGGAACAGGGCAGCGCAGTGGTTAGCACTGCTGCCTCACAGCACCAGGGATCCAGATTCGATTCGCGGCTTGGGTGACTGTGTGGAGTTTGCACATTCTCTCCATGTCTGTGTGGGTTTCTTCCAGTTTCCTCTCTCAGTCCAAAGGTATGCGGGGTAGGTGGATTGGCCATGCTGAATTGCCCCTTAGTGTCAGGGGGACTAGCTAGGGTAAATGCATGGGGCTGTGGGGATAGAGGCTGGGTGGAAGTGTGGTCAGTGCAGACTCGATGGGCC
Source organism: Mustelus asterias (assembly GCF_964213995.1). Taxonomy (NCBI): domain Eukaryota; kingdom Metazoa; phylum Chordata; class Chondrichthyes; order Carcharhiniformes; family Triakidae; genus Mustelus; species Mustelus asterias. The sequence continues at coordinate 95,769,900 of NC_135805.1, forward strand.
GAGTGGCCTCCTTCTGCACTGTAGGATTCTATGATTCTATGAAGTGTCGTGGGCTCCATCTATTGGTAGACATTAATCAGAGCAGGTTGCGACCAAGGACTTGAGTTGCTACCTACACCAAATAATCTATACCACTAGATGGAGCCCAATCAATCTAAAAGTACTGTTGTAATAAAAGCAAAATACTGCGGATGCTGGAATCCGAAACACAATAAGAAAATGCTGGAAAATCTCAGTAGGTCTGACAGCATCTGTGGGGAGAGAATAGATCCAACATTTCGAGTCTGGATGATCCTTCGTCAGAGCACTAAATGATCAGGGGTCGTTTAGACTCAAAACATTGGCTCTCTTCTCCCCCAGACACGCTGTCAGACCTGCTGAGATTTTCCAGCATTTTCTGTCTTTGTTGTAAAAGTACTGTTAGATAGGTGAGTGCACCATAATTCTTCTAAACATTTTATAATGAAATGTGTATTGTATTTCTTTAATATTTAGTGATATATTGTAGTTTGCTAGGATTGCACAGTGCTGCCCATATTTGTCACAGAATTTCAACTTGCATAGTATTTTTTCCAGGTGGGAATTGACCGAAGGAACCTATCTTTAACTTTGATTCATATCAAAACCAATGATTCACTTAAACTCTCTCTCTTTTTTCAGGAACAAATCATAACTTTGGCGGCTCATTGCCTTGAGGGCAATTTGGGGGTGAACAACAAGTGCTGATCTTGGCAGTGACCGCCGCCCCCCCCGCCCCGCCCCGCCCCGCCCCGCCCCGGATCCCTTTTGAAGGCTATTATTGACTCAGTAATGGGGGCATTTATTTCTTTTGGCTGGGTGGCCATTGTGTGATTTTAAAATAATGGCAACAGCTTGGGTTCCAGGGTTCAAAATTCATGGGGAGTGAATTTGCCCTTGAAAGCCCCAAAATGTCTGCAAAAATTCAAGGACAAGGACACCCATTGAGAGAGAAGTTGCCCTCATATGAGGGAGAGACAGAATCTGTGAGGAAGGACTCCTCCAATCACAGTTTCTGTCTTAATCATTGTAATAAATCCTCGGAGGCAGAAGTCCCTTCACCAAAATCCCTTTCTTTACAAGTCTGACAACAGCAAACAGAGTGCTTTCGGTTAGTAGTCTACACTCGGAGTCCCAGAGGAACTGACACTCCTGGTTAAGTACAAAACAAGAGGCTCTCTGATTAGCCCATCAATTTGGGGAGTTTATATTCTAACAGGTTCACCTCAATTGCCTGATTAAAGTCATTACAACCACGCTGGTTTGCTCCAGCTCCTCCAATTCGGGTTCCTCCCCTCTCACTGTTGCTCCTCAAGAGACAGAATCTATGACCTGGAGGAACAGCAAGGGCAAGAGGGAGGGAACAGACCTGTGATTGGAGGACGATCCACTGTCGAAATGCAAGAGGCTTTCAGGTGCACCATCACTAATCATGGGACTTGCTTGAGGAGGGCAAAGGCAAGAATCAGAAAATGAAAGAAAAAGGAGAGAGTCTTTGCTGTAACCGGAGCAGAGCAGAGCAGGCCCCGGGAACCCTCGCTTGATCTTGCGGGGATGTTGAGCAAGGTGCGAGTCCATTGGGCAGGTGGGGGCTTTAGTCTCGGCCTGGGGTGGGTCAGGCCTGCGTCTCGGGGGCACGGGCCTGAATTTCAGCCAGAGGCAGGGGCCTGACCTGTGACTTGGTTGGCTGGTAGATGCGGATTGGGGCTGGACCAAGTCTTGACCAGGGGAGAGGTCAAGGCTGTGATGGAGCCGGCATGAGTCGCTGCCGAGGGGGCAGTGGGTCGAGGGGGCAGTGGGTCAAGCTGACCCTCAGCTGGGGAAGTTGGGGGCGCAAAGATGGGTGGTGAAGTCTGGCCCCCGGACCCCAGTGTGAGCCCATGTTACGACTGTGGATCCTGAGGCCCCGCTGCTGATTGAGTTGGGCGGAGTGGGGGTAGGTGGAAGTGGTTTGGGAGCAGAGGTGAGTGAATGGTGGGTTTTAGAGGCATTTTATTGAATCTTTTGTCATCAAAGAAGATGGAGAACCAGATTGAAACCTGCATGAGTACATAAAATATTTTTGGAAAGTACAAGCACAGACGTTCATAATTGCATGCAATGGTAGCTTTATTATCTTTTGGAGCTATTTTTTATTTGTTTTCCTTTTTTTAATTCATTCGTGTGATGTGGGCGTTGCTGGCTGGGCCAGCATTTTGTTGCCCATCCCTAACTGCCCATGAACTGAGTGATTTGCTGGGCCATTCCTGGAGGACAATTAAGAGTCAACCACATTGCTGTGGGTCTGGAGTCACATGTAGGGCAGAAGAGGTAAGGGCATTGGTGAACCAGATGGAGTTTTATGACAATTGACCGCAGTTATCATCAGACTTGTGTGGAGTTTGCAAGTTCTCCTTGTGTCTGCATGGGTTTCCTTGGGTGTTCTGGTTTCCTCCCACAATCCAAAAGGCGTGCTGGTCAGGTGCATTGGCCATGCTAAATTCTCCCTCAGTGTACCCGAACAGGTGCCAGAGTGTGGCAACTAGGGGATTTTCACAGTAACTCCATTGCAGTGTTAATGTAAGCCTACTTGTGACACTCAATAAAATAAACTTTAAATATTAATTTTCTTCATCTAGTTCTATTTGATCATTAAAAAAAACCTGTCCTTTCTATTTTCAATATGGTACAAAGAACAATGATTTATGGGCCTGGGTGGGTTTGTGGTCGGTATAGACTCAATGGGCAGAATGGCCTCTTTCTGTACTGTAGTGATTCCATGTTCCTTTAATGAGACATAGATTGGATGGAGTGGGTGATCATGCAAGGAATTCATTGTCTCAGAAAAATCACTGAAATATGAAGTATGTGTGAATTAAACCATTTGTTACCTGTTGGTTAACTTAGTGTTGCAGAATTAATTTGTGTGTATTTCTCTTATTGCACAGCTGGATGTTTGGAGATCTTTGTTCATCAGCAGTCACTTTAAGGAGAAGTATTGAAAGGATAGAAATATGAAATTCGCTGAAGAAAACCAAAGATTGTTGGGGGATGCTTCTTGCAGTTAATTTTTAAAAGGGGCTACAGAAGTAAGACCCACAATAAGTTATCTTGTAACTTTGGGGGACTGAGTATGGGAGTCAGGCAAGGGCCCCCTCAGGCACCAGAATGGAGGAGGAGCTGTTGAACAGCCCTGGGATCTCCACTCTGGGCTCTCTGACGGTGTCTGCCACTTTGGAATCCCTGTGGCCTGTGACCCCTTTGTGTTTGTCCCCTGGCACCACAGAGGGAGCAGCTGCCCCACGGCAGGACAGCCAACGTAGCCAGGGCCCTCCAGTTTTTTGATCGCCAGAGGACAGCCGCAAAGATCATCCAAGACAACAGACAAATTAGTCAACAGGTTGCCTCCACCCCTGCTGCAGCTGTCGGGAAAGCACCTAAAAAAAAAAAGAAAGTGGCAGGGAGCACAAGATATAAAGAGTTTTGATTTTTGCATGGTTGCACAGATACACAATGGTTCAGAAGTGGATTTACAATGGTTCAGGAGCGGGTTTACAATGAAGCACACAGGGTCCTGACCAATTGGGGTGGGGGGGGATGCTGTTGCTGGCCACCCTGTTGTATCGCCAGAACACTCGGAATCAGCTCAGCTGGAATGCACATCATGGTTTGACATTCCTGCAAATAGAGCATAGTTAATGCTCAGGGCTGTGAAACTCTGAAAGGACAAATTTAAACATCTTGGTGTTGACATGTGTCTGGAAGTTCGTCCCACGCACTTACCAGTGGTATTGAGTAACAACCCTGAGACACAAAGTTCAGTTTAAACAATCACAATGCTTTATTGCACTAAAAGCAATTTACGAGTGAAATACCATAATTAAATAAACTAAAACTATTCTCATATGGATGTGTTATTACCCGTCTGCCCTCGGGTTGATCAGGTCTGGTGCAGATGTACTCCTTCGTGAAGTCTCAACTTAGCGCCATCTTCTGCAGAGTTCGTCCCAGTCTCTCTCTCTCTATGGTTCTTCTGCCTTGAATGGTCATCAGCCTTCTTTTATCCTCCTTTCTTCCTAGCCACTGGAATTCAACTTATCAGTCTTATTGTACTGTTAATCGATTTATTTTTGGGGTCCATCCTTTTAAAGTTTATTTATTGGTGTTACAAGCAGGCTTACATTAACACTGCAATGAAGTTACTGTGAAAATCCCCTAGTCGCCACACCGGCGCCTGTTCGGGTACACTGAGGGAGAATTTAGCATGGCCAATGCACCTAACCAGCATGATCACCATTCTGCTGAATGGCCTGCAGTTAGCGCCTCTTATCTCTTGTCCTATTCTACAGAATAGGGTCCACCTCCTTCTGGGGACATCTCCAGCTCCAAAAGTAATAAGTTCAGTTCCAGTACAAGACTGCAGGAAATATCACATCTTGCATTTTGTTTCCAACTCCTTACTGGGTATCACAGTCCTCCCTTTTAATCCTTGAGGTGCAGCGAACTAAGATCACACACACACAATGTGCATTGATTTGCTGTGTTACATCTCATTCTAAATTCTACTGGAGCTTTAGGTAAAGCATGACAACAACCTAACGCTATAGGTGAGACAATCTCCAATACACAAAACAAACTTCTCAATTTATTCTTAAATACAGACAACATAAACGATTACTTGAATCCTCATCACATGCAATAACCAAAGTCCAAGAGGAACCCATTACTTCTCTCACTGACCACCACCACATCTGTTCCTAGCAGCTTGTGGGTCTCTGTTACATTTTGTTTAATTGAGACTTTGATCTGATGCATCTTATCCTTACTTGTTGTGTTTAAACTTTTAATTTAAGGTAATCTAACTTCTGGTTTGATAGAGGAGATGAGAAATCAAGCAGAATATTTGGAGAATCGACAGATATGTTTTGCTCCTCTATGAGCAATGAATGTAGGTGAATGGTATTATTCATTGTATCACCCCATGATCCATTTACATGTATTGATTCTGGGTATCAGTTAAACTCAATGTTGTTGATTTTTAAGATCCAATTATTCCTGGCAATAACGCACCATCATACCGACCCATTATTATCAAACCGTTTGTACTAAATAAGCTTTTTCAGGGGTTTTGAGATGCTCAAGAGGAGGGTGCCTATTTCAATCTCCAACTTTTCTTCTACAAAAGGACAGAACTGAACCGACTGTGGGTATGTTCCAACTCGCAGTTATTTCTATCAATTCCTGTAATGTCACATCCAGTGAGCTCATTGTCTTCCAGGAATGTGATCATCAGTCTCTAGTAATGAGATTAACTCCTTACTGGGTATTACATTGGGGATTGTAAGGGTCAAGAACCACTTAAAGAAACTGCTTCAAAATCTGTTGTAAATAGCCCCAATTTTTGTAAAGTTGTAACACCTGGGAATAGTCCAGTTGTTCAAAATAATTCTGCAAGGATCTTTTTTTTGTGTTTGAAATGAGATATAATACCATAGTCTGCAGATTAATTTTGCTTGATTGAAGTAGAAATCACAGCTGTGCCAGGAAGCTGTGGTAGTTTGCAGCTGAGTGATGTTACTCACGATAGACAGTAACATCTAACCCAAAGGAATTGGTACTGCTGCCATTAATCTGTGTTGATGGACTGAAGAAATAAGTGCAGATTTCACCTAAGCTTTGTCACAGTGGCAACGTAAGCATCACTTATTGCCTAAAATGCTGAATTTCTAATTTTACATTGAACCACAGCTTTGAAATTACTGCTGCTTGCCTTTGCATACGAATATGTAAACAAACTTACACACCATTAAATAAATGGAACATCTTTAAACAGTAAATATATTCTGTACAAATAACATTTTAGCTTGTTGATAATATTGCAAACAGTAATTCCTAGCCTTTTATAGGGTTGTTCAGAATTTCTTTTTTAAATCCTGGCGTCTTCAGTCAAAACATCTATTTTATTACAGAATGCAAGTTTTGGTCACCCACTGTATTTTGATGAGTTGAGTTGTATAGATCTACTGGGATCATTGTGGCATTTGTATACATAATTTGTCTGGAAATTGAGTGTAGGCTGGCTAATTGAATGAACTGTCAATTGCTCACAACAGTACAAGGGAGAAATAACATTTTGTAATTTAACAAAAGTAATTTGTATTAAGAATATTAGGTTTGTTTTGAGATTCAATATGTTCCACTGATTGGGAAACATTGCAATGTTGACAGTACTGTGAGGATAACCAAATTAACATTTACTGGCTTACTAGTCTATAAAGATGGTTTAGAGTAAATTGGAATGCTTAGAGCATTGGCAATGGACCTCAAACCTTGGAAAGGTTTTGTGAATACTTGTCTGTTTTTTAAATAGTGCTACGTACACTTTGGCAGTTACAAATTATATTAATTTCACAACAAAGTGGTGAATTGCTAAAGAACTAATTAAGAGAAGGCACTGCTAACTGGCTTGTTTGTTTCATCTATTTCCAGGGAGTTGGAGTCCACTGTCTCCATGGTTTTGGGAGAACTGGAACAATGCTTGCTTGTTATCTTGTTAAAAGTAAGAAAATAACAGGAGTTGATGCAATTGAAGAAATACGAAGAATTCGTCATGGTTCTATAGAAACCAGAGGACAAGAAGAAACAATTGTACAATTTCATCATCATATAAAATAAGTAATTTTTCATATTACCACAGTACAAATATTCTGTTAAGACTTTGCTAGCAAGATTGCTATTTCAAAGATTTATTTAAATCCCAAACGATGCCACTTTGAAAGGTGAGCTAAATCTTGCCTTTTCTGAGGATGCTTTGCTTGCATTCGTGCTATAAAGCTGCAGTTTCCTGCAGGGTTTATCCATAATACTTGTGATAGTTTGATCAGAAGAACTAGCTTGCTACTATTTTTGTACACCAAAATATATATATACATCACTGTTGTATGTTGACATTCTAACCTATAATGGTGCTATATTATGCATTCTGCTTGAGAGGATGTATGTTTTATGATTTATTGTGATATACATGAATGAAATGGCTGTGCAAAGGTGTTTAAACATTAAATAATATTGCTTCAAAAGATGTTTGAAGCAGCAAGGATAGTTTCCTTCCAAATTAAGAGCCAATAAAATGTACTTTGCTATAAATTATTCATGAAGTTGTGTGGGTTTTCCTTTGCTCTGAACTGTTTGGGTAGCATTGTCTTGAAAAATTCTAGGTCAATGACTCTCCACAATGTAATCCTCTGATGCCATCAGGTGGAATTGATATATTCTCTCATGCCTCCTGATGGTTTTCCAAGAGCATTACTGCTAGAGGCCTGAAAATAAATCATCTGGCTATCTCAACCGGACCTCAATCAGCAAGGTAGGAGAACGAAAAAGGGGAAGAATATACAAATTCAACAAGAGGGGAATAAATGCACTCATTTTCAAAATTTTATAGTGGTGATTATAGCTAACTCCTCCCACCTGCTCCTAAGTAATTTTGAAGCCTGCTTGATCTGAATAATATTTGGAACTATTTTGTAGATCTCTAATGTATCTTGCCCATTGCTAGAGAAAGTGTAATACCTCTGTGGTTAACAACATTTAGCTTGGTGTTTCCTGTTTATACAAAAAAAAGAAACGGTTCTCGTTTTAGTCTTGCAATCTGATCGATTATGACTTGTTTTATGTCAGGAACATACAATCATTAGAGAATAAGCATTAGAACATAGAACAGTACAGCACAGAACAGGCCCTTCGGCCCACGATGTTGTGCCGAGCTTTATCTGAAACCAAGATCAAGCTATCGCACTCCCTATCATCCTGGTGTGCTCCATGTGCCTATCCAATAACCGCTTAAATGTTCCTAAAGTGTCTGACTCCACTATCACTGCAGGCAGTCCATTCCACACCCCAACCACTCTCTGCGTAAAGAACCTACCTCTGATATCCTTCCTATATCTCCCACCATGAACCCTATAGTTATGCCCCCTTGTAATAGCTCCATCCACCCGAGGAAATAGTCTTATTACATTTCTTTTAACTTGCTAAGCAGTTTGTCCTCTGCTTCCTTGAGCTGAACTTCATAGAATCTCTAGAGTGTAGAAGGAGGTCATTCGGCCCATTGAGTCTGCGCTGACACCAATCAACCTAACCCACATATCTTTGGGCTGTGGGAGGGAACCGGAGCACCCAGAGGAAACCCATGTGGATTATGGGGAGAACATACAAACTCCACACAGATAGTCACCCAAGGCTGGAATTGAACCCGGTCCCTGGTGCTTGAATTCTTAAAAACTAACATTTCTGTGTTCTATCAAGAAATTCCACGAGTCATTAAACAATATTTTGCAACAACTATGCGTGAGTAGAAACCTGGATGTCTCGATTTCTCCAAGAGCTATCGCATTTCATAAACTGTTTTTAGGTGGGTTCCTGACTGAATGACATCAGATGGGGAATGCTGCAGCCTGGAAATAGGTAAATTTCCTACTATTCGGAGATCACAACTGGAAGCAAGAAAATCGACAATTTATCATTGTGTGATTGTGAGAACAGAGCTTAGTCCTTTATGGAGGAGGTTGTTGCATAAGACAAAGGGCATCAGATTACAGGTCTTCAGAAAAAAAGGTAAGATTTAGGATAAAGGTAAGAATGGGGCAAGAAGGCTGTTCAATTTGGACCATGAGCATAATAACTGGAAATTTAAAAAAATGGAAGTTACAAGGAATATGAACACTAAAGATTTATGCATAGGACCAAATAGCTTATTGGAGAAGTAATTAATTATGGATCAGTTGATAACTTCAAAACGTCCTTCAAGTTGAGAAGGGGAATTCAGGATCACAAGAACAATAAATACCAACTCAATTTACATACGAGAAGCTAACTGGATATTAAAAGATATGGAAGGAGTCAGCCATAATATCTTTGACCAACTCCTGCTCCTGTGTTCCACTGACTATGTCTAGTTTAGGGAGTGACAGTGTGCGAGTGCAGTCCTCATTTGCTGCCTTCTTACCTGCCAGCATTCTGTTGTGTTTTTCCCCAGTAAATGAAAGTCATGGAGACTGTGGGAGTTTTAAATGAAAATGGCAGTGCCTAAAACAGATTAAAACCCTTTTCATTCCCCAACTGGACAAAAAGAAAATGTCCACATAAAAACAGCATAAATTGTTGAAACTTCCTTTTAAAACAATTGATGGAAATGCGATTTACTTTTAACGATCTATTCTGCATCTCGGATTCCAAGCTTGTAGGCACAAATTGATGCAATTGCACACTGGTGATTGCACTAAAAAATTGTATGGGCAACAAAATAACATCAAAGTCAGCTCATCAACACATTACAATTAAAGATTTGACCTGTTTCAGACAGGATCATCTTTCTGTCTTAATATTCCTGACTAGAAATGTAAATGATGTACTTTATCTCATCTCTGCTGTCAATTGCTGTCGTGCTGCCCAAGGTCATCCTCCCCACCCAGGAGTCTGCAGCCTCACTGTCTCTTCTGGGCCATCAGCACCTTCTCTCTCTTTTTCCCCCTGAAATCCTCTCTCTCCCAGCACACTTATCACTGGTGATTGCTGCTCATCCAATCAGATAATACTTCTCTCCTACACGCGCTTAGCCAATCAACAGCAAACATGGGAGAGGAACAACCTGTGAATGGAGAAGCAGTTCCTTGCAGGAATCTCCAAATTCTTTAGGGTATGTTGAGCAGTGACTCCAGGAGTCACACACAATGGCTTCGGGGCCACAATTTGGCCCATGGGATGGACAAGCCCGATTTGGATCTTGCTGAGTTTACTCGATTCATCCCTTGGGAAGGGGAGGAAGATATTATGCAGAACGTTTCTTACAGCGATTAAATGGGTATCTTCCATGATACAGAAAACAATGTTGAAAAGCCTATTTGATGAAATTATCTTTTTTGTTTGGTGCTTTATTTTTTTGAAGCAATTATGTTTCTAAAATTGACTTCCACAACTTATGACCAGATGAGAAGGGGTGAACTTGCTCCCCACTATTTGGGCTCCTTGGCTGGTCTCGCTAAAGTTTATTTTTCCACAAGGATATGCCTCTTCCAAATCGGAATCTATTTAATTATTTAAGCTGTGAGCAATAAGGAGCCAATCAAACAATGTTCTCTCAAGTCAAGAAAACACTAAATTTATTAACCACTAAACCCAGGAAAAATAATTAAAACACAACCTCAGGTATGCAGCCCTCATGCAGAAATACACACACAGGTACTGGAAATAGGAGGAGTTAGAGTCCAATCAAAAAGCCAAAAGAATATATGGTTAAATGTCCTTTGATTGTCCTCGAGGCATAGATTTAGTTTCTTGGATGTGGTCAGATGTAGAAAACATTGCAATTATTATGAGATCTTGGTTCACTGGTAAGTTTCCAGCAGACTTGGCTTTTCAAACCAGTGAATCACCTATTCCAAGGGAGAAAGAATAGCTTCAGCCTGTTTCCTCTGCTGGGAACTTTCTTGACACCATTTGTGTCACTTGCAATCTCTCTCCGGTGGCTGGGATACCTTGCCTTGAAATATTTAACCTACTGTGTGTTTCCAAGAGGTGTTGGGTGTGTCGCCTGTTCTAGTGATTGTTCAATATCCAATGCTTTGTATTTTTAACGTTTCTTCCTCAGATAATTAAATGTTTTGATGGGTGTCTGGATTATAGGAAATGTCTCTCTTTTCACACTCCCCTGAATGTGATTTGTTTCTTGGTCACCTTCACCTGGAATGTGGCCGTGTATTTTTAATCAGTTTGCTCTGTCTCAGTTCAAATTGCAAAACCTCCAGTCGGTTGAAAGTGGAAAAATCATACTTTCAAAAAAAACAAAGAATGTTAAAGCCTCATGACAAACTGAATTAGTGATTTGAACATTATTTATTTCCTGCAATAACATTTTACGTTTTTCATTCATAAATTTCCTGTCAAAGTGATTTCAGTTGTGAAATAGTAATTATGCTTAAAGTGAGTTATGTCTAAAACAATCTCTGTCAAAGAAGATCAGGGAATTCTTTATGCATTATTCAGTGCTGCACTCTCCATGAACTTTCACCGTTTGTGTTGCTGTGTATGGGCTACTATGTTCTGCTTTTATTCCAGACAGTTTCCAAAGCAGAATATTTTCAAACTTGAGTGATTTTCCCCTGTCCAACATTTTTAGTAACATTTGTACTCGAGTCAAATAATGTAAGATTTAATGTTTTGTTTCAGGGTTGAATATTCAATGTTGGTGCTGGGGGAGAAAAGTCTGAAAAATGTAAATATTATACACTGCCACCCATTTATGGGACATAGCCAATTGATAGGTATATGCTCATCCCTTGGTACTGACATTTAGATACTCATGCTAGTGCAGTAAAACACTATTTTTTGAAGTTGGGTGCAAGGTGCATTGTTGGGATGGAGTGGACTGAGACATAACTTATTGCTTTGAAGCACATAGAATATGCAACACAGAAGCCAGCTGTTTGAACCAAGTAGTTCATACTTCATACAAGTCTTCTCCCATTCCATCTACCTTAACTCAGCCTTGCTGAAAAAAATTCTATTCCCTTTGCTGTCATGTATTCGCCTAGCTCCCTTTAGAAAGCATCTAAACTATTTGCCTCAAGTCTTTCTTTGGTGGCAAGTTCCACATTCTAACCATTTACTGACTGAATTTATTAATAGCTGCTTTGGATTCATAGCAACTAATTTTGGATTCTCCCACAAGTGGAAATATTCTAATATCTTCATGTATTATAATACATTCTTCCTCATGGTTAGTTATATTGCCCTCCCCAATCCTTCCACCCTCAACCTGTTTGATATAATCTGCAAATTTTGATCGTTAAAATCTAGTTCATTTATATACATTATGTCTTTGTGATCCCAGCATTGATCATTTTAGAATACTGCTTTAGACTTTCTCCCAGTATGAATAATCCCTACTTTCTCTTTTTTGATGCGAGGTTACCTGACCTGATGGTAATAAATTGTAAACAATAAAATGTAATCTGAAAAGGAGATCCTGAGTACATTTCAGTAATGTGCTTTAGAGCAGCTGAGTGTGAGCCAACAGATGCATCCTGCATGGTGAATAAAGAAAGCTCTAAGCCAAATCTTTGATTTCATAGAATCCCTACAGTGCAGAAGGAAGCTGTTCGGCCCATCAAATCCACACCGACCACAATCCCACCCAGGCCCTATTCCCGTAACCCTAATACTAGGGTCAATTTTGCATAGCCAAGCAACCTAACCTACACATCTTTGGAGTGTGGGAGGAAACTGGAGCACCCGGAGACATGGGGAGAACGTGTAAACTCCACACAGACAGTGACCCGAGGCCAGAATTGAACCCGAGTCCCTGCTGCTGTGAGGCAGCAGTGCTAACCACTGTGCCACCATTTGACTTTTTATTGTCACATTTATTGGTATGCAGTGAAAAGTATTGTTTCTTGCATGCTAAATATACAAAGCATACCGTTCATGGAGTACATAGGGGAAAAGGTAAGGAGAAGGTGCAGAATGTGGTGTTACAGTCATAGCTAGGGTGTGGCAAAAGATCAACTTAATATTAAATTTAAAATGATTTATTAGTGTCACAAGTAGGCTTACATTAGCATTGCAATGAAGTTACTGTAAAAATCCCCTAGTCGTCACACTCCAACGCCTGTTCGGGTACACTGAGGGAGAATTTAGCATAGCCAATGCACCTAACCAGCACATCTTTTCAACTGTGGGATGAAACCGGAGCACCCAGAAAAACCCACGCAGACACAGGGCGAACGTGCAGACTCTGCACAGGCAGTGACCCAAGCCGGGTATCGAACCCAAATCCCTGATGCTGTGAGGCAGCAGTGCTAACCACTGTGCCACCGTGCAGCCCATGTCCATAATAGAAGGTAGTTCCATTCAAAAGTTTGTTGGCAGCAGGGAAGAAGCTGTTCTTGAGTCGGTTGGTATGCAATCTCAAACTTTTGTATCTTTTTCCCAAGAAGGTGAAAGAGAGTACGTCTGGGTGCGTGGGGGTAACCCAAATCTTGGCAAATTTGGAGAGTTTACCAAATGCACAGCAGCCACAGCATTTGTCACAATAATACCCATTATTTTATTTTCAGAGGCTGCAAAAATGAATGAAAAGTTTCATAAACATTATCCATTTTTGTAAAAGTTTGTTCATCTTTCATGGTCAATGGATGTTTGTACAATACAGATAAAGTTCCACAATGTTGTTCATTACAGAGGTGGTATGTATCCTTAGCACTATTTAAATTTGATTGTGATGGCAATGCATCAAACACTAATGCAATGAGGAAACTAATCTCGATCTATCCTCCAAAGATATTGCCATGTTGTTTGTTCTCAGCTGTTCTCTGCCATTTTACCTATAGACCAAGCCCACCTCATAAGCTTGCTTATGTTCTTGTCTCATTTCCATCATATATCTGTATTTTTAATATTCATTCATGGTTACGTCTTTTCAACCATAAGTGTCTTTTGTATCCATTCTATATAGCATTTACCATCTAATTCAGCATTATACTTGCACTCTGCATTGTATATCATAGAATCATAGAAACCCTACAGTGCAGAAATTTGGCCCATCGAGTCTGCACTGACCACAATCCCACCCAGGCCCTACGCCCATAGCCCCACACATTTACCCACTAATCCCTCTAACCTACGCATCTCAGGGCACTAAGGGGCAATTTTAGCATGGCCAATCAACCTAACCCGCACATCTTTGGACTGTGGGAGGAAACCGGAGCACCCGGAGGAAACCCACGCAGACACGAGGAGAATGCAAACTCCACACAGACAGTGACCCAAGCCAGGAATTGAACCCAGGTCCCTGGAGCTGTGAAGCAGCAGTGCTAACCACTGTGCTACCATGCCGCCCAAGGGTATATCTTTAGCAGTCAGGAAGTAAGGGTACATATTGCAGAACATTTGATCTGATGATTCTAAAAGTTTTTTCACTTTTCCAGCTCTCTTCCCTAAGAAAGGAAAGATAATTGTAGTTTTCACACTGTCATGTATAAATTGATTATCATTAGCAGTCCTAGCATAAAATCATGGAGGGACACAGCACAGAAGGAGGCCATTCAGTCTATAATAACCCAAAACATCTCTTTGGTGGAGCTATCCAATTCATCCCACTCCCCTACTTTTTCCTCTTAGCCCTACAAATTATTCCACCTCAAATATTTGCTCAATTCCCTTTAGAAAATTACTATTAAATCTTTCATGATGTATCTCCCAGACCATCATAATTTACTGCTATTTTTTCCCTTATGCTGTCTCTGCTTCTTTTACCAGTCACATTAAACCTATATCCACTTGTTAATGACACTTCAGCAACTGGAAACAATTTTGCCTTATTTAAAATATTTATATCAGGCCTCCTTTTAAACTTCCCTCTGAGAACAATCCCTAGCTTCTGTAGCAACTTGACATAACTGAAATTCCACATTCAGGGGATTGGCTAGTAAATCTTTATGCCATCACAAAGGTCTTGACATCTTTCCTAAAGAATAAGGCAAAGAATGACCACAAGACTCCAGCTGGGACCTAACCAGTGTTTTAATAAATGAGCATAACTTCTTTGCTTTTGCACCCTATAACTCTATTAGTAAAGTAAAACATTCCATTTGCCTTCTGAGCAGTCTCCTCAGATTCTGCTGCCACTTTCAAAGATTTATGTGTGGAAGTCCACAGACATATTTGTTTCTACAGCCCCTTTAAAGGTACCATTTAGTTTGATTGCCTCTCCTCATCCTTCCTACTTCACACCTCGGTGTTAAATTTCATCTGCCATATGTTTCCCATTTTGCCAGTCTCATCTATGCCATCCTCAAGTTTTTTATAATCCTCCAGACGGTCTATAAACTTTGAATTTCATGTCTTCTGCAAACTTTGAAATAATGCCTTGCGTACCCAAGTCTAGGTCATGAGTATATATCATATAGAGCGGTGTTCGTAATAATGACTCCTGTGAAACAGTGTTGCCCCATAAGCAACACCAACGCATTTTATAGTCTTTGCAATTGATGTTTGACTTGTCCAGTCAGAGCCAAGAACATAAATAGGTAAAAAGTCATGATAGTGCTAGGAAAATTACAGTTTTGGATGATCTTTCTTGACTTACTTTCTGCTGAATGAACACTGGAAGCTGTTTGGGTGACAGGGAGTTGAGGTGCTGAAGGGCAGTTGTGGGGTGGGGGTAGGGAATGGTGTTCACAGAGAAAATTGTCTCTAGATCTTTATTCCTTGTTAATAGGACCTGTTATCCAGGAAAACATTTTGTTTACTCCACAGTGATGTAAGTTGAAAACCAATGATTATGTCTTGAAAAGATGAACTACTTCCCTCTCTCAGCCTGATGTTCTGATCATTGATGAATTTTATTGATTAGTCCCATTTGAAGTGCTTTCAGAGATTTCACATCAATAAACAAATTGATGTTAGGGCGGCATGATGGCACAG
Source organism: Mustelus asterias (assembly GCF_964213995.1). NCBI lineage: Eukaryota > Metazoa > Chordata > Chondrichthyes > Carcharhiniformes > Triakidae > Mustelus > Mustelus asterias. Next base: position 95,785,380 of record NC_135805.1, read on the forward strand.
TGTTTAGCACTGCTGCCTCACAGCGCCAGGGACCTGGGTTCGATTCCCGACTTGGGTCACTGTCTGTGTGGAACATAGAACATAGAACAGTACAGCACAGAACAGGCCCTTCGGCCCACGATGTTGTGCCGAGCTTTATCTGAAACCAAGATCAAGCTATCGCACTCCCCATCATCCTGGTGTGCTCCATGTGCCTATCCAATAACCGCTTAAATGTTCCTAAAGTGTCTGACTCCACTATCACTGCAGGCAGTCCATTCCACATCCCAACCACTCTCTGCGTAAAGAACCTACCTCTGATATCCTTCCTATATCTCCCACCATGAACCCTATAGTTATGCCCCCTTGTAATAGCTCCATCCACCCGAGGAAATAGACTTTGAACGTTCACTCTATCTATCCCCTTCACCATTTTATAAACCTCTATTAAGTCTCCCCTCAGCCTCCTCCGCTCCAAAGAGAACAGCCCTAGCTCCCTCAACCTTTCCTCATAAGACCTACCCTCCAAACCAGGCAGCATCCTGGTAAATCTCCTCTGCACTCTTTCCAGCGCTTCCACATCCTTCTTATAGTGAGGTGACCAGAACTGCACACAATATTCCAAATGTGGTCTCACCAAGGTCCTGTACAGTTGCAGCATAACCCCACGGCTCTTAAACTCCAACCCCCTGTTAATAAAAGCTAACACACTATAGGCCTTCTTCACAGCTCTATCCACTTGAGTGGCAACCTTTAGAGATCTGTGGATATGGACCCCAAGATCTCTCTGTTCCTCCACAGTCTTCAGAACCCTACCTTTGACCCTGTAATCCACATTTAAATTAGTCCTACCAAAATGAATCACCTCACATTCATCAGGGTTAAACTCCATTTGCCATTTTTCAGCCCAGCTTTGCATCCTATCTATGTCTCTTTGCAGCCTACAACAGCCCTCCACCTCATCCACTACTCCACCAATCTTGGTGTCATCAGCAAATTTACTGATCCACCCTTCAGCCCCCTCCTCTAAGTCATTAATAAAAATCACAAAGAGCAGAGGACCAAGCACTGATCCCTGCGGCACTCCGCTAACAACCTGCCTCCCATCCAAAAATTTTCCATCCACCACCACCCTCTGTCTTCGATCAGATAGCCAGTTACCTATCCAATCGGCCAACTTTCCCTCCACCCCACACCCTCCTTACTTTCATCATAAGCCGACCATGGGGGACCTTATCAAACGCCTTACTAAAATCCATGTATATGACATCAACTGCCCTACCTTCATCAACACACTTAGTTACCTCCTCAAAAAATTCAATCAAATTTGTGAGGCACGACTTGCCCTTCACAAATCCGTGCTGACTATCCCGGATTAATCCGCATCTTTCTAAATGGTCGTAAATCCCATCCCTAAGGACCTTTTCCATCAATTTACCAACCACCGAAGTAAGACTAACCGGTCTATAATTACCAGGGTCATTTCTATTCCCTTTCTTAAACAGAGGAACAACATTCACCACTCTCCAGTCCTCTGGCACCATCCCCGTGGACAGTGAGGACCCAAAGATCAAAGCCAAAGGCTCGCAATCTCATCCCTTGCCTCCCAAAGAATCCTAGGATATATTTCATCAGGCCCAGGGGACTTATCGACCTTCAGTTTATTCAAAACTGCCAGGACATCCTCCCTCCGAACATCTATTTCCTCCAGCCTATTAGCCTGTAACACCTTCTCCTCCTCAAAAACATGGCCCCTCTCCTCGGTGAACACTGAAGAAAAGTATTCATTCATCACCTCTCCTATCTCTACTGACTCCATACACAAGTTCCCACTACTGTCCTTGACCGGCCCTAACCTCACCCTGGTCATTCTTTTATTCCTCACATAAGAGTAAAAAGCCTTGGGGTTTTCCTTGATCCGACCCGCCAAGGACTTCTCATGTCCCCTCCTCGCTCTCCTAAGCCCTTTTTTCAGCTCATTCCTTGCTAACTTGGAACCCTCAATCGAGCCATCTGAACCTTGTTTCCTCATCCCTACATAAGCTTCCCTCTTCCTTTTCACAAGACATTCCACCTCTTTTGTGAACCATGGTTCCCTCACTCGGCCATTTCCTCCCTGCCTGACAGGGACATACCTATCAAGGACGCCCAGTATTTGTTCCTTGAAAAAGTTCCACTTTTCATTAGTGCCTTTCCCTGACAGTTTCTGTTCCCATCTTGTGTCCCCTAATTCTTGCCTAATCGCATCATAATTACCTCTCCCCCAATTGTAAACCTTGCCCTGCCGTACGGCCCTATCCCTCTCCATTGCAATAACAAAAGACACCGAATTGTGGTCACTATCTCCAAAGTGCTCTCCCACAACCAAATCTAACAATTGGCCCGGTTCATTTCCCAGTACCAAATCCAATGTGGCCTCACCTCTTGTCGGCCTATCCACATATTGTGTCAGGAAACCCTCCTGCACACAATGCACAAAAACTGCCCCATCCGAACTATTCGACCTACAAAGGTTCCAATCAATATTTGGAAAGTTAAAGTCCCCCATGACAACTACCCTGTGTCCCCCACACATATCCATAATCTGCTTAGCAATTTCTTCCTCCACATCTCTATTACTATTTGGGGGCCTATAGTAAACTCCTAACAACGTGACCGCTCCTTTCCTATTTCTAACCTCAGCCCATATTACCTCAGTGTGCAGATCCCCCTCGAAGTGCCTTTCCGCAGCCGTTAAACTATCCTTGATTAACAATGCTACTCCTCCACCTCTTTTACCAGCTTCCCTACACTTACTGAAACATCTATACCCCGGAACGTCCAACAACCATTCCTGTCCTTGTTCTACCCACGTCTCCGTAATGGCCACAACATCGTAGTCCCAAGTACCAATCCACGCCCCAAGTTCATCTACCTTGTTCCGGATGCTCCTTGCATTGAAGTAGACACACTTCAACCCACCTTCCTGTCTACCGGTACCCACCCTTGACCTTGTGGAGTTTGCACATTCTCCCCGTGTCTGCGTGGGTTTCCTCCTGGTGCTCCAGTTTCCTCCCACAGCCCAAAGATGTGCGGGTTAGGTGGATTGGTCATGGTAAATTGCACCTTAGTGTCAGGGGGGTTAGCTAGGGTAAATGCATGGAGTTATGAGGATACGGCCTGGGTGGGATTGTGGTCGGTGCAGACTCAATGGGCCAAATGGCCTCCTTCTGCACTGTAGGATTCTATGAAATGCTATACCTGCTAGATTTGTAGTGTCATCATTTCATATGTTGCTGTGTCACAAAGTTTGTAATTTTCTATCATTGTGCACATTGTTTATCTCATTATTTAGCTAGATCTGGTAGATAAGCAGTCTGAAAGCCAAGCATTCTGAACCACTCTCCAGCAGGCCACTCCAAATTCCACTCTGGTCCAATGGTGTATTTTAGAATTGCCCAGACAGTTCTTAAATCATTTGGAAATAATTTTTAAGACGTGCTTTTAATTGTAATGAGAAAGAGGAAACTTACTCTACCACTTGCATAATATTAAAACATTTGCAACAAAAACAGCAGAGCTCTGTGCATGCAGTGCAGGGTTCCTGCACCACAGTGCAAATAGGGGCCTGAATTTCAGGATTGCCATTCTGCCAGTTTACCTGATTCTTTTTCCCAGCTTGTCTCGCCTGATCTTCCAACCCAGACCAGGCAAGATCCAGGCAATGCAGTGCATCCCTGGATTCTAGTCTTGAGGTTACCAGAGGAGAAATGGGATGAGAGAGAAATCCAGGAAAAAGAGAAGGGGATAGAATTCCAGGAGATAAGAGTGGGAGCAAATTTGCCAGCTGAAGAAGCTTGAGAAGGAATTAAAAGCACGAAAAGAGAGAGCACTAAGGCGAATTGAAGCAATTAAGGAGGGGACATCAAATAGCTGTGCCCACTGAGCACCACAGGGACTAGGGTGCATTATTGACCCCTTTAATCACATCTTGATTTGATGTTTTAAGTTTCCTTTCTATTTTGTGCTTTTGTGTCGGGCGATTCCCCTCCTTTTGCGAGCTGCCCCTTTTAATTTGTCCCTTTCTAATTTGATTTAGTTTATTTGGTTAGCCAAAAGAATGGTAATTCAAATAGCCTTAAATCTGCTTTGATTTGATTTCTTAATGCATTCCAGATTAGCCCTCAAGTTTGAAGATAATGAGGTGGAAACCTTCACAGCTTTTGAGAAATTGGCAGATCAGTTAAAGAGGCTTGGACTCTCCTAATAAAAGCTCAGAGAATAGGGAATGCCCTGTAAGGTTTATTCCATGATGCATGCAGACTGGTTCGCAATGAATGAACAGGTGAAAAGTGCTATCTTCAGTGCTGATTGTTATCATCCTTGACCAGACCCCCAGGTTATTGGTAGGATCTGTATAGGGACCAATGACATTTTCTTTAAAGTAGATGAAATTTGAGATTTAAGACACACACCCAGCGAATAAAGCTGCAAGTTTCCATGGGTTTTGAACAAATAAAAATACATTTTACTATTCAGTAAGATAAAGCAATTTACAATATATATCTTATAATCCAACATTCCGAGGTACGTGTGAGTTAACAGGAAATCTAGAGTCGAAAGCAGCACACCATGCAACAAATGCCAAATGCAAGCAAAACAGATTCCATCTATTTCTAAACAACCCACCAGACATCAGTAACACTGTGAGTCACCCAATCCCACTGAAATTACATCTCTGTCACAAGGGTTTCCAAGCAATCGTCACCTTCGAATTATCTTCACAATTTATTCCAATCTGGGTGGCATCAACAAAGATCCACCTTGCGGAGTTTCAATCTAATTTCCCAAGATTCTGTTCCCCTGCAGTTGAGCATTAACTCATAAACACAACTTCAGCTCTCCAGCCACACCGAGCAGAATACTGTTTGCCGCAGTGGAGTGTCACCAACCTTCTGCTGCCTTCTTGGATCTTGAGGGCTTTTTCTGAACCTTCTTTAATTATCATGGCTTCTTGTGAGCCCTCTTTGAATACCAGGGCTTCTTTCAAGCACTCTTCAATTACCAGTGCTCCTCCTAAGTCCTCCCCACAGCCTTTTACTTATGTTTAACTTAACTGGGAAATTTTTCTCTCCCTGTCCCCAGTCTGGGACTCTTCTTCTGGAGCTTCTCTCTCCCGTATCCAGCTGCGACCCTCCTGCCTCTCACCTTACCCTGTTCCCTGTCTGACACACTTATCTTCTCTAGTGCTCTGCTCCCCGTCAACTGACCTGGGTTTTTCTTCATTGGGTCAAAAGAACTCAAAAATGCCGAACTGTGCAAGTGCAGGCAGCCTCTGGTCAACAAATGCACAAAATATCCAAGGCCCATCAGGAGTTAAAGTTCGTGACCTCCACTCTACGTTAAGGTAAGTTGAGTTTCATAACATTATAATTTAGTACCAAAAGCATACCACCAGAAATGTAGGAATTTACGCAAAAAGCCCATTCAACCTTTCCTCAAATTTGAAAAAATTAAACAGCTTGCGTTTGACTAGTGGATAGAATCATAGAGGATTACAGCATGGAAACAGGCCCTTCGGCCCAACTTGTTCATGCCACCCCTTTTTTTAAAACATTAGGCTAGTCCCAATTGCCCGTGTTTGGCTCATTTCCTACCCATGTAACTGTCTAAATGCTTTTTAAAAGACAAAATTGTATCCCCTCTACTACTACCTCTGGCAGCTTGTTCCAGACACTCACCATTGTCTGTGTGAAAATATTGCCCCTCTGGACCCTTTTGTATCTCACCTCTCTCACCTTAAATCTATGTCCTCTAGTTTTAGACT